>NC_134582.1:42957773-43283398 GCF_037038515.1 Microtus pennsylvanicus
GGGTTGAATTGTTGTTATGTTCTAACTTTATTCCATGGTGATTCGATAAGACACAGGTAGTTACTAAACTTTTTTTTTATATCTGTGGAAGTTTGCTTTGTTACCAAGTATGTGATCAATTTTCCTGGGTCCCTGGGTTTTTAAACATGTGATGAGCATGGTCATCATCACACACACTTTGTGTATATAATTGTTAGTGATATTGATAGAATAATATCATTTCTCTTGAGAAATCATAATTTGAAATTGGTCTACTTTTGTTTGAAGTAAATTCTTTTGCCAAGACTTTAGATATCAGCTCAGCACGTACATACATTTCCCGAAGGTGGGAGGTTGCTTTATACAGGTAAGTGAGGGCTGAGGGGGAAATCTGAGGCTTTTAGCAGAGCAACATTTGCTAAAAAGCAATGCTAGCCCATGCGTGATCCTCAGTAAGAAGCGAAGTGAAGTTGGGAAGGAAGGGCCATTCCCTTCATCAGGGAAGCAGTAAGTGTACAGGAAGCAATGCTCCTTGATAGCAAACAATACAAAATAAATGCACTTTCCTGCCATACCTCACCGCACACTTCACACCCATTTCTCATAAAAATACAGTCACTAAAGCCTTTTAAATATCTGTACAGAAAAATCACATTTATTTCTAGTACATATTTGGCATTTTAATTTTTAACAAATAGAAAAGTACTCATTTATATTTTTGTTTTAAAATTAATTTGCCAAGCTTCAAATATATTTATTAAACTTCCTAATAATATTTTGGGTGTACCACATTTGGATTGGTGTGCTGAGGTGAAATGTAATGAAATAGATGCAGTGTCAGTTGACTTTGCGTAAACAAATGAACATACTGATCGAGCGAATTTCTAGATTTATCACTGCCAAGTCAAGAGATGTGTGCGTCTAAAATTTATCACACACGTCCCAGATTTCCTTTGAAAAGTCCGCACCAGTTTATAGCCTAACACGGATATAAGTCACTTGAGTCTCTTTTTCTGGAAACTGAAAATTCCTGTTTCCCCACCTCATTTTTCTTGGTGTGATTAGTTTTGACCTTTGGGTTTTACAAGAGTTCTTTGAATATTAGAAGAGGGTGCTCTGTTTTACTGCTTGTGCTGAACATTTTCTTAGCATTCTGTGCTCATTTCTGACATCCAAAAGGTTTAAGTTTTGTGGATCTGAACATGATTTGTTTTCTGTCTTACCTTCAGTGTCTGCTTGGGAAGATTGTTCGCTTGTGTTTCCCAAGATTTTGTGATTATCCCTCTTTAAATACATATGTCTAAATCTCTAGAGAATATAAGGAAACAGTAAGATAAGGTCATATCTTCTGTTCAAAATTGGATGGTTGTTTCAAAACCATTTATTTGAGTATGCTTTCCACTTCAGTTTGAAGGTTCTCTTGTTTGCTGAGACCCCTATGTACCTATTTGAAGTGTAAACATATTTCTGGACTTTGAGTCTTCTATCTTCCATCCATCTATGCCACAACAGAACTATTAAAATTATTTCTCAGTCTTAATTTTTCCCAGCAAGCAATCCCCTCTATAGGAACATTCATTTTTCAGAATTATCAGGGTTTTGCCTTTATAAATTAATTTGTATTTTAGTTTATATAGTTTACTCTCAGTGATTTTCTAACCAACTCAAGCTCTGCGAAGAGTGAATGAAATGTGGGGCTAATTTCAGGAACCTTAATTGTTCTAAGGTCACTTTGAATTGATCTATCTACATAGAGTGCAATAGTGTCTCTGTGATACAACCATTTCTACCCATGATGCGTGAATTGTTCAAGCTTTCTTGTTAGACACAGTCTTAATATTTTCTGTGTAAGTCTTGTACATTTTTTTAGTAAGCCCATTTAAGCTAAGTTATACTCTTCTTATGTTTTATAAATTACATGCATCTGACTTGGAAGACTATTTTATTAATAATTCTATTGGCCAATAAAGTCTATTCAATGCATTTTTGCATATTTAAAGGAAAAGGTTATGGAGTATCCATGAAAGAAGACCACCAGGACACAGGTTCAAGTCAATAGAAAATCTTCATTAGCCAGCGGGTGAATACACCAAATATTCAGGGCCCGAGGGCAGTCCCGCATCTCCCCCAGGCTGATCTTCCAAGCACACAAACCACATCCTGGGCTGACACACCTCAGTTAGCAAAAACAGTTAACCAGAAGCAGAACCACAGAAGCCAAACCCAAACTTAGTACATATACAGACTTTCCCCAAACTATGAACTCTGATGGATTGGGTCTTTGTTCTCATTATGGCATGTGTAGCTGCCTGTGTCCTTGGTTTCAAGTCCTGAGTGGTACTTCCATCACGGTGTCAGTTGTGCTGAGGTCTGGGGACCTGTTACACTTTTGGATGTGCTACTGGGTTTCACTGTGTTCAGATTTTCTCTGGTTGAACCATCCTTGCACTCATTGGATATATACTACTTTCCTAGGACATACTGTGCTGCAGATGCCCTGCTTGGTTCTACTTGCTGATGTTTTAGTTAAAAGCAATTCCAAGTTTTTGTGATACGTAAGAGTCATGTCTGTTTCGTTCACTTTACGCCAAGCACAGAAACTCTACCACTGTGCCTGAAGCAGAACCCCAAACTCTCAGTAAACAATGGTGAGAATCTGAGTGCCTCTGAGCCACTTCACTTCACTGGGTTTTCCCTAAACTCTCCTGGTCTGTATTAGAAAGAGAAACCTTGACTAAGAGCAACATAAAGGTCAAGAAATTGGTCACGTGGGGAGGCATCCAGGTCCCCTGGAAAACACTTGTTTTCGCATACCCTTTCTGATTACTCATACCCTCTCAGGACCTTTGCTCCCCTGTTTTGACTAGACATATTTTTCAAGCACTCGTCTGATGCAGACAGCTCTGACATGAGCATGCCTAAGTTTGGGGGACAAGTTGTTTTGTATTATTGAGGGATGGCTAGGGTGCCTGGCAGAACCAAACCCATGCAGAGATTAGAGAGGAACTAAGGAGAAATAGCAGATGCCAGAAGTGGGCTCAGTAACCACAACTTAATGGGCATGAGCTAAATTATCTAGCCAGGAGTCTAGGCAGCCATGGAGAAGCCCCCCAACATGTTTCCTGTAGGGTCTTTTCCTTTACTCTCTCACCTACCTTCCAACTGCTGGCAAATGCAATCCTACCTTTTAGGGTCTCCACAAACAGCTCCAAGGGCAGCCTTGAAGGACCCTGAGCAGGGGATTTCCACCAGTTCCCTAACCCAGCATGTAGAAGCTAAAGTTGAAAGAAACGACCAGATTTTGTATCAAACAGCTAGGATGGTGAGCTACATAAAAGCTCTGGTAACTCCTCTCTGCTCACTGTAGATACCCCAGTCCTGCACAACTCCTTATGTGCAGCTGTGTTCCTTTCCATTACCTTTACCTGTGCTCTGGTTCTGTGGTCACACCGCTAATCCGTTTTTCAAAAACCTCTGCATATATCCTTCCTCCTTTTCTTATTTTATCGTTCCATGACTTCTCTAATTCTTCCCCCCTTGGTGTTTTGTTGTAAAGTTAGACCTACTATTTGATTTTAGGAAATATCCTTGAAGATCTTCTACTCAAGCAGGTAATATTTCAAGTACACTAACTCTCTGACTGAAAATCTTATTTCCAGGAAAGCTCTTGTTTGCTTTTCCCCATTTAATGGATAGGGACAAAAACATCAGGAGTTGTGGTTTATGCAATCAACTCTCCTCTAGCCTAGCAAAAAGGGCAGTTTGGTTCCGCTGATTAAATGAATGATTTGATACTACAATGCTAATTTAATTCATAGGTTAATAACCTCATAAATTCTAGTGCAAATAGATTTATAATTTAAAGTATAACTGTGTCAACATCTGTTTGAGGCATGGTGGGAGTCAAATCCAGCTTTGAATTGGATGTTAGGATAGTTTAAGCTTCAAGTCACTGTTCCATGGGATACCTGACAAATGGCTAACTTCACAGACAATAATCAGGTCTTATAAATTATATATTTGGACTAGAATTATCTACTTATTTGTGGGAGGGAATCATGTTAACTGAAAACTCTGTTTTTTTTTTTTTTTTTTTTTGCTTCAGCTTATGGTCAGAGATCTGGCCTGGGACCACTTAACATGGTTGCACCAACATCTGAAGTTTAAGCAGAAACCACAATGAACCGATGATCCCGCACGCTGAATCACTCCTACTTCAAAGACGAAGTCTCACAGTACTGTGCCAGCTCTCACTTTTTCCACATTACATAATCTTCTTCTCTTATCCAGCATTTCCATGCAGCCATCACGTAAGTGGAACCAGGAGTGTGGTTTTGTTAATGCTCCGTGTTGATATTGATGGGGCCTCAGAATAGCAGGTTCCTTGTTGCCTAGCAACCAAGCAAAGTGCCTCAGCCCACTGACCTCAGGATGGGTACCACTTGCACAAATGCAGCTCATAATTGAATGGATTGTTGCCTGGTTCCCAATGATTCCCAGACATATTTCGTGCCTTCAGCCCACCCCTATGAGGCTTCTGATTAAATGCAATGATTGTGCTATGTTTCCCTTGTGGTCTGAAGTTTAATTGTAAAACAAGTGTCATACGTTAATCCAAACAATCTGATTTAACAACACTACTGTCACTAACTCTAAGACCAGGCAAGCTGATTGATGGAAAAATCAGAGGCCTTTTGTCCTAAATAGAGGCATTAAAATGCACTTGGTACCGTTTTCCTGTTTTTATTACCAATTTTCATCAAACCTAAACAACTATCTTTCATTGCTAGAAAGTAACATATATATTATATATTATAGAAACACTACATATTAAATACATTATCTAAATCTTAGAAAAACAATAATTGAATCTTTTTACATTTTTATTTATTTGTGTATTTATGTGTGGCAGACATGTGTGTGTTTGTCACACGGTACCTGTACAGACCAGAGAACAACATGTAAGTCATTTATTTCTTTCTACCTTGTGGGCCCGAGGGATCAAGTATATTTTATCCACAGGGCCCTCTTACTGGCCCATATTATCTCTTTTAATTATCACAACACCACCACAAGGAAAATCCTGGCAGGATTCCCATTTTTCACACTGAAGAACTGCAGTTGAGAGAAATGTAACAAGAACACAGACCTAGCTAAGCAGCAGAGCTATGGCTCACACCCAGATCTGTCTCAGTAAGTAACAGTTCAGTGGGAAGCAAAGCTCATCCTTCCCCCATTCCAGGTTGTCAGCCCTACCAGTTTTCCAAATTCTCAAAGCACTAGCAGCTCACAGCCACAAACATTGGAGCAAATCAGCTCTCGGCATAAACTTGAGGCAGGTGACCAAGCTTTTTCCTAGCACATCGTTCCTCTCAAGAGTCGATGGAAAATAGGTATTTGGAGTATTTCTTTGTAACTGTTCCTGAGTGTTTGTCATGTATTCGCTCATCAGAATGAGCCTCCTACAAGAGCCCGTCGTTACCTAGACTTACACGGACTGACGGAGTCCTTCCTTCAAGAATGCTGAAGGCCAGAGAGCCGCTCCTCCTGTGCAAACGGTCAATAAGCAATAGAGTCGGGACTCAAGCCCAGGGTTAGCAGCCTCCAAAGCTCATCAGAAAAGTAAACAAACTCTCTGGTTAAACACTGTGGTTCAAGAGAACCTTCTCCCTACTCTCCAGTCACCTGGGCATGGCGAGGCCCATCCAGAAATCGTGCCAATTACGATAATGATTGGAAGGGCTGGCTGCTGAAGAGTGCTTCTCCGTCTGGGCCCCTGCTCTGTTGCTAAGCACCTCATCCATCTCCTCTCCCTTGAGCATTACAGCCCCCCTGAGTCCTGATAATGCTCCCATTTCAAAGCTGCGGTAACCTGGCATAGTCCCAGCAGTTTGTCCCTTTATCCACATCGGCCCAGCTAAACCCTAGCTCCCAACTTAGCTATCCCCAGCCACGGTCCCCTGGCGAAGTAGAAGAATATTTTCTACCCTTTCTACCACTGAGAAGCTGCTTCTGTCTTAACGTCCATGTTCATCCACTTTGGATATTGGAAGACAGAATGCACAGGATTAAAATTCCCATTGGTGTAGTGAGCCCTAGCACACAAGTACAGCGATGAACAAGGTTGAAAGAGAGGAAGAGAGACAGAGGCAAGGACAGAGGGAGACACAGACAGAGACAGACAAAGTGATTGCAAGTGAGAGAGAGCGTTTGAGAGACCGAACCTTCTCCGTACAAACTTCAACTTTTTTTCCCAGAATTACTCTGAATCCATTTCAATTTACTTTTGCTTGGCACTTTTCTCATTTCCCAAACTCCACTTCCCCCAGAGACAATGTAAAGTCCACAAGACCAACCAGTCTATGAAATCCAGATTGGTCGGCTCCCCCAAGTCCAGCCGAGTAAAGCCAAATGTAATACTGAACCTTGTATCATTACCGAGCACACTTCGAGCTCTCACAACCCATTATGGTCTGAGATGGAATGAAAATCACCCTGGGAACACTGTTTCTGTGAGGGGAAGTCATTAATGCTTGACTCACCAAAGGACACTTAGAGGTCTCACAGCTACGTGGACAAGATTTACATTCCAGTCTTTCCATCCTAGCTGACTGGGAAGTGGGAAAGGAGAGCGGGACCGTGACGTCATATCCCAGGGCACATATCCTTGGTTTCCTTTGGTTGGCTTGAGATGAGGTAACCAGATAACCAAGCATACTAAAACTATTTGAAATGGAACCAAAAGCAGTTTCTGGGTGAGACGGGAGGAACTCCCTTATAAAGGGCCTGGGGTCTTAGTGCTTGTACTTGGTAATGTCCGTTTCGTTGCTCAAAAAATTTCTGCCTTTTCCCCCTGCATCCTCCCTCTCACTTCAAGGCCAGTGGTCCCAGGTTATTCCTTGGTCCATAGGCATTCCAGAGGGATGCTCCAAGGACTCTAGGGGAAGCAAAGGGAATACAGATGAGGTTCCAAAGCATCTCTTCTCTGTCTCTGGGCTACACCTGTTATTTCACCCTCTTTCTTTTGATAATATCACTTATGTTTTCTCCTAGAAACCTACCAGTCCCTGCCCATGTTCCAGGCTATAGAGACTGCTCTGCCAGGTGCAGAGGTAGGTATAAGTATCAAGGCTTGCCAAGCAGAGAGTCCACTCCTTCCAATCCCAGTTCAAAAAAGAAAGGTAGCCCTACTGGAGTGAGCAGATGCTAGGCTTGTCCATCTCCCAGTCTAGCCCCCATCCATTGTGTGTCTGTGATGTTTCAAGGGCCTTGCTATCCTTTTCTATCAACTATGAATTGCATGGCTTATTCTGAGAATAGTGCCCAGCAGGTAGCATGCGTTTTACAAAACACTAACTATGATTTATGAACCTGCAAAGGTCAGTCCATTACTCACTTTTTAGATTCTTCCTGACTTTTTCCATTTCATAATTTACAAAGTGCCCTTTATAACACCCCTCTCAAAGCACCTCTTCATCTTCAAGTCACTCAAATCCCTACCAAATATGGTGTTATTTTTCCATCTGTTCCCTCTCATTCCTTATCCTTCCTGTTACATCTACTAGGTACCTTCTTCTGGGCACTCAGTTGGCATGCAGCTACAACACCCAAACAAACAAACATGTGTGTATGGTGTATGTATGTATGTATATATATATATGTGTGTGTGTGTGTGTGTGTATGCTTCTAATTTTCGATGCCTCTCCACCGTGAGGACACACTAATGCATTTGTGATTGCATCTGATGTACAGCATGGTCTTTCACATATAAATGTTTGCTTTTTTTTCCCCCAGAACTACTTTGCATCCATTTAAGTTTACCTTTGTTTGGCACAAACCCCAGTTTCTCCTTTTTATTCCAAACAGCTTGACAGGCCTTGGTTTCCCTGTCCCGAGCAGTGCACAGCTCTGAGGAGAAGATGTGTGACGGTGAGGGCACATTCTGGCTTGCACAAGTTGAAGGTCTCTGGGGAGAGCTTGAGACTGGGAGAAGGGGCAGACAGAGCAATGGTTCTGAAAATGAGGCAAGACGATGGGGACATGGCAGGACCTTGGGAGTGTGGAAGTTAGCAGACTACAGAAGAGCCAACTCTCAGGGCCTCTTAGGCTCTACCCTAGGCGGTATGGGGAGCTGATGCGGTTCTGAGTGAATGTGTGTGGTTTGCACGAACACCGCCATAGAAAGACCCCAGTGCTTCAGACACATGGCCGTGGTGAGGCCCAGAGTGAGCTCAAAGCCTTCTTCTGGTGTGAGGATGGGAAAACCTTCCTCTACTCCAAATGTGAATGCGTGAGCAGAAATTACCAACTACAGCTGCCCCCCCCCGTTCCCCCTACAATGACCTCCTACCGAGATTACCTGAGGTTCGGCTGCATACTGTAAACCTACCTCCTCAATTCAGACATATAAAATAAATATGTTAGGTTTCCACGAAGGCAGCAACAGCCCACTGATGCCAGCTTTTCTGTACACGTGTCTATGTGTCTGTCTTTTCTTCTCTTTCTCATCACCCAAGATAGGTCTCTAGGACCAAAGGGAAGCCTGCATTATACAACAGAGGAGTCAGGATCCTGGGCAATATCCCATAGCCTGGGCACAGCACAGACATAGCAGGGGTATAGCATGGGCATAGCATAAAAGTAGAGAAACTGCAAGGTTGTAAAATCACCCAATGCCTGGATAACACAGGTAGCAGCAGGCACCACCATGCCCTAGTGACTGGGCGTGTTTTTAGGTTCCCATGTTTCCTTGACATTTGGGCTCATCTTCTGTGATTCTGACTATGGAGTGAGCCTGGATAGTGTGCACTTTATCAAAACAAAACGCAGTCCAAAGCTGACGCTTGTTCAGTGCAGGGTGCACCGAGGCCACCTCCCCATATGTGAGAGGCCACAGCTTGCTGGGAAGCTCAGAGAGGTGTGAACACCCAGTCAAGGATGGCACCGGCAAATGGATCCACTTCACTCTGTGAAGTAGACATCTTCCGAGGTCTCAGGCAGAGCTCTCAATATGCCTAGGAGTTTCAATAGTCAACAGATGGGTGTGAATGGGGGAGGGGTTACTGCCTCAACCCTAGGAAATTTCTCCAACCTCATCCATCAGGAATTTTCTGAAGCCCAACTTACTCATCAATGTCAAAACCAGAATGAGAGGAAGCTTTTTAAAGAAACACACTTCCATCCCCCTGTGTCATAGGTAACAACGGCTAGCTCTGTTTTCTTTCCTTCCGAAGAGACAACAGCTCACAGAAAATCAGAATGTTTAGTGTCAATAGTCTCATTTTAAGATGCCCTTACAGTCTTTGAGGTGTCCCATCAAACCAAGTTACAGCTCCACAAAAATGCCACATTCAATATTTCTTATATAATTCCCTAAAACTCCAACCCATGACTGTCAAGAGACAGTAAGAAAGCTTTTCCATCCAAAGGAGTTCATTCAGATTCATCTTGGCCAGGGACAGGCAGGAGAAATAAGGTCAAGACAAGAAAGCCAGAAAGAACACAGTGGCTTGCAGTAGGGAACCTTGAGCCTCATTAATTCAGGCCCTCTCTTCCACAACCCTTGGGGTCACTGGTATTGCAGGCAGGCAGGTGGATGGAGCCTGGTGGAGTTCCATTCTGAAGGGGAGATGTGACCAGGCTGAAGGAGTACCCATTAACTTCTGAGTGGCAGAAATTAGACTTGCTAGCCATTCCCCGGCTCATTGCCCAGGAGAGGGAGAACAAATGTGGCCCTGGTGATGCAGTTCAGAGGAGCTTACCCAGAGCCAATTACAGAATGCAAATATGTATAAACTGCACGGCTGTTTCACTCTCTTCAGAGTACTGAGCACATGTACTGTATGCTCAAGCCTAGAGTGACGCATCCTGCTCCTGAAATTCCCAGGCCTGCAATATCAAAGGCAGTGTCCCATGGTGGTCCTATTCCTGCTCCACGTGTGTAAATCACATTGGAACGTGCACTGTTACCCAGCCACAAGTGTCCTATTGCTGAGGTGGGTGACTTATCCATGGGGCATAAGGCAGAGCATGGCTTCCCTTGGAGAGGAACTGGAGGACAAGGAGAAGGAGAAAGAAGGAAGAATTTGAGAATTTTCCACCCTATGCATTTTATGCCTATGGCTTCCTAACACTATCTTAAATCTCGGAGACCAGAGGGCAAGTTTCAGGGCCCTGAATCTACAGAATGGTGCGTGGCACCGTGCCTCATCTATGGGAGCTGACTAATCAGCTATGGCAGAGTGCACCTGGCAGGACAAGAATGCGGACCAGGTAGCAGCACTCTGTGGGAAAAGATAGCTGTTCTCTGAAGGACTCGGATTGTTCTTTGAGTACAATCATTATTTTTTTAAAAAAGGAAAATACAGGCGATAAAAGCTCTTAATAGCTAAAGTTTACTGAAAAGATGGGTGAATTTCTATACAGGTCATGAAACTAGAAGAAAGGATGCAGCCAGCTAGTACCCCAGAGTTACAAGGGGGTGCCTTTTCCGGTCAAAATGCAGTGGGGAAGAAGTTAGAAACTCAACCAAAAGCCCTGTAGAAATCTTGACCATATTCCATACTATGTTCCTGGCCAGGAGCTCCATTTGACTGCACCTGAATTAGGAACAAACTAAGGAAAAGTGGGGGAGGGTAGTGAAAACCTCTGACCACACAAGCCTGCACCACATGCCAGGACTCATGGCTGTTTCCAAAAGATGCAGATACTAAAATCTTAAGTGTAGGAGCAAAATCCGTTTCTGAGCTCAGAATGGGTGACTGTCTAGACTTTATGATCACTGCCAGGGTTGCTTGTGGCAATTGCACCACCCCATCTTATCCGTGGTCTCCTCCCGTCATGCTTTCCTTCCAGTTATGCCGGTAACATGGGATGCCCAGTGATACACTTGAGACCCAGGGTGTGCTGTGAACCATGCAATCATCCCATGTGGAAAGTGAAGATGATTGCTCGCCAGGGTGCAGTACAAGTGAGAATGTCGCTGTGTCACACTTTTTACAATACTCAGGATTAACAGCCTAGCTGTCTGTACAGAAGAACCCTGTCTCTAACAAACAAGCCCTGGGTCAGAAACTCTGGGAGGAGGAGACACTTCGTTCCTTAAGCAAACCTCCTTCCCTTGAGAAACTGACTTCAAGCAGCAGGAACCGAGAACATTTGTTGATTTGTCTCTTTATTTACGTAGATCTTTCCTCCCCCCCCCCCCAAACAAGCAACAACAAAAATCAAACCGCTGGAAACCCAGATCCATCTCTAAATGACTTCTCTCAGGCTTTCCAACTCAGACCGACCTTCAGAGGATAAAGGCTTCTGTGCTAAAGGAGCCTAGAAGAATGAGTTTAGGGACTTTGTCTAGAGACATGTTCACTGTGACTTGGGGCTCTGGCTGTACCTGTCCCCTCCCAGTGTTTGTGAGATAAAACAAATCTGAAAAGGCCCGAAAATGTGGCTCTTCTAGGTGGGGATGAGGCCCAACCGTGAAATAGCGAAGGAGAACCTGAAATAGTCCAGAAGGCTCCATGCTGTGGGTCAGAGGCCAGATGGCACTAAGGAAATCGATGCAGAAAGCTCCCAGGACTGTTCCTCATGTGGTTTGGATTCTAAGAGCAGTCTTGACAGTGATGGACCACAAAGCAGCTGCCAGACTCTGGCAGCTATGTAGCCATGCATCTAGGCAAAACGCCACAAAGAGTTGATGAAGTCGATCGTGGGGTTAACACCATAAAACTCAACTCAGTTTATTCTCGCCACCAACTCCCAGTCAGCCAGCAGTGTTTCCCATGGAAACTGTGCTTGTGGGTAACTTAGTTCGGAGGCTGTAACCACACACAGGATCCTCTTGGTTTGAGTTTTTGGCAAGGCTGGAGTTAAACACACTCAGAGCAAGATGTCTTCAGACAGCTGTGATTACATCAGCAATGGGCTCTGTACAAGCCTGCCCACCTTCTGACATTGAGACATGGGGCCATTGTCATCCTCCAAGGTCACACTCAAGAACCACACAGTAGTTTTTTTTTTAAATCAACTAAGAAACTCATAATGTTTTAAGTAAGCTTATGAATTTATGTTTGGTTTTGTCCTGGCATGGGCATGGGCTGGATGTGTCTGGAAGAACTTCCATGGCTTCCCTCTCATGTTTCCATGGCAACCAAGATATGAAGAATGGAAGAAGGAGAGGTTTCTTCTCTGAATACTGACCAGAGTCTTTGGCCAATATTTTAATAATCCATACCTATAATATATTACCTTCACCAAACTTTGAGATAAATTTCTGGGAACAGCAACACATTATTTAAATTCTATATGTTTGGTGTCTAAATTTTCTATTGATAAAATATTAAAGATAATTGTTATTCTAAATAAAATATTAGGGAACTAGAGTGTGTGTGTGTGTGTGTGTGTGTGTGTGTGTGTGTGTGTGTGCGTGTGTGTGTGTGTGTTTGAGAGGGAAAGAGAGAGAGAGAGAGATTCTAAAGCTGTAGTTTGGGTAATTTATTGTTCCCTACCTTAAGGATCCTTAGGAAGGCTCAGTAAAGATAGCAAGTTCAAGTTCACTTTGCTCATCTGAATGATTAGCTAGTGTATTGGCTGGATACACTCAGCTTGGTTAAGAGCAACCAACAGGCAATAATAGCTCAAGCATACAGAGATGTGTTTGTCTCATATAAAGGAGTAAAGAAGCAACCTGAGGTCAGAAAGATGCTTTCGGGGATGCAGATCTGCCTTTTGGGGGTCTTCCATTCTTGACTTGTACTTCTTGGTTTTCCAATGGCAGGAGATGTGCCCTGCCACGCCACACACACATGAGATAGCTGTATTTCATGCAAAAGAAGCCAAGGCAGAGGAGAATCCTGGCCAGTTCTTGCTTATGTCTTGCTACAGGTAATCTGAATGTGAGGGAAATTAGGAAGTCAGAGTTTGGGTACGAAATGCCTAAGAAAAGGAGGTAATCAGTTAAAGTGGAGTGTTGCTTACGGGCATCGCATCAACAGCAGACTCTGCTACATTGCATCCTGTAACATAAAGTGACAGAGACTAAAGCAGCATCAGTGTGTGAGCAAAGCTTTTGCTTCTTTTTGCTGGAAGGGTGAGAAAGGGATTGACAGAGCAGCAGAGCAGGCCAGCATCTCTCAAGCTTTCAGAACACCTTGGCCTTATTATTTTTTTAATGCAGAGTTTGGTCACTGAATCTGTGGTTGGGCCTGAAGTTCTGGGCCAAGCTCCAAGGAAATTCTACTTTTGCTAGTCCAAGAATACATAGGGTTTACATGACATTACAGCAAGGTCCAAACCATGAGGTAGGTTCTAGCAAGTCAAAGAAAGAGTATAGGGCCTCAGGTACAAATGCACACATACACACACACACACACACACACACACACACACACCTCTATTTATTTGGTCCTTTGCAACACTGGCTGGGTGCTATTTTCTTTAATATGAAAATATCCGTATAGAGATGGATAAGTAGGTAGATAACTAGGTAACTGCACACATACAGTAAAGATATAGTATATAGAATCCAGTTACCCTATGTATGTGCTCATGATTACTGTGTTCATGTGAATTCTCATCAGTGGGGCCCCTATAACACTCTACTAATCTAATATATTGACTTACCTTTTCTGAGACCTTTCATTATACTCCATGCAGGGAAATAGGTGTTACCTATATTGATTTTTTTTATAGTCCCAGTTGTCTCTCTTATTTATTTATTTATTTATTTATTTATTTATTTATGATTTTGTTCTCTTCCCTGCCACCACCTCCCATTTCCCTCCCCCTCCCCCAATCAAGTCTCCCTCCCTTGTCAGCCCAAAGAGCAATCAGGGTTCCCTGCCCTGTGGAAAGTCCAAGGACCACCCACCTCCATCACTGAGACAATGGGGATGTTCTATCGGGAACTCACCAAGGCCAGCTGGCCTGGGTCTGAAAAAGCCTGGGATAAAACTGGACTCGCTGAACATAGCGGACAATGAGGACTACTGAGAACTCAAGAACAATGGCAATGGGTTTTTGATCCTACTGCACATACTGGCTTTGTGGGAGCCTAGGCAGTTTGGATGCTCACCTTACTAGACCTATGTTGATTGATGAAAGACTTGACCTTGCTGTAGAGGTTGTTCCAGAAACAGGATAAAGCCCATGGTAGATATGGTATGTATCAAACTCCCTGAGTGCCAATGATGGCCAAGGAAACAAGCCATGAAGATCATCCTCCAAAATGATAGGAAGCCTAACAAAAACATAGCTGGAGCTTTGGAATATAACCCAAAGAAGCTCTGGCCAGAGGAATTTGACATCAGAAGATCTGGGGCTGGGGGTTCTCAAGATCCCGTGTCCATGTATGAAGTTGAGGCCACCATAAAAATGTAACAATACAGACAGTTAGTTTTCTCCAACTCCTCCTTCATAGGTGCACAGCCTGTTTTGTAGTCTGAAGAGCAACGATGTGAGAAAGAGAGAGGGGGTTAGTACACAGAATGAGACAACAGACGGAGTCTGATTCAGCCAGGATGAGGCCCACCCTTAGCCCATGTGTGTGTGTGTGTGTGTGTGTGTGTGTGTGTGTGTGTGACTTTCTCAGTTCACCAACAGGGGTGTGCCACAGTTACTCCCAGGCTTTGACTCTAAGGATGACTCTTGGCAATATATAGTAGCAATAGAAAAATGGCAAGTAAACTGAAGTTAGATAGGCCAGCTAGGAAGAAAGAGAAGATTAAAAGACAAAACCCAGAATTACAACAGTGGCAATGTGAAGAGAGAAAGGGATCAGGATTCAGTGGCAGAATCAAAGATAAGCTCAGTTTAGCAGAGTTATCTAAGGTGTACGGCTGAAGGGCCAACGAGAATGTGAGACCGAGTTCACGTCCAAGGTGCCAGTTTGGATTAGAAGAGAAAGAGGAAAGGATTTTAGGCATACGATTGAAGGCCTCCAGTTGCTCAAGGGCCTTTCCGCATCATTTGCCTTATTCCTGGCTGTCCCGTGTGTTTGTGACACTCGTCAGGGTCCAAGGCTCCTGAGAGTGAACACACGGATTCTAGCTTGGCAACATGATGAACGACAGAGCCGCTGAGTGGGAAAACAGGGAGGACCCAGTCTGCAAGGGGAGTCTAACCCAGGAGAGAGCTTTACCCACAAAGACGACACTGGCTTTACACTCGTCTGTCAAGACCCAGCCAGGGCTTTGACTCACTGTTTCTGTGGCCTTCGTCCAGTTTCCTCGGCCTTCCAGTGGCTATAAAGTCTAAGAAAACACCCACCGCCCTATGAATAACTCCCCAAAGCCACTGGCCTCGTAGCCCTGATCCCAGCCCAGGATCCATTCATCAGTGTCGTGTCTTCCTCCCTAGACATCTTTATGAGCCCTCGTTTCCCTGAACACTTAGCCTCCAGATTCAAAAGATATCTGATGATAACTCACACTCCTAGTGCTTACCCAGAGCTGTGCTGGCCTGTGAAGTCAAAACTGAGCCATGGGGACAGACACGTCTGGGTTATCACGTTTCCCTGGGACCCACCGTCCAATTCTCAGAAGGCAAGAATTTTTAGAGACAGTGTTTATTTTCATATTTGCACTAAAGAACTCTGGAAATACCATAGATAACCAGGCCAGTAATAACCACTTAATCTATTGCATTTGCACATGTGGATGGAAGGGGGTGGGGAGAACAAATACAAATTACAAACCAGATCAACAGCTGGAAACTGAAGGGGGAAAGACTGACACTCTGCCTGATGTCTTCTCATTCATGCGGCTGTAATTCACCAAATCCTTTCATTTTTGTTCCTGCTGTCTGATATCCCTCTTCTTCACATGAGAAAGTATTTTTTTCTTTTCTTCATGTATTTAATTAAAGAGATTGTTCTCTAGGGTTATGCACAAGGAATACAAAGATTAATAAGACTTTACGCTAGTCAGATCAGGGCTCCAAACTGGTCTTTAAGTTTAGAAAGCTTTTGTTATTTTAATTGGTATTTTAGCCCAGGCTAACCTAGTACTTGCTAAGTAGCCCAGGCTGTCCTGGAACTCTTGGCAATCCTCCTCCTTGGCTTGCTAAGTGTGAGAAACCACACCAGTGCTTTGAGAGACTTTTCAGAAAAGTTCTTACTTTGTATCTAAACTGATCTGATCTGAAAATTAATATGTATCCCAGGCTACCTTCGACTTGTTACAATTCACATTCCACCATAAGGGTCCTGAGGATTAAATTCAGGCCATCAGGTTTGGCAGCAAAAGCCTTTACCCACTGAGCGGCCTTGCCAGGCCACTCTTGGCCTCCCAAGTGCTGAGATTGAGATTACATGTTTGAGCCATTTTTCAATGGATCGTGAACGAGAGCAAACTATCCAGTATCCTTTGTAAAGGGATATGATGAAGCTACAGCTGAAGGCAGAAAGGATTCAAGTTCTATATCAATACCTTAATAATCATGTATTTCCCCTGCCTGCCACAAATATCCATTTATTTCATCAGGCCAAAGCATTCTGATGAAGTCAAATGAACTGGATGCTGCTTCCAGCTGCTGACAAGTAGTCCCCCCAAAATGTGGCTCAACCCACAGACTTCCTTTTGCAATCAGAAGAGGGAAATGAGTTCATTTGCATATCCCCAAGCACCCTACAAAAACAACAAAAAAGTTGGTCTCCATTGCTGTATACTCTCACTTAGTTCAATAAAAAGCCACTCAACAAATGTCCTCACAATGCCCACCAGGCCTCTACCTCTTTCTCTATACGATACAGCTGTCTTTTGAAAGAACAATCTAATTATATGAAATCAGTGCTTAAAACCCTCAGAGAGTCTTGGGAAAGGTGTAAATCCTTAACATGGCCACAGACCCAGAGAGACCCACCTGGGGCCAGGATCCCTTCAGCTTACCCCCATGTGTCTCCTTCCTCCACACTCTGTGCTCACAGTGCTAGCACAGTAGATTGAAACAGTTGCCATGATTGCAATCTTACTTAAATTTCTTGATCCTTATTTGATAATAAGCAGAAGGAGAGCATGAGCATGGACGATATCCATTTTGTCTCCGTTATATCCCAAATTTCTTATTTAAAACCTTGCACACATTAGACATTCAATTTATATTCATTCATGAGTGCTTGATCAGTAATTTGCTCAGTCGCCAGATGCTGTCTTTAATAGTCAGGATTATTATTTCCAGGATGACAACGCTGCCCATTTTGTTTAACTCTACAATAAATATTACTTCAAGTTATTTTTAAGGCCTTGATGGTTATCAAAATGGAAGGATTTTCATTTGGCTTTCCAGAAGAAATGGAGGAGAGAAGAAACAGCTATGACGTACAATTTCTGATGTTCTGTCTACGTTTGCCAGGCGTTGAGTGATTTTCATCCCCCTAGAAAAGCAATGTGTGCCTTGCCTCAAAAATGTATATATCTCATCTTCTCCAAATTCAGCCCTTTTAGAAAAGATTGTTTTCTTACCTCCCTGTCCATGATCATTTCACTCCCTTCTGTATGTATAGACCTGCTGTTTGTACCTCAAGGATTCTGACACTAAACATTGGGCCAAGGAGATGAGTCACATCCAACCAACAGTCTTGACTGGGGGTGACTGACTGGCTTTGAAACGTGTGACAGTAAGAACTATAATCGGAATATAGAGAAGTCCTAACTAGGCAGGGATCTATGTAGTAGAAGAGTCTAGACAGGGATTTGAGGCTTCTGTGTAACTAAGAGTTCTGCAGCACTTCTCCATGCTCAGGATACTAAGTGAAAAAGAACATAGTTTCTTCCACGTGGAACAGTACATTTTGTTTCTCGTTAAAATTTTTCCCAAATGAAGAAATACTTAGGCTTTCATAACACTCTTTCTGTGCAGCTACCATTACACTGAATGATCCTCATCATCTCTGAGCCTGCTGCTTCCAGCTCTGTTTACGTGATCTCCCAATGGTCCTGATGACACAAATAACTTTGTTTCCTGGCACATAGACAGAACTGGTAGTTAGACTCCTCATCAGCCTGGGATCCACTCATGCATCCAATTCAGCATAACATATGCAGGCATTTCACATAGAGAAACCAACTTTAACATAAATAAAACATAATACCAGCTAACACAGGTACAAGAAGCCACATAACACTGTTGTTGAGAAAACACATTTTGAAATAAGAGAACAGGTTTCAAATTCTGGTTCTAGCTCCTACCAGTGGGTTAACATCAAGTTAGGAACTTTACATCATCAATAAAATAACAGAATCTCTCTGTCACTTAGATAAATATTAGAGAGCAGCCAGGTGTGATGGCCGCATACACTACGTGTAATGTTGTGTGGCAAGTATTGATGAAAGAATTTGTCTGTTAAATTCAGTGTCCAATATGTAGTGGACACCACAACTAACAGCAAGTAGGACAATGACAGACAGGAAATTGAAATTTCATTAAATAACACAGGACATCAGATCTGAGAATGGGTGACTCTTCTTAAGAAGAAGTTGACAATGGCAATTATTGGCTATTGTGGTACACACCCATCACTCCAATATGTAGGAGACTGAGGTAGAGGGTCATAAGTTCAAGCCTCACTTGGGCTATGTAGAAAGACCCTGTCTCAAAAGTTAAAAGAAGGAGAAAAAGAGGAGAAAAAGGGTGAACTTGAAGAAGCAAAAAAGGAGGAGGAGAAGAAGTAGGAGAGAGGAGAGGAGGAGGAGGTGAGGAGGAGGAGATTGAACATGAGGAGGAAGACAAGACATTCCAGCTACATTTGGAAGGGTACAGGAAACCCTTTAGGAATACTGAGACAGCAGCACTCCCCAGAAAGCAAACAGACTTCAAATAAAAGCAGACTTGAGGCTTAGGCACCTATAGTAAAATAAATGATTAATCTGCTTTGAACCAGGCGCTTAGCTCCCCATAACAGAAGAATCTGAGTGAAATCTTGGAAATATTTCCCAGAATGGGTTCTGAAGTGATGACACAATTGTATTAAAGTATTTTAAGTGTAAAGTCCATGCAGTTAACAGCCTTGGCTGCACAGTATGGGGCTAGAATTAAAGGCTCGCCATCTTCTCTTCAGACATCCATCTGCAATCCCTAGGTATTTACTACCGTGTTTCACACCCACTCCTGTTGTGGTAAACCTTTCACACCATTCCACCACCCAAAGTGTACATTTTCAGGGTCAAACTGCAAATTCAAAGGCAGGATAAGATTTCTCCTTACATTCAGGTGCTAAGTTGTTCATGTGGGCCCTAGAGAGGCTGCCCGAACTCTTCTAAAATTGATTTTGGTTTTTACTTCTGTGCTAGGCAGCATTCTGTCTTTCTAATGTGATGGCTGAGCTAGTTAACTTATGCAGGGAAGCTGACTTACAATTTAAAGAGGAGAGACAAGCACAAGATTGGACCAGACCATTGGTTTACCCTCAGGTGGGCATGCCAGATCTCAATGGCTGGGAGTACATGATAAAGCAAACTGGTAGCTTTGCAACCAAGAAGCAAAAGAGAAAGAGATGGGGCCCCACAATGCACTTTTAGGGCATGCTCCAGGGTCCTGAGAACATCCTTCCTAGCTCCATCTCTTAAGGGTTCCACCATTTCCCAGTAGAGCCAAATCTTTACCATATGGACTTTTGAGGGGCAAGTGATACTGAACCAATGATGATATTCGAATGCATATTTAAAACATTACAACTTACCATTTCCTTTCTCCTCACTCCTGCTTCATAGCTGAAGCCATTGTGTTTGAGACTTGGAACAAAACAGTATTTTTATTTTGTTTGCTTTTCACCTCGCATACTCCGTAAACCACCCAGTAAGTCCTCCTCTATCTACCGCTATGAGTTGGTATATTTGAGAACCCTGTTTGCTTCCTTATTCTGCTCTCCCATTATTCACCCAAGCCCTCCAAACACATTTTTTTTTCATACACGAACTCACTTCTAAAAATACACTTGGTTGAAGGTTCTGCCAAAATGCTTAGTGAATGAGTCATTCAACTAGTCCCACACCAGAAGAGTGGGGGCCTTAGAGATGAAGGAGCCAATGTGTCTGGAACCTGACTTCATTTAGACATTTTAAGCATGTGACTTATGGGATACGAAGTCACCACATCGGTGTAACTTTCAATGGAGGCCTCATGTCAGCCTTCAGGAATGGACAGCCTTCAGAGATGGACATCCTTCAGGGACAGACAGCCTTCCCCAGATATCCAGGTTCAGCTAGTGTTCTCATCCACAGCACAGGTGAAGATTTCCATGGCTTCAACATTGCTGCTTGATGCTTCATCTTTCCAATCTTTGCTTTAGGAGCACCAAGATCACTTGTTTACTTGCTCATCACTGTATCTTTGTAGAACACAATTCCATGAAAGGAGATGGGGTTTTCCCATATGTCCCCAGTACATTCATATATATTGAATCAGTTGTTGACCATAAAATCCAGTAAGACCAAACTAGTAACTCATTTTCTGACCTCCATTATTTTTTTAAGAATAAGATAACCTTGATGGCTATAATTAGTGAGCCACCCTCTCATGGATAGGACTGCTCTCACTGAACAACTAGACATTATACTGAGTCATGGAATTCTCCAAACTGCCCTATACGATCTACATACTTGTATCCTTTGGAGATGAGACTGATAAACTCAGAAGTTAGGCGAGTTCTCTACAGTCTTATCACCCAGAAGGCCGAGGGCTTAAACTGGAAATTGTTTCCCCAGAGATTCCCAGCTTCTTCTCACATCACTTGTTGCTACAACTATGATATGTCTTCTTCAAATGATCGTATTCAAAGCCCCATTTCTATTTATTCTAGGCTGGTGATGAGGAAAGAAAGAAGCTGTCTGTTGGAATGGCTTGCCATCCTGGTTCTCATGGACCATTGCTTCTTATATCTCAGGTAATACTTGACTCTATAGCCCTTTTTTAAACACCAAGAGACAATTACCCTTCCAAACCTCAACCACCTTTTCCAACTAAATTCCTAACTAAATCCAGGGCCATATGCTTTAGTTAAACACCCACCATTGAACCAAGGAGCACCCCTGAGCCTGGGAGATTTTTTATCAGTCCACCTGAAATGATTAACCAAATGACTAAGCAGCAAGTTTTCCATTGGGAAGAAAACCAAGGCAAACACCCGCTCCCTGGATGCCTTCCTTGCTGCCTATATGGTGGGTGTCTTCTCTTCTGTGTCCAGCTCCAAGCCTCTGCCTGGAAATATGCTCTCTGCTTCACTCGCTGAGCCTAAGTCACAGCCATCATCCATCCGAACAAAATAACTTCTCCTCTTATGGTCTCATCTAAGGCTCTGTCTAGTGTAGTCCTGTGAAGTCAGGGACACACGTCGTGTGCCTTATACCTTTCCATTTACACTATGTTTCTCTTCCTTTGCAAGGTGGGACAAAATCCGAAGAATTGCCAAGAGTTTGCTATTCACTGAATTTCCCTGTGTTGCTCTTTTACCTGCTCACAGAAAAACTCCAAATCATTAATAATAAATACATACAAACTCTATGCAGTATACAAATTGTATGCAGGATCTTCTCATGACCCAAAGTCAGAGTTTATACAAGCTCTCCAAAGACACCCCATAAACCTTTACAAATGCTGCAATATCATTGTCATGTATATCCTATAGTCAACCTAAAAAGTGCTGTGTTTAGAGATTAGACTACATTTGTCTCCATAGTCTACATCTATCAAACACTAGCTGTTAGTAGGTCCTCAGTGAGAACAGGATGGATTCTGTATACATGTGTCATTATCTGTTAGAACATGTGTTGCCTCAATTTTCCTGGGGAGACATGAACAAATGTCTCTTTACCCCAGACATGGCAAGTGACAATTCAAATAGCTGATTCTAACCCAGCTTGTTGAACCAGTGGGTCTAATGGGGCTAATTACAGAAACTTGAGGGACTCAAACGTAACTACATCATGGAAACCTGACCTCAGCATGGTGACCATTCATGAAAGCTGCATCCTTGGAGCTCCATGTGAAGCTCGCAGGATGCTCCACCAAAGTCCATCTCCTCTGCCCAGCAATTATTTATCATTTAGAGCCCTATTGTGCTGTTTGGTTTTTGTCAAGATGGCACAAACCAGAGTCACATGGGAAGAGAGTGCTGCGAATGACTAACAACTCCCATTAGACTGACCTGTGGGCATGTCTGAGTGACATTTTCTTGATTAACATTTGATATGGGTGGAGCCCAGTCCGCTGTGAGCAATGCCACCCCTGGGCGGGTGGTCTTGAGTTGTATAAGAAAGCAGGCTGAGCAAGCCAGTAAACAGGGTTCCTCCACAATCTCTGTTTCAGTTTCTGCCTCCAAGTTCCTGCCTTAAGTCCCTCCCCTGACATTCCTTGATGATGGACTATTAGCCTGAAAAGGTGAAATAAACTCTTTCCTGCCCAAGTGGGTTTTGGTCGTGGTATCTAGCATAGCAACAGACAAGCAAAGGAAGACACTTGGGAAGAAGCCTCCTTCCTTTCTGAGCCTCCTAGACCTCATTAGTTTCCCAAGCCTTACAGTCCTCCTCTTCTCTTAAGAAAAGACTATTTCAATTCAAGAAGAAACAGCTATACATCTTCTGATGACAGATCACTGTGTTGAGATTTAGTCTTTTTGTTGTAAGGCAGATGTCATTTTAATAAGGCCAAACTTCAGGCTGGATTAAGTGTCTCTGACAGTTGCCCTTTGGATCCTGCTTTGGACCCTGAACCTACAGAACTGTAGCAGGCTCCTCTGTGAGGACTTGCACTATTGTGCCCCACCGAGTCTTCTCTTCCACAGGGCAGATATTGACTCATCTGTTCTGAGGGCGTTCATGTGAGTTCTGCCGTGTGAAACTGTGTCTTCCTAGTTCATCTTCCATATACAGCCTCTAAGTGTCCGTACTACTCAGGGACACAGAGAGAGTACACTATCATGTCTTATGCCCAGACACAGAAACAGCACCAAATATTATGGGATACAATAGAAATGGATAATAAGGATCCATAAATAGTTTTTAAAACATTACTTCTTCCACACAATCTGTCAGTTATGTCTTAGTAGAAGCAGGGTCTCTAATTAATTCTGACACAATTAATTTTATAACCTTGAAAATAAAACATTACATATGTTAGTGTTAAAAGAAATCTTATTAATTAGGATTTTAGGGTTGTTGGCTCTAGAAGACTGTAGTCTGAGAAGAGGTAGATGTTTTGTAATTAACCCTCCTTATTTAGTGAGCCTGAAGCTACATATGCCACAGGAATCCAGGCTCTTTCTCCTCTTCAATTCCTTCCCGAAGTGCTCCCAGACTGCTTCTCCTTCCCCATTGTCACAAGCAATGGTAGCAATGCAGGATAGGTTGTCATATCCAGTAGCAAGGGCATGCAGGGAATCACAAATAAGTTCTTCTGCAGAACCCCTCACCCCTTAAAAAAGGTTTCTAAAGGGACGTTTGCCATAAGCTCCCAGAAGACTTCCTCTCCAGTCTCTGTGGCCAGAGTTGTGTCAAAGGCTCATAACCTCACTACCCATTGTCAAGTGGGATATGGCTGCTTGTGTTTGGTTTAGATCAATCAGATCCATTTCGAAGCTGGGAACGGGGGCTGTCCTTGAAGACTGTGACTGTTAAGAGAAAGGGAATCCCAGATGCAGCTGGGATTTGTTCAGGGGGATCAGGCAAGGAGTGAGTGTTGGATTCATGCGCACAAGCCTGCTACAATGCCCCAGCCTCTCCTAATGTCATCATGACTTTGATCCTTTTGGCTTTCTAGATCTGCGGACAGGTTCTGAGCTTGTCCTTCATCTAGTTTACCACTTCTTCCACTGGCTTCAAGTAATTCAGACTAATTCAATTAATCAGAATTTTATTCTGACTGTATTATTTGACTTTCCAAGGACCAGATTCATTCTCTGTAGAATTATTTGGCATCAGGTACATAAAGTAAGATGTTTATCATTACGAGGCACAAGTCAAATATACATTCTTACTAGAAGCATTAAACATCCTTGTCTATGAGCATTTCTGTCACCTCTGTTAGCATCTGGACAGTGGTGTGACAGAGGGCATTAGAGAAAGTGAGTAGCGTGAGCTCACCTGTGCTGAGATGACGTAGTCGAACATCTAAGACTGTTCTTGGATTAACCACAGTTTTCCTAGAACCTGCTCATCTCCTCATCCCTACTTCTTCCACTCCCCATTCTGACATTTACTTACTTTTGGGGTCACCATCTAAAGCAAGGCAGGCTCTGTGGGTAGAAGCATGTGCAGAACTTTGTGCTTTCAGAGACACTTCTGTCATGGGGCTTATCAAATCAAATACTCGGTCTTCTTGTCAGTGTCCTTTCTTTTGTTCTATTTTTCCCCTTCAGGACTTCACCCACTTTCCATAAATGGACACATGGAGCATAGAAGATATGAATTTGCTTACTTCTTAGTTTAACAATGTGCTAGTTACAAGACATTGTGAAGGTTAGTTTACTTCTCCAAGTCTTGGTTCAGGTGTTGGTATAGCAAATAATGATAGCATTAGAGGGTAATCATGAGAATTAAATAAGATAACTCATGAGAAGCAATTAGCACAATGTCTGAGATATAATTTTCAAGCACATCCTCTTCAGCATCAGGTGTCATTGGTGTTTTTGATCTTGGCCATTCTGATAGGTTTAAGATGGTATCTCAGAGTTGTTTTGATTTGCATTTCCCTGATGGCTAAGGATGTTGAGCATTTCCTTAAGGGACTTTCGACCATTTGAGATTCCTCTGTTGAGAGTTCTCAGTTGAGGTCTGTACCCCATTTTTATTGGATTATTTGTGCTTTTGATGTCTAATTTCTTGAGTTATTTGTATATTTTGGAGATCAGTCCTCTGTCTGATGTGAGAGCGGTGAAGATCTTTTCCCATTATGTAGGCTGTCGTTTTGTCTTGTTGACCATGTCCTTTGCTTTACAGAGCTTTTCAGTTTCAGGAGGTCCCATTTATTAATTGTTTATCTCAGTGTCTGTGCTACTGAAGTTATATTTAGGAAGTGGTCTCCTGTGCAAATGCAACCAAGTATACTTCCCACTTTCTCTTCTATGAGGTTCAGTGTGGCTGGCTTTATGTTGAGGTCTTTGTTCCATTTGGACTTAAGTTTTGTGCATGGCAACAGATATGGATCTATTTGCATTCTACTATATATTAATATGATGTATATGATATGATATATGATATACCAGCACCACTTGTTGAAGATGCTTTCCCATTTTTCCATTTTATACATTTAGCTTCTTTGTCAAAAGTCAGGTGTTCATAGATTTGAGGGTTTACATTCAGTCTTCAATTTGATTCCAATGGGGTCCTTCTGTCTGTTTTTATGCCAATACCAAGCTATTTTCTTTTCTTTTTTAAATTTTCGAGACAGGGTTTCTCCGTAGCTTTTGGTTCCTGTCCTGGAACTAGCTCTTGTAGACCAGGCTGGCCTCGAACTCACAGAGATCCGCCTGCCTCTGCCTCCCGAGTGCTGGGATTAAAGGTGTGTGCCACCACCGCCCGGCCTCAAAGCTGTTTTCATTATTGTAGCTCTGTAGTAGAGTTTGAAGTCAGGGATTGTGAGGCCTCCAGAAGTTCCTCTATTGTACAGGATTGTTTTTTGGCTATCCTGGGTTTTTGTTTTTAAATATGAGGTTGAGTATTGTTCTTTAAAGGCCTGTGAAGAATTTTTCTGGGTTTTGATGGTTATTGCTTTGATTGAATCTGTAAATTGTTTTTTGGTAAGATTGCCATTTTTACTATCTTAATCCTACCTGCCCAAGATATTCACCAGCTAGTTAAGGCTTAGTAAAAAGGGACAGACTACTCCTACATGCAATATCACGAATGTGCTGAGTCAAAGAAAGAAGGAAAACTAATAGACAACAACAGCAGCGATGGTTGCTTGGGATCAGACTAAAGTGGGGCATAGACTGAAAGGGGCCCTTCAGGGTGGAGATGAAAATGATAGTTCTTGCCAAGCATGTACAAGGCCCTGGGTTTATCAAAATCAAAAGGAAAATAAAAAAGAGAAGAGAAAATAAATATAACATGATTAAAAATGTAAAGAATAATAGGTTTGTTATTTTACTCTCTTGATTTTGGTGATGACTTCCAAGCTATAAATACCTGTCAAAGTTGACAGGTGAATACTTTAAATATTTAAAGGTTGTTGTATTTCACTATTCTCCCATGAGGCAATCAAGTAGAGTCTTGGGAATTGTTGGCAAAATGCCTTCAGTAAGTTCTGATGATAATGAAAAATTATGGATGGGCTCTACACAAGGAGAAGGCTCAAATGTGGGTAGGCATTTGATAAGCAGAAGCATTTAAAGCTTTTTGAAAAATTAATACAGTCTTTAAGTATCTCAAGGTCTCCCTAAGAAAAGCAGTAAGTCACATTCAGTTCCTACTGGCCTACCCTGTTAATACTCTGGCTTATTCAGGGCGGGGAAAAGCAGGCTGAGCAAGAAATGAGGAAACATTGACATGGACAAGCCTTTCTGCAGTCGACTGAGGAAGAAATGGTCACCATGGGGGTAGAACATGTCGATGTAAGTATTTCCACAGAAAGTTCAAATAGCATCTGTTCTGACAGTTCTTTGAAAAGTATTGAAGTGCCCAGAAGATTCTTCCATTCCTTCTGGAAAAGTCTAAGAAAATATCAGGAAATACCAAACCCAGGAGCTTAGTTTTGATAGAGGACAAAGATCGTAAGAGAGGACTAGGAGATGGAGCTCCTATGCCATGTGGTCAAGGCTTGGCACAATCTCTAGAGAAAGCATTATCCACTTGAGAGTCTTTCTGTCCATCTTTTTAGAGATGAAGTATGGAAAGAAATGACCTAACCAAAGACCTACCTGGGTTTTAAAAACTAACGAAGTCCACAATCACTCTCTCAAAACAAGTGGCTTATTTGGAGTGGATTTTAACAGTGACTGGTGAAGGATTAAAGAGGGAGCCATATTCTACCAACCCCAACTTGTTTCTAAGGCATCACAAACCCTTAAAGATGAGTCGGAGCCATCTTAAACTTACTCATGTTGCCACTGACAGAGCCTTTCCCCATCACCTTACAGCCAGGATGCAGTGCTCAGTGAGGCAGAAATCGTGTGTATTATTTCATCACCGGCCTTGTCACGTCCCTATAAACACTGCAGCCAAAGCAATGCTGTCCCCTCTGGGAAACGTCCCTGTCCCCTGCTCTGGGAGGAAGCAGACAACTGCTATTGACTTAGCTAGGAGAGTTTCGATAATGCCTTAGATACGGGTTCAGAAGATGAACTTTGTTCTCTGTTTCTTGAGACTTTAGACTATTATTATTATTGACTGCACTCAACAAATGTCTATTTAGGAAGCCTCCCACCACACACTGGGTCAGAAGTCCTTCAGCAGAAGTGGGCTCTTTTCTGGGCTGAGAAGTCAGGCATTCCCAGCAGCTAGAGCTCTGTTTGTGCTCAATGTTTGAGGCCTTGCTGAATTAGGGGAACTCCACTTCCAGCCATGGTTGAACTAAAGGTGACTGAGTTGCTTTGAATTCTTTCTCAACTTTGAAATAAATAAAAAATTAGTTGAAAGTAGATTTATTGTTTTTGAAGACCTACTTCAAGCTAATGGAATAAAAAGTAAAACACTGCTGCTCTTGAACTTTTTAGACCCAAAGGTTGCATCCCATACTGATATTGCGACCTAAATAATAAAATAAAACAAAAATTTTAAAAAAAAGATATTGTCTCTCAGAGATTGTGCATTCCTAAAGAAGGCAGAGGGGTCAAGATTCCTTGTTCAAAGCACAAACTAAAATAAAGGCATAGACATGACTACGGAGGCAAAGAATTGCCCTGCCTGGTCACTCAAGATCTTCCAAGGTCTCCTTGTTTTCTCACTGAGAGATTTGGCAAAAGGACCCTTGATGGGGTACATTTTCTCTAGCCTCTATAGAAACACAGTCATGAACTAGGAAAGCAACCTATGGAGCTCCAGGCATTATCTAGCTGTGAAACCTCCAGGAAACACAAGTGTGACCGTCTTTTATAGTGGTGCACTCCCGAAATCCCAAAATGCAGGAGTTGGGACTGGCGGATATTGAGTTTGGAGCCAACTTGGACTGCATAGGAAGAAAACCACATTTGCAGCACAAAAACCCTAAGGACACCTTGACTCAAACTGAGTCCCTTTACTTTTCCATCACAGCATGACCGAAAGCTCCAATCAGAAATTTCAGCTATGCTAGTACTCTACTTCACTTCCCATGCCAAGGTAAACTCCACATGGGTCTAACATTTAAATATGAAAACAAGAACGTTAAAATAGCTGGGGGAGAAGACAGACTAGAAAGCCAAAACTCATAAAGAAAAGCAATAATAAATTCAAATACCATCACAAATTAAAATACATTTTTGCCTAAAAGTATAAATGATCCTTTTTAGCATGGGTATGCACACATACACATAATACAAAAACACATCACACATTGCACCCCCCCCACACACACACAGTCTTTTTATACTGTGGTGTAGTATATTGAATGCTATATTTTTTAAATAGACAATCTAAAAATTCAATCCATTTCTTAATAGTTGAATAGTTCTTACTATAAGAAATAGATTCAAAATTGGAATGAGCAACTAGGCCAAGCTCCAGGAATCCAGTCAAAGAGAGGAAAGAGGAAAAAGAAAGGAAAGTCAAGATCATGACAGAGAAATCTACAGAGACACCTAAACCAAGCTTGTAGAGAAGCATGAACTCTTGACTGACAGTTGTAGAGTCTTCATGGACTAAACTAGACCCTCCATATATGGTAAACAGTGGTGAAGCTTGGTCTATCTGAGGGGTCTTTGCAGTAGCACTGGGATCTATCCCTGGTACGTGAGCTTGCTTGTTGGAACCCATTCCCTATAGTGGAATGCCATGCTCAGCCTTAATGCTGTGGGGAGGGGCTTGGTCCTACCCTAACTTAATGTGCCAGATTTTGTTGATGCCTCATGCTAGTCCTTACCCACTGGGAGGAGTGGATGGGAGGTGAGCTTGTGAGGAGGCAATGGGAGGCTGGAAGGATAGGGGGAGGGAAAACTGTAGTTGGAATGTAAAATGAAATTAAAATAAATAAATTATAAAAACTTGAAATGAACAGAGTATATGATAAAATGTAAATGACTCCAACATTAAAGGTAGTCATTAAATATCATCATTGAAGAAATGAAAAAAAACTTAATAACTTGGCAGGAAATGTAGAATTTAAGACTAATCTACATTGCTAATAAGCATGTATGAAACAGATTCATCACATAAACCATTGGCAAGCACCACCCCATATACATGTTTGGAGGGACACCTCTTTGAAGAAGATTTTCCAAGTAAGTCTTTAATTTGACAACATCATCCCTGGGAAACTACTCTGTGGATAAACCCTCAAAAAGCTCAGCTGCATGGACAAAGAATATATAGTTATATATACATCTTCAGGTACAAAAGGTATCTAATTTGGCAGCCTATAGCATAGTCAGTGAGGATCAACATTTATTCATGTAGAGGTGCGGGGGAGCAATAAGTTAAAAAAAATCACAACATGAGACTGGAGGGATAGCTCAGAGGTTCAGAGGACTTACTGTTCTTGCAGAGGACAGTTCTCCGCACCCGTGTGTTGTTTAACAATGATCTGCAACCTCAGTTTAGATTATTAGAAGCCCTTTTCTGGCCCATCAGGGCATTATGCACACAGGTGGTATACATACACACACTCAGGCAAACACTCATGCACATCAAATAAAATACATATCTTTAAAAATTACAATACATATCAGTTGACTGAGCATGCAGTAACCTACCAGAATCTTTTGTCCTTTCCTTTGATACATGCTAATCTGTTCTTAATTTTGATCCAGATACAATCTCCCTTTTCAACTCACAGGTATAAGAACAGTCCCCCCACACACACAAAAAAAAAATGAATAAAAGACTCAGTAACGAAAGGTGTCTCTTCATGACAGCAATCACGGAAATGCACCTTTGCTTATCTCCAAGAATGTGCCTTTAAGGAGAGAGGCAGGAAAGCAGAACCCAAACACAGTGAGATGACTAGTCACATAACATAGATGACTTAGGCTGTGCACTGTGGACAGTCCCGTTTGTTTGCTAAAGACAGATAATGATACACAGTTCCAAAGAAACGGCAGGACTTACTCTGAATGTGGGTGGATGAGTTGATTTCACAGCACAAAGCTCCAGTTTCTGTCATCTGCCTTCTTAGGGGAATTTCTGCCACGGTCTCCCCGGAAGGGAACCTCTTAATCAGTCCTCAGCCTCGAAGCTGGTTGACATGCTCTCCTGGAAGGTCTTCTTTGTTCTCTCCTGTTAAATGTATAACTCTGCTCGCCACAACCCCTCAACACACACACTCACACACATACATACACATATACACAATACACACACAGACACACTCACATACACATGCATACACACACTCACTCTCTCTCACTCACACACACACTCACTCATACACGTACACACACACACTCACATACACACACACACACACACAAAACCTGCTGCTGACACATCTTCCATTCATCCCTCCACTCACCTCCTAATTAAGAAGATGAAGCAGCTTCTCCATTGTGAGTAAATAGAGATTTGTGAGGTTGGTGGGGGAACTCTTTGCTGGACATGGATTCTGGCTTTAGACCCTAGCTGTCTTCTGGGTGCTAATCAGAAAAGACTGTGTTGTGCTTAGTCCTGTTTGGCCCTCTGTATACTATCCATTGTGGGTTTTTCCTTTCCTTTCTTTTTTCATAAGTTTTGGGTTTTCTCTTATACCTTCTGTTTAATGATGTATTCTGTCCTGTGATGCCTGACATAAGGAATAATTTAGTCAATGACCTCATCTTCTAGCCTCTTTCGTTCTCTGCCCTGTAGTAGGAGCTGTGGGCCTCTTCCCACAGCCCGGCTCCTGGCTGCCTGGCTAGCTTATGCCCCAAAATAACAACACACATATTGTATTCATTTAAACACTGCTTGGCCCATTATATCTAGCCTCTTCTCGGCTAACTCTCGCACCTGGACTAGCCCATTTCTAATAATGTGTGTAGCACCCCAAGGTGTGCTTACCAGGAAGATTTATTAATAATAAATCATAAAGAAATACATTTAAAAACAATTATTTGGCATGTGTATAATTTTGCCATTCATGAAACACGAAAGCAAATATGTATACCAATAAGACAGACATGTTTTCTTATTATTGCATAAAGAATTCACTCTTGGGGTAGAGAGCTGACTCTGTGCTTAGGGACACTTCTGTTCTTACAGAGGACCTGGATTTGACTCCCAGCACCTACCTGGCAGTTCACAACTATCTGAACATCATGTGTATGAATGGTATATATGCATACACAATAAAAATAAATAAAATTTTAAAAGAAAAAAATCCAATATTGTCTGAGTGATTGATACTGGAGGTGGTAAAATGACTTAAATGTCTTTTAGAGTTCATAGATCTACCAATTTTATAATCAAGGATAAGAACACTTCTTTGCATAAATATGTAGTATGAAATGGCAGGTGTATGTTTAAGATCATTTTTAAATAGCCAGAAATTCTATCCTAATCCCAAATCAAAATTCATATGTGTGTGGTATATGTGAAAATGAAGTCAGTAACACTAACTTCAATTTTCAAAATCAAATTTTCTAACATGATACAACTCAAAGATAGACTAATTGGATACTCGCATACTGAAGAATGATGCTAGAGGAATATTAAAAGGTTTTATTTTTAGAATTAAACTGATATTCCTATAAGAGCAGAAACTTTCTGTGTACAGTAAAAAATACTATAATTCATAACACAGAATGGTCTCAACTATAAATTAAGAATCTCCAGGAAGGGTTTATTGGCATAGTGTGGGCACCATGGCGGAGCTCAGGTGGCATATGCTCAGAACCAAGAGTGAGGGAAAGTCGAAGCTGTGGAATCTGGCACCGTCAGAACACACTGGGCTCACTGCACATTTGACCATCCGCTGTTCAGAGCCTTTGACCATTGCTAAAGTATCAGGGTCTATACACTCAGTGAAGTGACCCATAGTTTGAGAGCTGTCTATAAGCACTTTCCAAGCATTGAGTTAGTCTTTCTAGAAGTCTAGCCAGGTAAATGCCATTAGTTAACCCCTCTTACAGATGAGATGGTGGGCTCAGAGGCATGAGACACCTGCCCAGTCCCGCAGCTAGACAGTGGAAGAGCCATCCAGTCTCAACCTGCTTCATCTTACAGATAAGACAGATGAAGCCCTGGGAGCTGAGTGCTCACCCTTCTCACTCCAGGAGGCTCTAGTTCTGCATGCTGTCTTTCTTTATGCCACCCACTTGTTTCTGCACCCTTGCCATGCTCTTGTCTGTCCGCTTTGGCTCTCTTTCTACTGTTCTTCGGTGGCAAGAGCCCAATCTTACTGATCTTTGTCTTCTCAGTGCCTAGCACATCTCTGGCCATTAATGCTAATGTTTGTTCCCCTGTATGCCAGAAAATGCGGTTTTATCAGGTTCCCTTGTGTTTGGTCCAGGCATTCCTGTGCATAAGTCTAGGGAAGTCGGCCTCAGAATGACTTGTTACAATCATAGGTTAAAGTTGGGCCATGCTTTGGATGCTAAAATTTAGAGTTACCTCCTAGTTAAGTCAGTCACAGGGTGGAATGGTCAGCCCAGGGTGATGAATGGTTTTCTTCTCCTACATTAAATTTGATCCGTTGGCAACAATTGCCACTAGGAACACTAGTTATGTTGAGGGTTATGTTAGTTTGCTCTTCATTGCTGTAACAAAATGCATGAGGCCAATTACTATTATTAAGAAAATGTTGAATTAGCTGGCAGGTCTGGAAATCTAAAGGCAAGGCAAGGACTGTCTCAGCTCCGTTGAAAACATCACTGTGGTGAAATCATAACAGTGGGAACATGTCTGAAAGGAAAAGAAAAGGTTGCATCTCCAAACAAGATCCTAGGATTCGAATTTTTCTGGTAATAACCTGCTCTCAAGAGAATATGAGAATCTTATGAGGCACTTCCTTCCTTCCTTCCTTCCTTCCTTCCTTCCTTCCTTCCTTCCTTCCTTCTTTCGTTCCTTGTTTCCTTCCTTCCTCCCTCCCTCTCTCCCTCCCTCCCTCTCTCCCTCCCTCCCTCTCTCCCTCTCTCTCTTTCATCCTCCCTACTTCCTTCCTTCTTTCCTTTCTTCCTTCCTTTTTTCCTTCCCCATTCCTTCTTCCCTCCCTCTCTCTCTTTCATCCTTCCTTCCTTCTTTCCTTCCTTCCTTTCTTTTTTCCATCTTTCCTTCTAAAGGTCCTATTCTCAGAGATCCACAGACCCCTACCAGCCACATCTAAAGGTCCACATCACCTCTTGAAATAACTATATCAAGGACTAATATTCTTATTTATAAACCCAGAAGAGACAAAACACATCTAAAACATAGCAAGGATGCTTCAAGGGAAGTTTCAAGTGCTGGGCAGAAGGGATGCTGGAACTGATGAGGGCCATAGCTGCCATGGGAGGGAGAGCCATGTCACACATAGCAGTCTTTGCTCTCCCGAGTTTAGAGTTTGTTGGAAAGCCACCTAGACCCAAGAATGCTTCAGCCTTGAACTCTAATGTGTGGGAAGCACTGCAGGATTGTGTTTCCAGCTGCACTGCCTGAGACTGAACTCTTTCTGTAAGTCCTTGTGACTGCATTACAAGTCTTTGGGAATCCCATCAGACTAGAGCACTGTACTTACAACTGGGTTAGAAAATGGCCAGGGATGAGAACAGAGATTTAAGGGGCTCTGTGTTCTCGTGGGCTTAGCCAGCAGGGTCAGGATGAGTAGGGGAAAGGCAATGATCTTGTGAGAAGTGTGTGAGCCAGAGAAATGGGAGGGGAGAGGAAGGGGTGAAGGCTGGCCAAGGTCAAAAGGAGATGGGAGGCAGCCAAGACTAGTGCTCATCCAATCAGAATGATGCATAGGGCAGGTCCAGGAAAAAAAAAAACAGGTCCCAGGGCAAACCTGGAAAAGGTGAGAACACTCTATAGAGAATACTAACATAACAACCAAATGAACTCAAAGCCATTACTTTCACTACCATGTTATATTGATAATTGTGAGTAGTATCAGTGGGAAAACAGTCTTCCCTCAGGAAAAACATCCTCTAATGCTCTAAATTCAACTCAAGTCTTGAAGGGATGCTGTTTTTATTTTATATAATATATTATATACATAATATATATGATTTGTAATAGAGGGTTTATGTTTTCTTCCTTTTGCTAACTATTGCATGGATGACAATTCAGAGAGTGATTGGTGATGCTGTTGCTGGGGTTTTGTTCCATTTTGTACTGTTTGGGTGTGAATTTGCCGTGACTTGGAGTTGTCTGAATCTACTTTAGGCTTTGTGTGTTTCCAAACCTATGCCGCCACACAGCCTTCAATAAAGATGAATGCAAAGTTCAAAATGGTGGCACAGAGACAGTAATCATGAGAAATTATAACGGCCACTCTGTATATATGCTTTTATCTCCACTTAAAATGTTAGGTAGATGGATAGAGAGAAAGATAGACAATCAGATAGATAGATAGATAGATAGATAGATAGATAGATAGATAGATAGATAGATAGATAGATAGAGCTGAAAAGTCAGTAAAAGGCTGTAGAACCAACTACAAGCACACAAAGACTTGGGCACGGAATTTATACTAAAGGGAAAGTCTTGAGAATTTCTCAAAAATTTAGTTGTGTTCTACACTTTGCTTTGTAACTGCTGCTTTGTGTGAATTTTTTTAAGTTAAAATGTGGTCTTTACCATGAGCTGTAAAGTCTACTGAACAAAAATATGTGGGAAGAACAATTTTGATGAAGTTGAAAACTGGTCAAAGCCTAAAAAACAGACACTGACCCTGTAAGAGACCAACCACTAAGATACAATCTTGTGTTCAAAATGAAAAATATCAGAATTAAATTACACGAATTCATTTCTATTTCTCATTATTGTAATATTATCTTCTATATTTTCAACAATAGAAAAATGTTTTGTTTTTTGCATTTTTTTTCTAGCCACTATTATTCATTTCATCTCTTACACCTGAAAACAATGCCATCAACTCACTGAGAGAATCGATAGAAATGCTGTGTTGGCCATCTGTGGTGGTGTGAATATTCTAGCTACTTGCCAGGCGTGAATATTCTAGCTACTTGCCAGGCTGTGGCAGGAAGTTTATAAGTTCAAAGCCTTCCTGTTCTGGGAGTGATAGATGGCTTACCTATCACAAAGTCACCCCCTGGAAGAGCAATGACCTTGCAGGGAGAGCTCAGTATGCAGATGGGGTCCTTTCAAGTCCACTGATGAGATGAAAGGTCCCTATCCAGGAAGCTTCATCTTGCTAGTCTTCCAAGAGCGGGACTGGATGGGGAATTCAGAAGGGCTTCATTATGGGATTAGGAACTGAATGTGGGAGTCTGAGCCCATCCTGGGTGTATGCTCCGGAAGGGGATGAAATGATGTGACATCTCAGGTCTATCTTGGAAAAAAGATGAAAGGTGGTATGGCTCAGTTGAAATGGGGAGCATTTTCTTCCATTTGTTAGTTGAGAGCCTTGGGCCAGTTTTGCAGTGGATCTGGGCCACAGATATAAAGCAGAAAGGATAGGTAAAGTATCACATATGTGAAGTAGATCAAGAATATCAGCCCCTGTCTCGTTAGACTATGGTGAGTGTTTAACAAAGATGCCACTCAAATAATGTCCAACCCAAAAATCTGTTGCGATAGCAGCTTCAGGGAAAGCTTGGAGTGGTTTCTGCCAAACTAAAGAAGAAAGGGAGGAAAGTGTAGCAAGGATTCGGGCTCCAAGCCACACTTCCTGGAAGTCTGTCCCAATGAAAGGCAGACTAGACTGGAGTGGTTGCCCACACCTCACCAATCACTATCTCTTCTAGAAAGAGCTTGCCACTGCAGATACTGTCTTCTTAAGTCATCTAGTCTTGGTCCCCTGCCCCTATCCTCATCCCACATCATTCTCCTTCTCCCTCAAATATAAGTACCCTGACAACAGTCGTTTGGACTATATTATTCATCCCACATCTAAATAGCCTAGGCCCTGACTTCTGCTTAATAGCCATTCACTAAACTAATTATTGAATTAAAGCCTTGTCTTCTTGATCCCACTGAAGCGGTATTTGAGCTCACTGGTCAGCAGAGGGAAAGAATTCAAGAGCACGCAAAGCTGACAACATTGGAAAGCAAGCCTGATCTGGAGCCTGGATGGAAAGCGCAGGTGGAGGGGCGGCCTGGAGTGGAAAGGAGCGAGCATACGTCTGGCGTTAGCTATCGAGTTCCAGCGGAGCCCGACTAATAGCCCGCCAGCTCTCGTTCCCAGACAGCTGGCTCTGATGCTCATGTGATTAAGCACATGCTATAATTAATCATCTTTATAAAATAGCTCAAAGAAGATCACATCTTAGCAAGCAGCTATCTGGCCTTCTTCTTACAGTCCTCCGGCCTTCTTTATGGTGTTGTTTCCTCCCTAAAGTAAGCAGACCTTGTCTCAAGCCTAAAAGGCACAAGAAAGCTTTCCATGGACACAAGTGGGAGGGGTCTGTAGCTAAGATGATGTTGTTCACTTAAACGCAGTGAGCATGCTCCAGTTAGCATTTAATAGAACACGGTACCCAGCAGTAGATAAGATGTGGTCATCCTGGAGATTCTAGCACAGGAAAGGCATTCCTGTGACTTCTAAAATGTAATACAAATGAATCACCTGGAAGCTCAGCACTGACTTATGCAAAGGCTCCATAGTTTGCTCAGTATGTGCACGCACGCGGCGTCACCTTTCTAGAGACACGTCACTATAATCAGCCGTCTTTGGGAAAGAGTCTCTTAGGAGAATCAGGCAAAGGGAAGCTTCAGGCCTCCATGACAACAGCTACCACATGTGTGACAAAGCTTTCCAAAGGCTTCCCAACCCCATGGGGAGCATTGAATGATTCTAATGCAAGAAGGTCTAACCTCAGATTCCCATTTTTGCATTGTAATATATTACACTGATGTGACCACTTTTGTGAAACACAATAAGAAAATGTTTTCTTTATTTATTTACCAATAAATAGTTTGGTTAAGTTTATTTATTTATTTATTTACTTACTTACTTACTGCCATATGTCCCGTCTCAATTTGCCATGAGAGAGAAGAAATCCAAGGCTGAGGAAGGATGAGGACTAGGGATAGCTGAAATCATTGGGAATCTCCATTCCCAGAATTTACAACAATTCATGCATCCAGCTCTTCCTACCTTTCCTCCTAACGTTAGTCACTTTATATAGACACAAGAGACAGAGATGGACTTAAAGGCTCCATCCCAACAGACCTAAATCCTGTAGGGGAGCTAGACGACATACACAAACCTAACTAAAAGACAGTCGGAGACCAGAGGAATCGCTCATTTGGTAACACAGCCGACTTATAAGCATGGGACACGAGTCTGGATCTCCTATGTCCCCATAAAAAGCCAAGCATGGCATCATGGCCCTGCAGTCTTGGTATGGGAAGGGGACAGAGATGAGAGATCACTGGGTCTTCCTGGCTAACCAGTCTAGTCAACAAGTAAACTCCAGGTTCAGTGAGAGACTCTGCCTCAAAATAGAAAAGGTGGAGAGAGACAGAGGAAAACACCCGATGTCAAACTCTGCCTCCACGTGCACATGCTCATGCATTCACACACACCTGCACATGCATATACACACATGAACTTACTACACACAAGTAAGGAAAGGGAAGGACAGAAAATGGCCAGGCAAAGGCTAAACAATTTGTAAGGAGCCATGATACTTGACACACTGTGACGTGCAAAGGCCTCTTGGAGAACGTAGAGCTTCAGCTAAACTTTAGAATGTGTGTTTCTTTTCTTGCTGCTATCACTAAATACCAGAGAAAAGCAACTTAAGGCAAGAAAGGTTTGCTTTCCTCTCCATTTTAAGATAGAGTTCAATATAATGGTGAAAGGGTGTTAGCAAGCGTGGCTTTCACTGTGGCAACAGTAAAAGGAGAAGGCTGCTCATATTGACACTCAGTCAGGAAACAAGGGGAGATGAATTCTGGGGCATGCCTTCCTTCTTCCCTTTTTCATATTTATTCAGTCTCTGACTCCAACCCGTGGGATGGTGTCACTGATACTCAGGGTGGATCTTCCATCCTCGGCTAACCCTCTCAGAGTCATCCCAAAAGAAACACCCAGAACAGTATCTCCTAGATGACTCTAAATCTGTACTGTTCACAAGGAGGAGTAGCTATCTACACAGATATTAAATGTATTTCCAGCTATGTAGGCATCTGGAAAAAGAGATTTCCAGGAAGAGAGAACTGAGGCCAAGGGCCTGGAGGGCCTGGAGAAGAAACATGTTTGTATACTTTCAGAAACAGAAGGCTTATGTGGTCAATGAGCAAGAGTAAGGAGGATGAAGGTCCCATTGTGAAGCAGGCAGCCCCCCACTCCTATAGAGCCTGGGGTGCTTGACTCCAGGTTAGCACCTTTGGAGGTGCTATGGCCCAAATTCAAATTGAAACTTCATTCAGCATAAGTGTACAATTTTAAGAGGTGTGGATTTTAGGAGGTGATTGGGTCATAAGGTACCCTTGTGAATGGGTTTATGGCCTTCTAAAAAGAGCCGAAAAAAAGCCCATTCGCCCCTTCTGCAATGTTGGGAACCAGACAGAAGCTCCCTCAGTGAGCAGGTCAGAAGCCAAGGCCTCATCTATCATCTTCGATAGATGCTTCCCTCTCAGAACTGTGACTAATGTCTCTTTCCTAAAAGTTACCCAGTCTGAGGGATTCGGTTTTAGCCACCCAAGTGGATTAAGATAAATGCTAAATGTAATGACCAGCCAGCGGAAAGACTTCCTCCCCCTTAATCTGATGTGCATTTTTCAAACTCTTCTGGCAGCTACGTGGAAAAGACCTCACTAGGAAGAAGGAGAGGAAGTCGGAGGAATTTGAAAGGCAGGCAAGAGCTATCAGTCCTTAAGACAAAAGCAGAGGCAGGGGCCGTGATGAGAGGCACCAGGGTGCATGTTGGAGGTAAAACCACAAGGCCGGGGAATAGATTGGGCCAAAGCTTAAGACAGAAAACAATAGTCAAAGATGCTTCTAAGTTTTGTGCCATGCACAGTTGGGTTTGACCCCCCTTTCCTGAGATGGGGAAGTTAAGGGGCAGGTTTGGGTACTGGTGTCAAAGGTTCAGTTTGGGATAAATTGACTTAAGATGCCTACGGGCATCCAAGCAATGGTTCTGATATGCAAATGGTGCATAAAGAACATAAGGACTTATATGTTTTCCCATCTTAGGGCATCCTGAAACCAGACCCCCACCATGCCAAACCAGGGCATGGCTGCAGCAGACCAACAGAACAAGCGCAACCACGGCAGAGAACTGCCAAACATTTGGGATAATTCTAGACAGCAAAGGCTTGGAAACGGATCAGACCAAAAGTAAGAGGTAAGAAAGTGGGAACGCTTTGTTTAAACAACTCTTTTAAGGGGTTTTGATATGCAGAGAACTTCAAAATAGTGCAGCCAAGCTGGGGATTAAGTAAGTCCAGGCCACAGAGAGAAAAGCCGTGTGCCCTTGCCCAGCTCAGCTTCAGCCATTACAGCAGCACAGACATTGAAGCCTCATGTGTCAGATCAGAGTTCCAACTTCTCAAACATAGGCGGTTATATTCTCATTTAAAAGAACCCCAATTTCACATATTGAGTCAATTTCCTTCTTAAAAGAATCATTGTGCCAATCAAACAAATGTATCTGTAAGCCAGATGGTCCCAAAGTGAGGCCCTAGCTTCATGGCAGAGAGGAGGCCTCTGTTCTCAGTTCCACCTGGCTTCTCATACTGAGAAGGCCCCCACCAGGCCCCCTTGGTCATGTTCCATCCTGAAGTGGAAATAGTCTAGAGGTGTTTACTTTTGTCTGGTAGATATCAGATCACTAGTTTTACCGTTTTCAACTTAGTTGATTTGCACTTTTGGTTTGCTCAATTAAATTTGTCAGTAATGAGTAGAAAAAAATTAAAAATACTTTTCATAGCAAGATCTAAAACAACAGACACTTAAGTATAATTCTGACCCCCAAAAATGGATAAAAATTTTGTATGAAAAGTCCATTAAGAAAGGCATCATTGGGAGAGAGTAAAAATGCTGATAAATAAATGGGAATGTGGGGTGTGTTGGATGACAGACAAAATCCCAAATCTAGCAAATGTGGGTTCCCTCCAAAATGCTATGCTTAAACAATAGCCTGGAGGGAGGCAAGATCAAACACCCAGACACCTTCTCATAAGAGCAGATAAAGACATTCTAAATTGTCACTCTTTAAAAAGCTTTTGCTAATTTACTGGTGTGCGTGCGTGCGTGCGTGCGTGCTCGCGCAAGCATGGATGCAATCAGAGGACAACTTCATGGAGTCATCATTTCTCTCCTTCCACCTCCACATAGGCTCTGGGGCTCAAACTAGGTCAGTCAGACTTGCACAGCATGGAATTTACCCTGCGAACAATCTCACTAGCCCTGTCATCTCATTGAAGTTCTAAACTTGCCCTAGAAATTCTAGAAGCCTGTCCCAGTTCCCTTTCTGTTCACTGTGATAAAACACTTTGGTCAAAAGTAACTTTGGGACCAAAGGGTTTATTTGGCTTACACTTCTAGATCACAGTCCATCATGCAGGGAAGTCAGGACAGAAACTCAAGCAGAGGCCAAGGAGGAACTCTTCTTGCTGGCTCACTCAGACGCCTACTTGGCCAGCTTGTATCACCCACACTGGTATATATGAGTCCTTCTACATCCAGATGATATCCCATAGACATGTTGATAGGTCAATCTCATCTAGAAATTCCTATGTCTTCTTTTCCGATGACTTCAGCTAATAATTTACCCTAACCAGGACAGGTAATAAAGCAGTTGAAAAAAACGGGATGGACTACTGAAATTTATACAAGGCACGAATAGTAGCACATGCCTATAACCACAGCCTGGAAGAGTGACGCCAGAAAATCATGACTTCAAAGTCAGTCTGGGCTACAAAGCACAACCTTGTTTCCAAAATAACCATAATAAATCTACAGTTTAATTGACATTTTAATTATCTATGTAGTTTATTGTGTTTGCACTTGACCAGACAAATTGAACAAAAAGATAGAATTGAGAATATAGAAACATTTCCACATATAAATAATGGAATTGTGGCTAAGGGTACCCTTTTCAATTAATAATATCAGGATAATTAGATATCCATTTAAAAACAAAAATCTATTTAAGCTATATGATATACCTAAGTTAGAATGTTAATAAGCTAAGAGGTTAAATAATAACGTATCTCTAAAAATAATGCATATTCCACAAGCCATGAGTAATTAAAGAGAAATTCCAATACTGAGGGCTCATGCCTATGAGTTGTTGGCAAGGAAGGGTTCAGGCTCCTACAAAACAGAACAGGCTATTGGCATTGCTCTTGGATGCCCACCAGACTAGCTGGTAAATGGCTTTTGCTGAAGACACTGTGCATGTTGGATGTAGGATACAGAGAAAACAAGCTGGAATGAGCTAGATGCTTCCTCCCAGCTGGCTAGCTTTCATCTGTGGCAGAGGTTGCTAAGTAGGACATGGAGTAGAAGAGCAATCAACAGCCTTATCCAGCTATGAGCCTTGAGTGCTGCAATACCAACCTCCCAGGCTAGGTATGCCTACTGGTACGATAGTGGCAGAACTATTATGGGGTAATCAACTGCATTCTGATTGGATCAGAGGCCCACTCCACAAGAGGGGGTGCTTGCTTGTTGCTATGAGCCTGGTCAAAGGCCGTAAGGATGAATCTACTTGTTTCGCCAAATGTTTATGTTGTCAAACTGCCTTCTAAATATGTATTTGTTTTACCTGTGGACTGGTGCTGCCCTCTTCTTTGAACAGAAACATTTGTTTGTGAAGAACAGCAGTTAATACTGAGATTCATGCCTGGCCAAACGGCTGAGAATAAGTGACTGTTAAGTGTTCATCCCTTACAGGGGTATTCATATCATCCCTTCAAGGTTCAGGGAACATCAAAGAAGAGAGGATAGAAAGAATCTAAGGACCAGAGGAGGGGGGCTATAAAATCTAAGGGCGGTGAAAAGGAGGGCTGTAAAATACCGTTTCTTGTGGGTAACATGTCTATTGCACCTAAGAGCTCTCAGTAGCGACAGTTATCTGGATAGGGCTCATATAAGGCTGTGCCGGTCAACATCCAGTCATGGCTCTGGAGAGGGAGGGAGGAACTCATGGGACTTGACCCCTTCCCAGGGACCTACTGGCTGCTGCTGGCTGGAGAAAGGAAAAGGTGAATCGTTGTCGTCAATTGTGTAGACGCTAGTTAGCCATTGAATAGCTCTACACCCAGGTGCACATGGATTGTCCTGATTAAATTCAGTGGGTTGCAAAGCAAAAGACAGGCTAGTGGCAAGAGACCTTATTGGGAGGAGGTGAGGGGATGGTCGGAGGGATAAGAGATAAGAAAGGACGAGGTTGAATGTGACCAGAATATATATACATATATAAAATTGTCCAAGAATTAATGTATTTAAAAAATGAAACAGCAACATCTTCACATTCTTGACATAGCGAAAGTTGTTTTTTTTTAAAAAAAAACAAAAAAGACACAAAAGTGGTAATATCATAAAAGAAAAGGCTTACCACTCAAATGGATTACATTAAATTAAGAAAGAGTGCACAGGTGTTCTTGTGCAGATCTGTAATCCCATCACACAGAAGATGGAGGTAGGATCAGAGAGTCTAAAGCCAAGTTGAACCACATGAGACCCTGTCTCCAAACACCAAAATGACAGAACTCCCGTGTTTATCAAAATGCACTATCAAGAGCATTGAAAACAAAGCCACATATCGGGAGAATGTATTTGTCACATCACTATGTGACGTTCAGAATATTTGTAGACACTTGTGGAACAAAAGGGAAAAGGACTGATAACTAAAATTTAAAATGGGTTAAAGATGTTAAAAGGTCCTTCACAGGAGAGGGTATCCACATCGCTACAAACATACAGAGAGGTTTTCAATGTCGTTATTCAGCAGAGAGATGTAAATTAAAGCACAATGAGATGCCGTACACACAGCAGAATGGCTATAACAAAAGACTGATAATCTATAGTTTCTGGCAAGCAGAGGGAAGATCTGAAACTCTTATATACTGCTGAAAGGAATGTAAATTGCAATAACCACTCTGGAAAGTTGGCAATTCCTACTAATGTGGAACACATGCTTTGAGAGTTGACTCACGACCCAACTATTCCATTTCCAGGTATATTCTTGACAGAAATTTGGACGTGTGTGCACCAAAATACAGACTCAGGAGTGCTCACAGCAGCAGCATCTTCCAGACCCTTGAATCTAAATGGACATTCACAGAACAAACAAAAAAGGTGTTACTTTCGGGGTAAGGGAATGTTAACTCGGAAGTGGATGAACAACACAGAATTAATGCAAAGATGGGGGGGGGGAGTCTTTAAAACCTAAGGCTGGGCAAAAGGAGCTCACTGCAAGTCAGAACACTCCAAGTAATTCCATTTATATGAAGTCCCAAATCCTGCCAAACTAACCTGTGGTTTTAGAAATAAGGATGATGGTTGGTTACCTTTCCAGGAATAGTTGCTAGCAGGGAACATAAGTGTTTTCTGGGGTGTTAGCACTAGGCTATTCTTTGATCTTGGTAGCCATGTTCACACCATGAGAACCATCATCTATCATCCTTTTTTCTGTAAGTTTTCATAAAACATTTACCAGCACTGGTAATGCACCAAATTCAGTGGAGATCTAACAGGGCAATAAATAGAGGAGTTCATTGAGAACAGCTCTTGCCCTCAGGAAACCAAATCAGTGAAGGATTTAATGGACAGCTGTTCTAGTTTCCTCTCTGTTGCTGTGATAAAACACCCCTGATCAAAGCTACCTAGGGAAGAAAGAGTTTACATAATTCATAGGTCCAGGTTACAGTTTATTATTGTGGAAAAGACAACGTAGAAATTTGAAGCATCACATCCATAGTCAAGAACAGAAAGAGATAAAGGCAAGGACACTCCCCAACTTGTTTACTTACCCTCAGCTGCCTTAGGACTCCCCTTCGGGCCCTGGGAATGGAGCTTCCCACAGTAGGCTGGATCTTTCCATATCAATCAATAATCAAGACAGTTCCCCACAGGCCAACCTAATATAGATAGTTCCTCATTAAGGTTATCTTCTCAGGTGATTCTTAGTTAGGTCAAGTTAACATTTAAAATTAGCTGTCACAGTAACTCTTTCCTGATGTAGGAATGAGAGGCCATCTTGAATCTCAGAGGCTGATGTAGGAAAACAGTTATCTTTGTTCACTTTCTTGAAAGGGCATTCACTATTTATCCCCATCACAGAGACAGAAGCAGTCTCTAAGGCTTCTTCTCACCCCTGTACTCTGAGCTTTACCTTTTCAGCTGTGTCTGTGTCTAGCTACACATTAAATTGTTGTTGTTGTTGTTTTGCTTGCTTGTCTACTTGTTTGTCTTTCCTTGATAGGAATGTAACTTCCCCTCATCTAGGACCTTCTTCAGAACAGATGAGTTACATCACTGTCTTTTGGTCTTCATAAATAGCATTATTTTTACCTCAGGAAAAAAAATTTCATAAGTATAGATCTGAGGATAGATGGATGTAGCCATGCAACTTCTCTTAATTTCCACTCTTAAACCTTCCATGGTATCTTTGAAAAGTATATTTGGCCAGGTGTGATGACACAAACCTTTAATCCCAACACTTGAGAGGCAGAGGCAAATGGATTGCCATGAGCTCAAGGCCACCTGGTCTTCACAGTGACTTCTACATAGTGAGACCCTATCTCAAAACAAAGAAAAATCCTTCTATTAGTCTCTGGTGTATCAACTGACAGGATTCTCAATCTTCAGTCTAGTGATAATAAAGGCTTCCCTTCCTCATGATTTTACAGAAGTCAGGATGTGATATTTAGTCTGTTATCAAGTGATGACTCGATCTGTTTAGATTTTTCCCATTTGGCATAAACTGACTATTAAATATATCTAATGTGTGCTTTATAGCCCTTAAACTGTATCCATATGTGTGTATATATGTATGTATACACATATATGTGTATTATGTGTCCATATGGATATACATGTATCCCCAGTGTTTCTTTGCTATAAGTTCTCCCATGTGCTCTTTCAGAGCAGTAGAGCGACCTAATGAAGACTTGACCATGAAAAGTAGCATCATCTGTAACCTGCTGACTAAATACTGAGCAAAATTTTCTAATGGTCTTTGTCTTGATACTTCCTGTATCCTCTCCCCATAACTTTCCTTTCCCTTCTGTCTCAATGAGCCCATGACAGTCATTTGCTGTAGGATTCAGTTGCATTAACCACAGCTGACTGGATAGGACTGGTTACTGGACAAAGTCTGACCAATCACAGACTTTCTAAGTATTTGAAATAAAAAGGGGGAAAGGATTTATATTTCCCATATGACAAGACTCCTATGTGTGGATCTGGGAACATGGGATGCTTTGCTCTACCATGAGGTCTGGAGCACTACAAAGATCAGATCTAGAGAGTAAGAATGAGGCAGAGACATGGAGGGGAGCAGAAATGAGAGATGGGAGGAATGCTGGATTTGCTGGATTAGCAGTGCTTCCTCTTCCAGATCTGCGTGCACTCTCGCTGAGTCTTTTCTGTGCTCTTTCGGACGTTAGTGTCTTCTAAACCTTTCATGAGGGTAATATAATTTTAACTAACTTTTATTTGAATGTGTATAAAATAAATTTTAATCATGGGATAAATAAAGTCAAAAGCAAAAGCTTCCTCTATTCTGAGCTCACAGTAACTATCCTTGGTAATAAATATATATTGTATATATCATTATTTATATCTCTCTTCCCATCGGAATACACACAATGTAGGGGATAGTCTTTATCTATAGGGAAACCTTACACATGCACATATTCTTGATCACCATTATACCTAAATGGACTCATAATGTTCTACTTAAGTTTTGTTTTTTCATAGTAGCAGACCTATATGGTATTCTCATGTTAGAACATATGTATTTCTTACTCTTTACAAAGGCTACATAATAACTCATTGTGTAGAAATATTGTAATAATTTCATAAATCCCTAAGACATAGGCTGTCTCATGTTCTTCAGTATTATACTATACATGCTTTATTACATACCACGGTACTTTGAGAGTTCATAGAGTTAAAATTCTTAAATTACAGTTTTAGGAACCCACGATTTGTATATTTTAAAATTTAAATTCAACAAGTATTATTCAATTGGCCAATTTATTGATGTCAGTTTTTTAAAAGAAGCATTAAAACCTCCCGTAAGTGGGACCGAAGGATTGTGGGACAGTAATAAAGCACAGAGCACAGAAATATGAAAGGGAATGTGGTTTTGTGTCACACAGGCCAAAAGACGTTCAAGTCTTCCTCAATCTGATGTAGCCAAGCCCAGAAAGTTCTTAATGAGACATTTTGAGTCAGGGCGAGAAGATGTATATCCACCCACATCCTGCTGTAAGCAAGACGTGATGAGTGTAACCTAGTCCCACTATGGTTCAGAGCTCTTCATACATGGCAGGACTTTTGCTGGCCCTCCCTTCTCTTCCAAAAGTCCTCATGAAAAACCTGAGGATAGTAAGGATTTCTTCTCCCCACCATCTAGTCCTTTCTTTGGCACTTGGCAGTTTAGAAAAAGAACAACATTTTAGTCCTGCTAGGACTCTGGAGTAGCTATGACAATAACATTGTGCTTGTAAATGTCACATTGCTACAACAAAATACCTGAGATAACTTATAAAGATAAAAGGGTATGCTAACTATTAGTTCTAGAGGTTAGTGCCCTGCTGCTTTGAGTCTCCAGTAGGGAAGCAACTATGGCAGAGACACATGATTAAGCAGGAAGGAAAGAACAAGACAGGAAGAGATCAGAGTCCTACAAAGACCTCTGAGGGCAAGGCAAAAACACCCTAAGAATCTCCCACTAGATCCAGCCTCCTACAGGGTCTACCACTTCCCAAGAGCACCATGTCAGAGAACCAGTCCTTTAACTCAAGACATTATGAGGAGGAGCACCTAATAAATCATAGCAAATGCTCATTTTGTAGAGGGAAAAACTGAAAACAAGAAGTGCCCAGTGGCTTCTTCATATCCACAGAGTTTTGAGCATTAGTCAGTACCTCTGCCTTTAAAGCAGACCTTGAAATTGTGCCACTGACTTCAAACTGCAGATCCTGACCAGTTACATGTAGCTAACACAAAGCATTAATTAATTATTAATCAAGCAGTAATTATTTTAATTAACTAATTAAATTAATTAATTAATAATTAAACATTAATAAATTGCTCTCCAATTTATTAGCTATGGGTGAGGCTTAGGGACGTTGGCCAGGGGCTATCTGTGTTTGAATCCTCGGAGTTTCTGTTTTGGTTGAACCACTACCACCACCACCACATGTTAAAAAAAGAACAAGTCACCAGCAGCTTGAGCACGGGCTCTTAGGAAAGAGATGAGTAAATAGTTCTCATAATAAGTCAAGAAGTCCTAAGTTAGCAAAGCTTTCTTGGAAATTCTGGCATGTTAGGAAATCCTTAGAACTATACAGCTGTTTTCTGTAGCCACACACTGCCCCCCAGACAAAGCCCCACCTTCATGTTACCGCTACTCAAGGTAATTCTTAAGTCTCTGTGAGGTTTGAGTTATGTTGCCCAATCAGCACGGTGAATGTCGGCACACAGGCCAGGATGGATTCTCTGTCCTCGGGCCTTGGGTCTCTGTTGGGAAACAGTTTCCCCAAGTGGCAAGAGCTTCGCCTTGCAATCCTGTTAAAAATAGCTGTGTGCATGCGAGAGGAGCAGCCACGGGAAGTGGTTTTGGCATTTCCTGTGGTCAAATGTACATCTGTTATCCGCCAACTGATTTCTAGAATGTGATTACAGAGCACTTACAGTAACAATTTGTATAGCAAATAGCTAATACGAATGCCTGGCTCTTCCAAAGTATAAGTGCCAAGTGTGCAGGGAAATTAAAACGATCAGCATGATTTACACCCTAAAATAAATCAGCAGTGTTTATATATTCCCTTCATCTTCTTTACCTATACACTTTCTGTCACTACCCTCATGGAGAGACACAGAGTTCAAGCCCCTAAGTCCAAACCCCTGCTAGAGCTTGAAACATGTGTAGGCTCCCCTAAATGATTAGTAAATGTTCCAAGCTCAACTCAAACATCACAGAACTTTGTGGAGGTGAAACTGTTTCTTTCCTAGTCTGTCCCAGAGAAACTAGAGATTCCATCATTCACCCAGTTGCCCAAGTGCAGCCCCAGGGGCCATTGTTGACTCTTCTGCCACCCCCAGTCTCTTATGGGTCCCCCACACCATTCTACTCCAACCTGATTTTCTAGCCAAAGCTTCCCGCATCCTTCACCTGAGTGATTGACTCTTGACTCCTGACAACCATTGTCCCCTACTGAACCCTCCTGCATCTTCCATTCATGCCTTGTCTTATAGACTCTGTAAAATCCCCCTTTCCCACCTGTCTAACTTCCTCTGTGAATGTGTGACTGCTCAATCTGTTCCAGTCACCTTGTCTCTGATCCCGACCTTCCCAGAACACCCAGAGGGCATCTGATGCCTCTTCTCCCCAGGCTTCCATAGGGCCAGACCCCTCTGTGACCCAGGTCTCTTCATTCAAATGCCACCCCTTTGGGTCTTTCAACATGACTCTCTAACTATATGAAGCTGCCTTCTCAAGCTGGCTGAGAAGCAGAACCTTGCTTGGCCAACTCTTCGTTGAGTTTCCACAGACTGCCCCGTGGTTTGTTGAATGAATCTCTGACTCAGTGACTATGAGTGAGACCTGTTTCTCACAGCTGGCTCAGGCAGATGGAGGCTGAATTAATCCAGATGGGAAGTGTCACTGTGAATTTAGTCTCTACTATGTTCTCATAAAGAACATACCTGAAGAACCTTGTCAGGACTGCCAGGACAATGGCAGATCTCCTAAGTAGGGGCAGTTTTATAACAAACATGATCCAACTGATCCCTTCATGTTCCCAGATGTATAAAGGAATAGAAAGCCCATGACAGATGCATGTCTTCATTCTGCAGACATTTACTGATGTCCTAATGTATAATAGGGGTTATGGCAGTTGGAAAGGATTCAGAGATCACAGAGTCTCTGCTATAGTTGAATACACAGTTTGGGAGAGCATATATAGGCAACAGTGGTTATACAAATGAGTATTTGCTTACTTCGTGATGGGAGCCAGATGGGCATAGGATGCTGTGAAAAGAGTTTTTCATGGAGACACAGAGAGGGACTTTCCAAGGATGCAGGCTGGGTTGAACTGATGCAGACTCACTGCAGGTCAGTTACACCCAAAGCCAGACCTTCTCTTCTACTTCGCATCCCCTTCTCCCAACCCGCCCCCACAGCTGGTGGCCACATTGCCTCCTGTCGGCCTTGTATGAGGAACCACAGCGGACCCATCTAAACCTGTATCCCATGACACCCTCACCATTTGCTGTTCAGTCTCCACACTGAAACTCCCCACATTGCTGAGAACCTCTGCAGCCAGGAGCAAAACCACCATGGCCAGATCCTGCCAATTCATCATGTTCAACCCTCAACTTGGGCCTGGAGCTTCATGAAGACCAGCCAGTATTCTCTCCCAATGGCCCCGCGCAATTACAGTCATCACTGCTTCTGCCCCTTTGCAGATGAGAAAACAGGTACGCAGAGAATCTCAACCAGCCGCCCCAGGTCACAAGAGAAAGTGACAAACCCGCATAAGTCAACCCTCTCTCAACCCTCGTCCCCATGCCACAAGCAGTAGTTCTTAGAAAGCCATGGCCGGAATGTCTGGAGTGATGATGCTCCCGTAGGAGACTGTGTTAGGTGTGTCTGTGGGCCTGGGATAACTGACATTCTCCTGACTGAAAGGAGCTTGCGTTCAAGGCAGCACTGAGTCGCTTGGTTTTGCAGGATGTGAACCCCGCAGCGCAGCCTGTTTTCTCAGTCACACTGTGTACTTTCGAGGCACAGTGTGCTTTGAAGATAAGACCTCACTCGTTCTCAGAACATTTCTTTGAGTCAGAAAGCATTGTGACCGCTTTGCTGATAAGCCAACTGAGGCGTGCAGGCCTACAAACCAGCGATGGCCCAAGTGTCATCCGCCATATCAGAAGACAAATGACAACTCAGGTCTCTCGCCACAGAGGCTGGTTCCCTGCATCCCCAAGCTGCAGCTTCCTCATTCACAGCACATAGGACCTGAGCCGGGACCTCTCCGAGCATCTTCTTTTCCCCCCAAAGTACATCACTGGTGTTGGACACCAGTTAACTAAGTCTTTATTTCTGGTTCCTCTCATGGATTCACCTCTAGAGAACCAATCTCCCTTCACAACCCCAAAATAGGAAACTTAGTGTTCACGGAGGGGTACCTGCCCCTCGTACTTTCCCAGAGGGAACAATCAAGGTGTCGTCATTCACAGCTTTCCGCAGTGTGAGAAACCCACCACGCCCACCTCAGAGAGCTACTCTGCAAGGTGCTAGGAAGCTTGAGCTTCTCCAGTCCTGAGTACAAGAGATCCTAGGTCTGGGTGCAGTAAGGCCCCAGAAGCAGCAAGATGGGAAGGAAACACTTGGCAGGGGAACAAGGGGAAGTGTGGACTTTAGGAACTCCTTCAAGGGCCTTGGGAGCTGCAAGGAGGGACATCGGGCCAGACTTCTTTCAAATGTTGTGTCTTTGCTCCAGCATCTTCCTTTAGCTGTGAGCTTTTATTGTAAAATGATGGTTAACCACCATCTATCTGTCTATCTATCTATCTGTCTGTCTGTCTGTCTGCCTGCCTGCCTGTCTGTCTTTTCTTTCCTTCCTTCCTTCCTTCCTTCCTTCCTTCCTTCCTTCCTTCCTTCCTTCTTTCCTTATCTTCCTTTGTTTCTTCTCCTGCCCACCTCATACACCATCTTAATTTTCCAAGCAAATTATTAACAAGAAGTTTCTTTTTTTTTTTTTTGGTTTTTCGAGACAGGGTTTCTCTGTGGCTTTGGAGCCTGTCCTGGCACTAGCTCTTGTAGACCAGGCTGGTCTTGAACTCACAGAGATCCGCCTGCCTCTGCCTCCCAAGTGCTGGGATTTAAGGCGTGCGCCACCACCGCCCGGCAAAGAAGTTTCTTTAACATATTAAGAAACAAAGAGGAAATGAAGACTAATTTAAGGCCGTTTAGATGTGGGGAGGACAGATAAGACGTGGACAAGGCAATGCCATCAGGAGTAGGGTTGTGGCAGAACTGCAGGAGCTCACTGCAGATCAGCAGTCCCAAAGGCTGCCCAGCGACCACGGCAAAGGGACATTTTAGCTGAATTGATACCCAGCTTCTAAAACGGTTTCACATATGTCTGTGTTCTCTGGGTGATAAAACCTTCTGCTCTCTGCTTTTCTTGTGTCCCATTCTTCATTAGCGACAAGGTCCCCGAGTCATGTGTTACGCCTTGAATAGTCTGTGCCCCAAAGGTTCATGTGCCAGTATATTAGAAAAGGAAAGCTTGCCAGTAAGTGGCCAGGCCACAGGGTCCCACCCTCAGAAAGGGTCAGTGCTGTCTTGTGGGACAGAATTTCCCAAAAGTGCGGGTGTTATAAAGAATGAGCTCCCTGGTCTCTTGCTTCTTGTCTTTGCACATAACCTAGCCCTCCCCATACCTGAGGGTGGCTCCCTTTCCGCGCCTTTCATCACACTGTAGAGCACCTGAAGGGCTTTTGCTGGGTGACTGCACCATGCTGTCTTGAGCTTCCAACTGCAAGAGCCATAAGCTAAATACACCTCTTTATTTCATAAACTATCTAGCCTCAGCCATCTTATAAGAACGATACAACGCAGACTAAGAAAAAGATCTAAATGTTACAACCTTCAATCTGGATTATCTCCCACCTTAGAAACTGGGCTTCGTCTAAGAATGTTCTAGAAACCTGAGCTATTTATTTTGTCATTCCGTGTTATTCCTGGCAGTGAGGGGGAAGAAAATCCTAGCTCAGTCTAGTTGGAGAAAGTCGGATGCATGACACGGGTGATTCATATTTCATCTTGGACTCTGCTGTCCCCACTGGGAGAGCTAAATGAACAGATTGAGAGATCTGGAGAGGCTACTCCATTGCTGAAGACCTGGCAGGCAGGGAGCGAGAGGTGTCAAAGGCCAGAGAAGGTGAAGTAGACGAAGGGAATGGATGAAAATAGTGAGTCTCAACAGAAACCAAAGAGGCTAGAAGCACAAGAAAGAAGCCTGAAATGTCTGTGCTTAGTTGAATAAAATTCTGGCCATTTGTACTATTCACGCTTTCTGGTGTTTAGAAGCTAAGTTGAAGATTGTGTTTATGATATAGATCCTTCCTTCCTCCATTTATTTGCTTACAGAATACGTTGAAAACTCCCTCTGCCACACAGTGCCATGCTTGGCTTAGGAAAGGCTGAGAACGAGAGACAAGAGGACTTTTAATTTTGACATACCTGTTTGTCTGTTTTAATTGATAGGTATGGATTTTGGCCTAAGTGGTTCCTAAATGCCTGCCATGTATGACAACAGCATTGTCATTTCCCGGACCCGCTTAGGACATATACAGAATGGAAGGAAAAGATATTCATTGGAGAAAAAGGTTCTGGAACTACACAACAGATGCCTATTTGTTTCTAAATTAAATGAGATATGTTAGTATATTTTATATTTTCTAAAATATAAAAACAGACAATTTGGCAAGAATGAAACTTTTTTCTAATGTATTTATTAATTCTTTGAGAATTCCATGGAATCTATTCTGAACATATCCACCCTCTTTCCCACAAATGCTTTTATTACCACCCTCTCCATCCTTTTAACCCTTCGCACCCAGCTTTGAGATAGATTCTTTTATTTCTTTTTTTGTTTTTCTTCCTTCTTTCCCCACTGAGTCTAGTTTTTGTGGTCCAGCTCCTGGGTGGGTAAGATTACCCAGGTATAGGGTCAGCCTTTCAGGGGTCACGTTGTTAAAGATTACTAACTCTCTGCTCCTAGCAGTCAGCAGATGCCAATAGCTCCTCAGCCAAGGGTGGAATTTCTCCACCTCCCACCTCTGTGCTTGACTTGGCTCTGGCCAATGCTTGCACAGGTGGGCCTTGTGCATGCTGCTACATTGCCGTGAGTTCACATGTGCAATTGCCCTGCTGTGTGGGGATGTGGGTACCATTTCCTTATGTTATCTATCATCTCTGGCTCTTATCCTCTTGATCCACCTCTTCTTACGCAAAGGTCTCCAATCCCTTGACAGAAGGAATGCAATATGAACAAACCATTTAGGGCTGAGCACTCCTGTCCTGGTTGTTTTTGTTGTTGTTGTTGTTGTTGTTCACTTGATAGAGACTAGAATAATCTGGGAAGAGGAACCTCATTAAGTTAAGAACTTGCCCCATCAGATTGCCTGCGGTCAGGTCTGTAGGGCATTATCTTGACTGATAGGAGAGGGCTCGGCCCACGGCGGATGGGCGCAGTGCCACCCTTGACCAGATGCTTCTGAGATGAATACAACAGTAGAACAAGAAAGCCATGGGGAGCAAGTCAGTAGACAGCATTCTGCTATGGCTTCTGCTTCAGTCTCTACCCTTTCATGATGGGCTGTGATGTGGACATGTGAGTCAAATAAACTTCTGCCCCAAGTTGCTTTTGGTTGTGGTGTTTTATCACAGCAATAGAAAGCCTAACTAAAAAAAACACATTTATTAAAATTTGTTTATTTTTAATGCATAATTGCTTTGCCTATTTATATGTTTTGCACTACTTGCATTTCTGGTACCCTCTGAGTCAAAAGGGGGCATCAAATGCCCTGAAACTGGAGTTATAGATTTGGAGACCACCATATTGATGCTTAAAATGGAACCCTGGCCTTTGACAAGAGCAATAAGTTCTTTCTTTATTTGGCCTTTTTAAATTTTTTTATTTTTACTGATTTTTGTTGAGCTCTACATTTTTCTCTGTTCCCCTCTCTCTCTCCCCTCCCTTTCAACCCTCTCCCAAAGTCCCCATGCTCCAATTTTACTCAGAAGATCTTGTCTTTTTCTATTTCCCATGTAGATTAGATCTATGTATGTCTCTCTTAGGGTCCTCACTGTTGTCTAGGTTCTCTGGGATTGTGATCTGTGGGCTGGTTTTCTTTGCTTTATGTTTAAAAACCACTTATGAGTGAGTACATGTGATACTTGTCTTTCTGGGCTGGGTTACCTCACTCAAAATGATGTTTCCTGGCTCCATCCATTTGCCTGCAAAATTCAAGATGTCATTTTTTTTTCTGCTGTGTAGTACTCCATTGTGTAAATGTACCACATTTTCCTCATCCATTCTTTGGTCATTTAGGTTGTTTCCAGGTTCTGGCTATGACAAACAATGCTGCTATAAACATAGTTGAGCACATGTCATTGTGGGCACGATTGAGCATCCTTTGGGTATATACCCAAAAGTGGTATTACTGAGTCTTGAGGAAGGTTGTTTCCTAATTTTCTGAGAAATTGCCACACTGACATCCAAAGAAGCTGTACCAGCTTACATTCCCACCAGCAATGCAGGAGTGTTCCCTTTTCTCTGCAACCTCTCCAGCCTAAGTTGTTATCAGTGTTTTTGATCTTGGCCATTCTTACAGGTGTAAGATAGAATCTCAGAGTTGTTTTGATTTGCATTTCTCTAATGACTAAGGATGTTGAACATTTCCTTAAGTGTCTTTCAGCCATTTTAGATTCCTCTGTTGAGAGTTCTCTGTTTAGATCTGTACTCCATTAATTTTTTTGGATTATTTGTTCTTTTGATGACCAATTTCTTGAGTTCTGTTTATATTTTGGAGATCAGACCTCTGTCTGATGCGGGGTTAGTGAAGATCTTTTCCCATTCTGTAGGCTGTTGTTTTGTCTTGTTGACCATGTCCTTGGCTTTATAGAAGCTTTTCAGTTTCAGGAGGTCCCATTTATTAATTGTTTCTCTCAGTGTCTGTGCTGCTGGGATTATATTTAGGAAGTGGTTCCCTGTGCCAATGTGTTCAAGTGTACTTCCCACTTTCTCTTCTATGAGGTTCAGTGTGGCTGAATTTGTGGTGAGGTCTTTGATCCATTGGACTTGAGTTTTGTGTATGATGATAGTCATGGGTCTATTTTCATTCTTCTACATGTTGATATCCAGTGATGCCAGCACCATTTGTTAAATACGCGTTCTTTGTTCCATTTGATATATTTTGCTTCTTTGACAAAAATCAGGTGTTCGAAGGTATGTGGATTAATATCCAGGTATTCGATTTGGTTCCATTGATCCTCCTGTCTACTTTTATGCCAATACCAGGCTGTTTTCAGTACTGTAGCTCTGTAGTAGAGTTTGAAGTCAGGGATTGTGATGCTTCCAGAAGTTCTTTTATTGTACAGGATTGTTTTGGCCATCCTGGGATTTTTTGCCTTTCCTCATGAAGTTGAGTACCATTCTTTTGAGGGCTATGAAGAATCTTGCTGGGATTTTGATAAGCATTGCCTTGAATCTGTAGATTACTTTTGGTAAGATTGCCATTTTTACTATGTTGATTTTGCCTACCCAAGAGCTTGGGAAATCTTTCCACTTTCTGGTGTCTTCTTCAAAGATTTAAAGTTCTGCAACATGTTCTCTTAACTACTGAGCCTTCTCTCTAACCCCTACTCCAGTTTTTCATCTCAGCACATCACAAATGAGACTTTTAAAATTGCATTCATTTATGAGGTTTCAACATGAGATTCCTAGTATTTCTCTGATTCCCTGAAATGAATCTTTTTGTGTGCTTCCTGCAGTGTAACTTAAGGGTGACAATTGGATTGGGCCACCAGCTCTTGAAATCATTGTGGTGCTCTGTAGTGACAGTACCCGATGTTAGTGGGGATGGTCTCCATCGATACATTTAAGCAGATAAAGGCGTTCCTAGCTCAGGGCTTGCCTAAGGCTGAAAAGTTCTCAGGAGATATTCCAGTCTACTTTACCCAAGGGGGTTGGGTAATCTTTCCAACATGTAAACAAGCTTGTATAACTTGGAAGCTTTTAGAGACTTCTTTTCTTTTGCTCGCCCTTTTTCCTCTCCTCCTCCTCATCTTCATCATCTTCCTCCTTTTTCTCTTCCTCATCCTTCTTCTTCTTCTTCTTCCTCATCCTTCTTCTTCTTATATTATTATTATTATTATTAACCCTCACATAAGCATAAAGCACAGAGCCCTGAAAGTCTCCTCCCAGACCTAGACCCGGTTATCTTGTCAGTCACACTCCTTCTCTCTCTACTCCTGACTTTCTTCAGGATCTCGAGATAAGCAAGGTCCTTCCTTAGGTACCCCACCTATGAATTTTACCTACGTGGGCTCCCTTTCTACTCCCTCATTCTAAATTAAATTGCCTATAATAGTCTCTCCCATCAATTGTCTCTGTTCTCCGTTACAACACTTACTCACATATAGAAACACAACTCTGGGCTTTCTGCTCTGAAGTTTGTCTCCTGGGTGGACTCTAAGCATTGTGAAGAGAATGTTCTTGGGGAACTGGCTGTTATTGCATCCCATGGGCTCTACTGGGCAACAATTAGTAAATGCTAAATAGGTATTTATTAGAATACTAGACCTGGTGGTGTGCTCCTGTAATTCTAGCATTTGGGAATCTGAGGCAGGAGGACAGTTGCAAATTTGAGGCCAGCTTGGCTACATAGTGAGGTGAAAGCCAGTCTGAGACACATAGCAAAACCTTGCCTGGCAAACAAAACAGGAATAACGATGAAAGTTCACTAGAAAGACAAGACCTGAAGGAAGGTTACTATACAAGAATAATTGATCCCTTTATAGAGATACATATTTATACATTTTCAGAGTACTGAGGGAGAAGGAAGGATGCCCTCGGAAATAGATTATGGCAAAATGTTGGTAAGGGCTCCAAAGAATGCATGCAAATGAAACAGACCACAAAATGCATCTATAATAAAATGTATACATTCAACAACTGACATGGTTACCATTTTTTGACATTCAGATGAAGCAATCAAAGTCTTACCTTCTTCCCTGGTTATAAATAATCAGAATATCCATCAGAAGACTGCATAAATGAAAACTTTAAATAAAGTGAGAGATCAGAAAGTGTGAGTGATCAAGTCCAAGGGGGTGAGGGAAACCAGCACGTCACTAAGCAAGGAGGTCAACCTGGAAAGGCTACATGCAGTCGGAGTCCGGCCACATGACAGTGTAGAAAAGCCAAAATTCTGGAGACAGGAAAGTTCACTGCTTTCCAGGGATGGGAGGGGGAGGATAAATAGGCAGAAGACAGAGGTGTTAGATGATGAAACTGTCTAATATATGGAAGCCCCACAACCCTTTACCTTTTTAACAGGCTGCACAGTTAACACCAAGCGCTGGCCCTGCTGTGAACTATCATCTCAGTGAGATTTTGATGGGGCAGTGTAGAGTCTCCGGTTGTGACCAATGAGCCAGGCTGATGGGGCCACAGGTGTTGACAATGGAGAAGGCAAGACATGAACAGGAGAAGGGGCTGCACCGTCTTACTTTCCTCTCTGTTTTACTGTGAACCTGAAACTTCTTAAGAACTAAGTCTGCAAAGTCAAATAGTGAATAGAGAAAAGGTTCAGCGACAATACAGTGGCTGCACGAGAAGAGGAAGAATATAGAGGTGGCACGCACCAGAAACGGGGTGCGACTGCTGTTTCTACAGCAGCTGCTTTCTGCTGGGTACAATTCCAGAAGCTTCACAGATGCTGACTCATTTCATTCTCACTTACCTTATAAAATAGCTTTTGTCATTAGCCCCATTGTACAGACAGAAAGCAGAGTCACACTGAATTCTCCATATGTCCTATGTGTCCCAGGTGGTAAATGTGTCTCAGAACTCCAGCCCAAGGTACCTGGATCAAGCCTCTGAAGTTGGCCGCTCTACATGGTCCTACCTCACCGAATAAAGCGAAGTTATGTGCAATACTGTGTGCACTGCTCCGGAGAACAAAGTCATTCCCCCTCATAATCTGTAATGAAGCTATGTTCTAAATATGGCTTTTATGTTATTTAGTAAATGACTGTAATCTGTGGGGTTGAGGAGGTGTTGGCTATCCTAATTTTCAAGGGATATGTAGATATAAATCTCCACAATGAGATTCATTTATGGGTATGTGGGGATGCGGTTAACAGAGGGCTTATCCGGCACACATGAAGCCCTGGGTTCGGTCTCCAGCATCACACAAATTTGGTGATGGTGCACATGTCAGATCCTAGCACTCTGAAGGTGGAGGCAGGAGGACCAGAAAGCGAAGGTCATCCTCAGCTACATGCGGAGTTAGAGACCAGCCTGGGCTACTCGAGACTCTGTCAAATAGAGAAAAAGATCCAAAAGATTTGTTTACTCAGTAATTTGTTTTTATTTTATTGCTACCAACTAGGGCCTGGAGATTCAGCAATGACACAAACAATCATAGTCCCAGCCTTCAAAAGAATTTACAGTTTGGTGGGGGAGAAAGAAAACAGACAACTCCCTATTAATGGCTGTGATGTGAACACGTAGGGAAGCAGGGTGCTGTGAGCAAGCTTGGAAGATTCCCCTACCCTCTGCTGGGAAACAGCCTTGGCCCTCAACATGGGTTTGCCCCATTGACTAGAAACCATACTTCTCCTAGTCAAATCCTTCCAGCTCACACCCACTGTGTGCCCTTGGGCATGATACAGCATCTCCCAGTGCCTCCATGGTCATGTCTTCAGAATGTGGCTAGTATTAGCACCTAGATACTAAGTGCATGCAGAGAGAGAGATGATAAGGGCAGAATACTTAGAATGAACTTAGCAGAGAGTGGCTCTGTGTGTTAGCTGCTGCTATTATTAGTGTCTGGTAGTGATGGCTGAACGCTGGAGATCAAAGTCTTGATAGAGTCAGGATGATCCTAACAGGGGTATCAGCATAGCGGAATGTTCTAAGGATATGACCATGACTAATTTCCTCACCAAGTTACTAAGTTATTTGCTGAACCACATTTGAGATCTGCTCAAACGTCCCTTTTGAAATAGTCCCCTCTCATCATGTCTTTCTTAGATGGGAATTCCCAGAGCCAGAGGCCGGGGAATCTAATCTGAATCTTTCACCCAAGTCTGCCACGTAGGTATAGCCACTGTCTTTAACCACCGCATACTGGTGTTTTTTTTTAATTTTTTGTTTGTTTGTTTTTGTTTTTGAGTTTAATGAGATTAATTAGGGTTTTTTAAGAACGGCTGGAATCACTTTCAGTCACAGAAAAACCTTCTCCAAACCTTTCCATGTTGCTTCATTTTCCTTGTGGCTTGGTAACATGCTCCCTTGAATTTTTTCTTTAATGTTTCTTGATAATTTTTCCTTCATGTTTCTTGATAGCTACTATCATAAAATTAATAAAAATGCATATTTTCTATGCAAAAGCCAGAATGGCACATGGTGCCTCAGACATGCAGCTGGATGGGAGAGACAGGGAAATGCCTTGTGCAATATGTGCAAAGAAGAGAAAACAGCAAAGCAAAGGGAGTTTGTGACTGGACAGGAACAAAGGGAGAGAAGCATTTACACCTCTGGTGAGTCACCCAGCAAAGTCTCCGGCATGCTCAGGGGGCCCCTGAACTTTGAAACTTGGATCCCATCCAGTCATGAACTCTGGAATGGCAAGGCTTTCATCACCACCGCCGTTGCGCTCCTCTTTCATCTTGGTGAAGAGATACAAGACAGGTTCCTGTAACCCCTCCCTGGGATTGCCATGCTAACCCATGTGTTTACATGGAAATTAGGACGATTTCGGAATCATGAAGCATGTGGACGGTGTAATCAAGAAAATGTCTCTATCCACATGTCTACGCCCATATGGTAATGATTCCATCTAGATGGAATTCTTTCCTAGTATGTTTGATAGTGCCCAGTGTTACTGTTTACTGTCTGCTGATCAGCAAGCCTAGATCCATTTGCAGAAGGCCACAGCATCATTCCAGTACGTGAACAGAAAGATCTATGGTAGGGATTACAGCGTAAACACACCCAGTGCACACAAGCAGGTACACACGTACATTCCTAGTAGAGGCGGCTGGCTCTGAACCAACAGCCCCACATCCCATGTGGACAGCAGTCTCCTTAGTAGCTGGGCTCCCATAGTCCTCATTCCTGGAAAAGAGCTAGACCCCCACAGAAGGCAGAAGACTTAGCCTGAAAATTATTGCCTGTTCTCAAGGTTCTTTTCCCCACACTCAAAAAACAAAAAGTGTTTATTTGTATTTTCAGTTAGGTTGACTATTTATCCACATTTCCTGCCAATGACTCATTTAAGCAGTTTACTGAAAAAAAAAATAAATTGAGGACTAAAAAACACTACAAAATTAAGGATCAAAGACGTAAAACTGACGTAAGTCACAAATAGGTATGGTAAAGAATTTAGTAAGCAACAGCCACATCGCCTTGCTAGCACTGTATGCCAGGGCTTAGGGAACTCTCCCAACCCCCAGGGACCAGCACAGCCATCCTCCTGAATGAGCTCAGGGTTTGGCTCATCAGATGTTTGCACACAGAGCAAACACCAGGAGTCCTTTTGAAGAAGCATCTCAGGGCTACTACATGAGATCCTGAGTAGAAGGTATATCCGTCTGTCCCTGGATGTAAAGGGCCTGAATACATAGAAAGACCATCAAAACAACAGAACGAACTCATCATGTTTATGAAGTGCAAACACAGAGACATCCAGCCATATCATGAGATTGTTGGCCTTACATTTGGGGTAGCAAGTGGGTAACCCAAAATATTGCCAAATTGACTGGGCCTGTTACACAGACTCCTTGGTTCTTTATATTTAAAACCTACCTGCAGAGCTGGAGATTGAATGGTCTTTTCAATTCTTCTGGACTCCTTTTGATTTTGATCTTTAAAAATCAGTCATGGCTGGAGAGAGGGCTGAGGGAGCAGTGGTGCTTACTGCACAACCATGGGGGTCTGAGTTTGGATCCCTAAAACCTGTATAAAAAGGGGGCATCATCACACACGCCTGTCACCTTAGCGCTATTAGGGATGAGGGTAGGAGGGTCAATTGCTGGGTCTCTCTGGCAATCAGAGCTCCAGGTTCAGTGAGATAACCCATCTCAAAGGAATAAGGTGGAGGGCAGGTGTGGGGTGACAGAGTATACCAATGTCATTCTCAGGTGAACACTGGTATGTGTACGAACACATACATGTGCATATGTACTACACAACCATGCACTACTCACACCAAATACACAAAGACAACAAATAAGTAAGTAAATAAATAAATAAATAAACCAATTAAAGCAGTGACTACCCATACAGCGTACAACAGCTCTATTGAAATATCTGTAATAACTGAAAAAAAATCTCACAAGAACCTTAGAACTGGAAGCTCAAAAACGATATATTTTGAGAACATGCCATACTTGCCAATCATGATGCTCATAACGGCCACCATGAAAAGGTTACCATTGTCGTTCTGACTTCACAGATGAAAAGAAAAATAAACCAGTTTGCCCATGGTAAGCATAGAACGGCCCATCTCAGGCACTCCTGAGCTGTCTTCTTCTGTGGGTGAATAGTGTACATCTTCACGAAATGTAACTAATTGTGTTATGCAAAGACCAAGCCTCCAATTATCAGTCTCGTAGTGCCGCCCCAAATCCACAGACCACGGAGCACACTCTGCCTTGTATGCATTTTAATCACACTGAACAAGGAGAAAACTAAGTTTTATTCTCTTCGGCACATGAAAGCACCAAGATCCACCTTTGCCTGACTGAGCAGACACCCTATTATAATCCCCAATTCTTTCTCTGTTATTTCAGCCTCCAGTCCAATAGAAAGTCCACAAGGCTTTCTACAGCTCAGCAGGTCCCATGCCACCACGCTCTGCCCATATGCTCCGCTGTCTCCTTGTGTGAGGGTATCTTTGCTCTTTGCTTCCCTGGAGGGAAGAAGTATTTCTGCATCACTCTTTTTATCCTTTTTACAAAAAAAAATGTACTTTCAATTTTCTTTACCCTCTGTGTGTACAGCCTCCTCTCTCCTCGGGTTTCCATGACTCAACAAGCGAACTACCAGGGAACTGAAGTGAAAATTCCAGATTTCCCGGGGTCATCCATAGTGTCTATGATTTCATCAAGGCCCGGAAAATAAACAATCCTAGTTTCAAGGCTCTCCCTCCTCCCTTCTGTGTCTGCTCGGGCATCCCCTGCTTCCCACTGCCTAACCATGATGACTCGTCTTGAAAGTAGAGCCACCCACACAGGCCCCTGTTTTGTGAAGCTCGACTTGAGAAGATCTGGTTTAGAATCAGTTAAATGCGAACTGCTGGTTTGCAAGCCCATGGCCTGTGCTTCTTCAAAGTCTGCTCGTCCCAGATGGCCCCGCCTTCCCAAAGCAGTTTCTCAATCACTCAGAGGATCACACTCTTCTGCTCAGCTCAGTCTCTGCTCTCTTGTCTCTCGGAGTACTCCATGTCACTTCCTAAGGCGCATTCAGCCCCGAAGGTCTTTGATTCCAATCTAGGTTTCCACATCCATCCGTCCATCCATACCCTCATTCAGGAGAAAGGTTGTGTAGGGAGTGCTTACTAGGTGCCAAATGTTGTTCTAGGTCAGTTATTCTCAACCTGTGGGTTGTGACCCCTCTGAGGTCAAATGACCCTTTCATAGGGGTCACCTAGGATCATCAGAAAGCACAGATATTTATATTATAATTCATAACAGTAGCAAAATTGCACTTGTGAAGTAGCAACAAAAATGATTTTATGGTTCAAGCCACCACAACAGGAAGAAGTGTACTAAGGTTTCATAGCATTAGAAAGGTGAGAGTCACTGGTCTAGGTAATCGTTTAACAACCAGGATGGGTACCCTTCCTGCCTCCACTTTACTTTCTTCTCCCCCAAATAATTTCATAGCTATTTGTACTTAATATCACCATGTCCCCAAATAAAATAAAATCTGAATTCTAACTTCTGAACCCTTACATAAATATCTTTTTCTGTTTTTTAAATTATTTTCATTTATTCTTCTCTCATATATTATATCTCCATTGCAGTTTCCCCTTTCCCTTCACCAGCCAGTCCCTCACTCCCAGCCACCCCATCTGCTCTTCTTTCATTTCCTTTTAGAAAAGGGCAGGCCTCCCAGGGATATCAACCTAACACGGCAAATCAAGTTGCAATAAGACCATGCACCTCCCCCAGTGTTAAGGCTGGACAAGGTACCCCACAAGGAGAAAAGGAGTCCCAAAGGTAAGCAAAAAGTCAGAGAGAGCCCCCATTCCCACTGTTAGGTGTCCCACACTAAGCTACCCAACCATAACATAAGTGCAGAGGGCCTAGGACAATCCCATGCAGCCTCCCCGATTGTTGACTTCATCTCTGTGAGCCCCTATGGACCCAGGTTAGTTAATTCTGTGGGTTTTCTTGTGGTATCCTCGACCCCTCCAGCTTAAGCAATTCTTTTTCCATCCTTCTGTAGGATTCCCTGAGCTCTGCCTAATGTTTGCTGTGGGTCTCTGCGTATGTCTCCATCCGTTTGCTGGAGGAAGTCTCTCTGATAACTATTGTGCTAGGCTGCTGTCTACGAGTCTAGCAGAGTATCATTAGGCTTCATTTCAGTGACTTGTTCCCCTGCAGTCATGTTCAGCTGTATCCTCGATCTCTGGGCTCTCTGGCCTCTGGTTCCTGACCTCCAGGCAGTGTCAGGGTTGGGGTCCCTCTCACCGTTCTCAAACTAGACCGGCCATTGGTTGACCACTCACACAATTTCTGTGTCACCTTTACCCAGCACATCTTGCAGGCAGGACAAATTGTAGGTCAAAGGCTTTGTGCCTGAGTTGGAGTCCCAGTCCTTCCACTAGAACTCTTGCCTGGTCACAGGAGATGGCTCTGTATCCACATTACTAGGAGTCTTAGCTAGGGTCACCTTTGTAGATTCCTGGGAATTTCCATTGCACTAGGTTTCTAGTTCATTCTGAGACGCTCCCAAATCCCAGTTGTCTCTTTCAGTATTCTCCCTTCATCCTTTCCGCATCTGATCCCTTCTGTACCTATCCCCACCGACCTCCACTCCACCAGTGATATCTGTCCTATTTCCCCTTCCCTGGGAAAATCATGCACTGCCAACTAGCACCTTGAGACTCCTTATTACTTAGCCTATCTGGATCTGTAGGATGTAGAAGGATTGTCCTTTACTTTAAGGCCAATATGCACTTATAAGGAAGTACATACCATGTTTGTAGTTCTATCCATTTGCCTGCCAGATTCTTGATGTTATCTTTTTGTCCGTTGAGTAATACTCCATTGTGTAAATGTACCACATTTTCTTTATCCAGTCTTCATCTGAGGGACCTTTAGGTTGTTTCCAGTTCCTGGCTATTATGAATACAGTCACAATGAATATAGCTGAGCAAATGTCCTTGTGGTATGATGGAACATCCTGTGGGTATATGCCCGCTAATGGTGTAGCTGTAAGCTCTTAGAATTTTGCTTTATCTAGAAAAATGGGAACAAAATCTTCATATGGGCGTCATGAGATCTACAGAGAGCCTGGCTCATAGGAAATGCTCAGCCACAGTAACAGGGACAGATGGCATCATTAGCATGAGTAGCAATAATTATTACTGTACCTAATATGCTCCCTTCAGACCACTATCTTTAGTTAAGTAATGATATTTTGTCATAAAAGATGTCTATCCTAATTGGATTCAGGCTCTCCTGACTCAGCACCCCTGAATAGGTGGGACCACCATATGACAAGCTGGCCTCCTGCCATAGTTTTCTTTGTCTGCTGTAACAAATTACCATAACCACAGTGACTAAACACAGTTTGTCTTGGCATTCTGAAGGTCCAAAGTCTGAGATGTATGTCCCTGGGTGAAGAATCAGGGTGTTGGTAAGACCGTGTTTCTAATGGAAGCTCCAGGGGAGAATCTAACGCATGGTCCTTTTCAGCTTCCAGAGGATTCCTGCTTTTCTGATTTCCTTGACTCAAAGACCCTTACTTCATCTTCAAAGTCAACCATTCCACATCTTCCTATCTCTTTTGAGCTCTTTTTTTATTTGCTTTTTCTACTTTGAGGGGCCTTTGTGCTCTCATTGGATCTATTGGATAATCTAGGTTTTCTGTCCTCATTTCAAAGTCAGCTTATTCTTAATCTTAACTCTAGCCATAGCTTCGAGTTTCCTCGCTGAATGACCTAGCACGTTCAAAGGTTCTGGAAATCTGGCTCCCAGAGTTCCCTTTAGGCACCTCTCACCTGCCTCCGTCTTTCAATCCCTGTTATCAACTCCCAGTTTTTTCTCTAGTCCTCACCTGGATGCAGCACCAATACAAGGAGCCTGAGAGAATTTCTTTTTCCAAGGGACACACCAGGTTCCCAGACCACGGCCCAATGGGCATGAGCCCCATGCAGTTTACCCTGGCCCCACCCGCACTGTTCTCCTATCCCATAGTCTTTTCCTGTTTTTCACCAGAACATGAACGCCTCACCCTGGCCTCAAAGGACCTGGCTTTCTCCAGTTGGTCACTTGGGCACCTTGCCTACAACTCTTGTCATTATTGTAGTAACAGCCTTAAATGGTTACTATTTTTTTAAAAAAAAAAACCACAAAGTCCTTAAATTCCAGGTCTTTAATATCAACAACAAGAATCAAGTCTCATTTCTACAAGCCAATATGATCTCAGAAATGTTCTCCATGTTCTCCATGAATCTCCATGTTCCATCTATAAAACTAGGTTAATATCTTATCCACTGGCTGTCACTGGGATTAAATGGCTTAGTGTACAGTTCCAGTCTAATAATTAGCCTAAGTGTTTAATTAGAGGATCTATAGAGCACCTGGTAGCAAACATTTTCTGCGAAAAGCTAGACAGTGAAGGATTTACTCTTTGTATTCCATACAATCTCTGTTGTAAATATTCAACTTTGCCATGTGTTTTGAATCTGCCTTGGCCCACAGCGGTTTTGTTTGACCAAGAAATGGTAACACCAGTCACATTTAGAAACTTCTGAGGCTAGGTCACAAAACCCTCCAAGCTTCTGAACAGCTTCCTGGAATGGCCACTCTGTACAGGAGCAAAAGAGCCTCCAGCCAGCATCCACGGACCCTGCCCCAGCCTGTGAGAGAAGAAGCCAGCTGGAAAAGAATCCTTCCACACCAGCTGCCACGCACAGTGCTGTCCACGGTGAAGACAAACTAGCCACTAAAGCTTTTCCTGACTCTGACCAAAATAAAATGTTTTTAATTCCATGAGTGTTGGAACCAGCTGGCCACACAGGCCTCCCAAAGCAAATGCTAAGAACTATGAATTTAACAGTGAAAGCAGAGGCATTGTCTTATACACTCATGAGGGCTTCTGGAACACTGCCCAACAATAGGAGCTAATCCATAAAGACTTGTTGAGCATATGAGTGGATGGCACACAGGTAAATGAATATCAATGTCTCTGCTTCTAGCCCTTCTCGCTGTGCCCGACCAATCTTCCTTGTAGATTTCAGTCCTCAGCTTAAATATTGCTTTTGCCAGAAAGATTTTTATCAGCCCACCGAATTAGATCAGATTTTTTCCATTTTGACCTTTCTTTTCACAAATCATACAATTATTATTCTAAAGAATTGTTTCATATCTCATCCCTTTTGAGAACATGAGCTTCCTAAGGGAGAATTGGGAGGAGGGTGCGGGATGCCATATTCCCTGTCCTACAGGACACCCTGAACATACATCATTAGGCACTTGGTAAATGACATTATAGAACTAACAGCGGCTGCCTTACAACAAAGAGCTTATCTAGAAATTCTGATGGACTTGTGCAAACCCAGACCAGAGACCACATGTCATCATCATTTATAAAATTCCAAAATGTCCTAAAATGTCTAGCCTTTTTTCCTGTCTTTTTCTCCCCTTGTTGGTCTGCCTGACAGAACTTCCTCTTGGCTCATACCCCGAGTGTCCACACAGCTGCAGGCTGAGCATTGACTTATTCAGAGAGGCAGCTTCCTGTCACGCGGGGGACTGGGGAATAATTTTTTATTTTTTTATTTTTATTTTTTATTTTTTGCCCAGCAAAACAGACTCAAGGGGCCTGCCGTCCCGTTCTGCCGATGTGGGGTTGGGTCCCATGCTCCCCACTTGTGAGCCTTTCCGGGTGCAACTCCACAGCCCAGCTGGCCTCACCTCAGTGGAAAAGACCAACTGGAAAGAGAGCATGCCTGTCCCTGGGGGCATGGCAAAGAAGAAAAACCTTGTTGGGGCAGTAAAGCTTTCGATTTGGGAGCCCTGGAAAAGGCGCACCGAGAGCTGGTTCATAGCCGAGAAACCACTAACATAGTTCACCCCTGGGTTAAAATAAAGGGATACTCTCATTTCCATTTATGTCTCTCTCACTGGCTGCTAATTGCCAGGCTTCTGCCCTCTACCCAGGGGTGGTCCACTGTCTCACTGGTGTTTAGGATCTAATCATCACCCCAGGATGGAGAGCCCTAGATCTGTCATTTTCTCTCGTCTAGTTCCCCAACATTCCTGAGCCTATGTTTCTTCACTGTGGGGTGGCAATAATGCATGCCTGTTGGTGCAGACTTGGGGATCCAGAAGACTCCAGGGACAGTAACACAGAATACCATGAACATTACTATGTATAGTGTCCTTGGCCTCTTAACCATGGGAATAGATTTTAAGATCCCCCATAGGTTCAGTACTAAAAGTACTGAACTCTGTATACGGTGTAATTTTTCCACATGCATAACACTGTTCTAGTGGGTTAGAGTTGACCTGTCTGTCCTTCTGTATTTCATGCCCTGGTGTCTCCACGTCTTGAGCTTTGATGAAGGGGCAAAGGGGTTTACTTCAGCACAAGCACGGCCATACCACACAGAACAGAAGAGCTGAGACTCCAGACGCACGCTGACTGGGAGGAGGGTAGCATATGCAGTGTGGATACACTAGGCAAAGGAACAATCAATTTCCTGTAGGGGGCAGGACTCGATGCTCAACCCAGGATATTTTTGGGGGGCACATTTATCCAAGTCGTTTACAATTTAAAGCTTACAAATGTTTATTTCTGGAATTTCATCTTTAATTGTAGGGTTAAGCCCAGCCTTAGGGGGCGTGTCCGCCTCCGGCGAATATTTACCTATAAATCTGCCGGGCGTGCGCCCAGCCGCCCCTTCTTCTGCTTCCTGTTTCTCCGCTGGAACCGTGGTACTTTAAGTCTAATTTCCCCATTAAAGCTGTGTATACTTTTTACAATCTGTCTGCATTCATTTACACCGCTACATTTAATATTTTCAGACCTCAGTTAACCAGAAGGGTTAAGACCTCAAACATCAAAGTAAAGGGTGTAAGGAGACCAGTGCATTTACTTCTCGCAACTTGTTTTGGGACTTCTCTTCGCATTTTCATCAGTGAGGAAAGCAAGGCAGCAGATAGGCTGAGCCGCCATGGTCCCCTCTTTGGTGCACTAGGACAGGGTTCATCGGATTGTCTAGTACCTTAGAGCAGTGGTTCTCAACCTTCCTAATGCTGTGATCCTTCAGTACCCTTTCTCATGTTGTGATGACCCCCAACATAAAATTATTTTTGTTGCCACTTCATAACTGTACTTTTGCTACTGTTATGAATCATAATGTAAATATATCCGTTATGTAGTATATCCGATTCGTGACTGCTATAAAAGAGTTGTTCAACCCCCGAAGGGATCGTGGCCCACATGTTGAGAATCACTGCCTTAGAGGTTCAGGGCTCAGATTCTAGAGTCCGGCTTCTAGCTGGACAGCCTTTCTTTGGACACTCGTAGGTTAGCCTGGCAAGCAGCTCTGTGAAAATCTCCATACAGGAAGCATTTTGTTCATTGTGATAACTGTCCTAGCTAAGAGACTGGAGCCAGGTCTACCGGACAGTACTCACAAGTGTTCGCTCCAAGAAGCTTAGCAGGCCTACACTCTTGCCTGTCAGTCTGTCCCTCTGAGAAGGACCAAAAGGCGTCTGGGTGGGCCTTGTGCAACCCACAAATGGTGCCTGTGTATCCCATAGATTCTTCAAATTGGAAAGTCTATGAAGTGAAACTGTCCCAATTAAGTCAGAAGAAATCGTACCTGCCCGTTCCTGAGACAGGTGGTCCTGGGCCACACATGGAAGCCAGGTAAACATGAACCCATCTGTAGGCCACCAAGCAGCACTCCTCCATGGTTTCTGCTTCAGGTTCTTGCTTGAGGTCCTGTTCCAGCTTCCCTCAATGACAGACTGTACGCTATAAGCTGAAATGGGCCCTTGCTGACCTTAAGTGGCTTCTGATCAGAGTGTTTTATCACAGCCACAGAAAGGGAAGTATAGCACAGGTTTTTCATACATATTGAGACAGGCAGTTATATGTGTTTAATTTTTCAATCATGATCGATGTTGATAGTAGACTCCATAAATCACTTGTAACATTCTTTTTTCTCAATAACTAATTTTATAAATCTCTGTATTACCCATTTAATTGCTGCAAAGTAGTCATCACAGACTATAATTTACTCAGACATCCTTCTGTAATTAGATGCTTACATAATTTATAAGTCTTTACTACCACAAATGATGTTACAATAGGCTTACTTTTACACATTTGTTTATTATATGTTCTTGATATATAAAAGACAATTACTAGAACTAGAATGACTGAAGGGCTAAGCTTTTAAAAATTGTATTTTTATGTCAACTTTAAATTTAGAAAAAAAATCTGATCATTTACCAGTCTTTTCAAAAGGGGGGGGGGTAATTTCCTCCCGGACAGGATATGAAAGGATTCATAGAAACGGTGCCACCCCAGGCTCTCAAACCACATCATGAGAGTGACCTCTGAGATGCAGTTCCTGGGATGAGACATCTGTGAGTGGCAGAACGCTGGTTCCTGGCTGTGATGGGATATTTGGCATGAGCTACTACTTCACTGTAACTGGAAGCCAGTCCAAGCTCACCAAAGAAGCTGCAGCTGGCTTCCTGCCCTCAGGACCTGAGTTCCCTTGACACTCACCTGTCCATGTGCCAGTTCTGACTCCTCTACTCGATGGCCACCTTGTCAGTCACCTTTGCCTTCCCACTACCTACGTGTGATGGTGCTTGTTGGACATCTCTTGAATGACAACAGGAGGGAAGGGGAGAGAAGGAAAGAAGAACTGAATGGTTTGATCAAGGAGGGCAGCATCCAGGAGGTTCCCAGGCCTGTCTTACCCTAGAAAAGGAACCAGAGAGTTTCTTGATTCGTAAGGTTTAACCACCCACCACCCACATACCTGTTATGTATGTACGCTGTGTCTGACTGCCCATTTCTAGTCTAAGATCAGAAAGATAGAAAACAGGACCTGGAGACAGAAATGGCATCATTTGGGGTTTTGCAAACACACTTCGCCCTCCTCTGTTCCTGCAGCTGGTTTAGCTACTAACAAAAGCTGTGTTTGGAAAAACAAGAATCCGAAGTGTTTCTGGTTTGTGTCCGTCTTAACTCCATGGCAGACTTGGTCTGGGTGGCTCTCAGAGACATTGCACTACACTGTCTTCTCCCTCACTCTCCCACACAGCAGGCAGGAGTCGCGCCCATTCATCCTGCTGGAACTGGCTTCCCTATGCAAAGGAGCCCCTGGAAAGGGATCTGGGGATCATTATTTGAACAGCTGGAGAACAAGAGAATAGTTTTGTCTTTTCTCTGCCTACATGTGCACCGAGTACTCACAGAATGTGTTTTATCAGAGATTCCTGCGCTGGTTCACACCATTTTCAGGATATATATATATATATATATATACACATATATATATATTTAAATTTCCATGAACTTAGTTATATTTGAGGAGTTACCCAGAACTTCTCAGGCTGCATTTTCATCGGTGGTAACTAAAGCCAACAACCGTAACAATGTCGGTCTACTAGGAAAACTGTATGTAAAAGCCAGAATCACATATGGGGGAAAGGTAGAAAAAGTGAGAGAGGGATGGGTGGGTGGGAGGAGGGAAAGGAACTTAAAGACACAGATGTTGCTCTCAGGGACATAGGGGTTAATGATTGAAGGCTAATTGCATTCACCTGCACTATAGCCCAGCTCCAGTCTCACTGTTAGACTTCAGCGCGGTCAGATGAGCTTGGAAGGTTAGCGTTTTTCTCACCCAACGTTCACAGAGGCCTCGTGGCCTAACAAGACACTCTTGTACTGTCTCTGAATCGATATTTTTATGGTTAGAAGCCCGCTCTAATAACTGTGAGCTTATTTGAAGTTTGCCTTTCCTGCCCTCCGTCTCTTTGGAGCCACCCCACAAGTATTGCCATACCCCAAGCCAAGGGTCTCCTTCTAAATACCCTCCTTTAGTTCCTAGGAGTATTAGCTAAACCATTTGCAAAACTAGAGAAATTTGACTCTCTTCTCAACCAGAGGCCTTTAGCCTGTCAGTTGCACGTGCCGGTAGGATATGCCCAAGATGAGGAGGTAGAAGAGTCCCAAAATTGAGCTACACATTTAATCCTGGGAGTGTAGCTCAGTTCTAGAATGTTTGACTGCAGAGGTCCTCAGTCACAACACTGAAAGTGTATTTATACAAATCAGTGTTGGCAGTAAGCTCGTATCATTAAGCTGACTTTAAAAATCGAGTGTGTTCCCTTAACTCAAAGCCATATGGCTGAAGATGCGCATGCGTGAGGAGCTGCTGGGTATGCGCAGGTGCAGTCACTCGCTCCTTGATACTGCCCTCTCTGCCGGCTACATCTACAGCTGTCACTCATGGTAGCAAAGTGATTGCAATTTCACGTCAGTCCAGTACACTTTTAGAAGGAGATTTCCTCTCTCCACACCGCTAAACCATAGCTCTGGTTTTCCCTCCAAGGAAATGTAAGTCAGGGTCCTCCCGTGAGCTACGGCTCCCTTCGCTCAAGTCAGCGAACGCTGCTGTCTAAATCCAGAAGGAGGTCACCCTGAGCCTTACGCCGTGGTTTCTGGTCATGGGGCTGTGTGGAATGGAGACCTGGGAGGATGGGAGCCACATCCAACCCAGAGGAATGGGGAAAGAGGTGGCTCTGCCCAGGATGGAGCTCAGAGCTCCATTGTCTGCTGAGTATGTCATCAGCTAGTGCGGCAGTACAGAAGTGTCCCCAGCCATGGCACAAGCAGAAAAGATACGCGAAGCCTATCTATGCAGCATGACTCAAGGGCTGAGAATCTCTGCCCTCAACCACCAGCAGGAAGATGGGTAAGGTGCATTATTTATATCTCTTGCTCCAAGACCTGCTGGGTGTGAGGTGGATTCACCCCAGTCTGCTTCGCCACCAGCTATTTCGTCCGTGACATGCTTCAATTATTCCCTTCCTTTACCCCCTTTGTTTCCCTGTTCTTGAGGTGTCTCAAAAAGAAAACAAAATAGTCTGGCACCCATTATCCACCCATTTTCTGGATAATGTAATTTCAGAGGAGTTATAAATGCCTATCATGTGATCAAGTAACATAGCCTGGATGAGTGAGTCAGAGTGATGCTTCCTGTGCAATCCGCCATCCGAGGACTCTGACGTCATTTGCCTTGGCTCTGCATTGTGCGAAGCTTTGCTATCATTCTACTTCACAAAAGTTAGTAATAAATTCTATTTCATAGAAAAGTATGATTTAGGGGCTAGCGAGATGGCTCAGCCCTTAAGAGCATTTACTGCTCTTGCAAGTTCCAAGCCTCCAGGTCTGATGGCTCCCAACCACCTGTAGCTCCAGCCCCCCAAAAGGGTAAAAGAGCTTCTTCTGGCTTCTACAGTCACCTCCTCCCCACACATGGAACAAATAAGCACAAAAGTGTGTGCACGCACACTAAATAAATAAACCTCCTTTTTAAAAGGTGTTGTTTAGACTGAACATGTGTGGAGAGAGTCCACTGGCTGGACGTGGTCGCAATATGTGTGTCTCCTGTTCTGTTCATGTAGATGTGCAGACTTAAAGCTGAGGTGCAGGTTTTCTTCCTAGGCCCCTAGAAACAGAACCTTGGGGGGGAGAGGGCGGAGGGGGGTCTGGGAATTATCTGTAGCCATGGAGCAGGGGTTCCTTCAGTCAAAGAAAGCGGGTTTGAACAAGGCTAGTATGTTGTGTGTAGAAGTTACATAAGCATTGGCAGGTTGCACACAGGTCTGAATTTTTTTTAAAAAAAAAAGGTGCTCTATTGGAACATCCAAAAGACATTCCTTCATAAATAAAACGATTACACCTGTCTTTACACCCAGTAAAACCCCAGTGCAATCAGCTGGCCTGAGTTTTTCTCTCCTCTCCCCACCTACATGTCTCTGTTTTACTAGTGGGATTTCAGTTGTGTGCTTATTTTAAATATCCCAGGCCTGAATCCGTAAGGATATTGCCTCTCTATCTTTTCTTGGAGCTTCACTCTTCCAACACACTGAGTGAACTTTTTATGGGTGTGTGTGCGTGTGCGTGTGCGTGTGTGTGTGTGTGTGTGTGTGTGTGAATAAGAAACCTGCGTGCATGAGCGCCTTATGTGCATGCATGTGTGCATGTATGGAGATTAGAAGCCTTAGTATGAGCAATAGCTATGATGGGGTCAAGTAAGAATCTAGCCCTCTGCATACTAAGTTCCAGTCAGTGCAGTGACCAAAGAGAGAAATGCCTTCTAGTTGAGCAGGAAATGACAGAGCTACTCACGCGTTCCCTTCCCATGCCCTCACTGATGGGTGGCACTTTTAGTCCTGAGATTTCTACACTTGCACTGGCTTCAATTCCCCCAATTGTACTGAAAGTTATTCTTCAAAAATCCTGACCTCCCTCTGGCTCACACAATTAGAACTTTTCTCTTTTGCTAGTTCACTCCCCGTAGCCAGTGTGGCATGCTGTTTCCTCTCTCTTTATTAATAATGACAACATCTGAATGTCCCCCAGGACTGTCGCCGATTTCCCTACCGTCCCTCCAAGTACTCAGAAGTGAACTCAGAACCCCCATCTCCTGCCCATCCCCAAGATCTTAAGTCCACTCTGATCATGTTTCCCCTCTACTTCAACAAAAGAGCGCTCTCATCAAGATCACCACTGAACCCACCCCACATGATGGAGCCCAGTCATTCTGTCTGGAATTCAACACCAGCTTACAGGACACTACTCTGTCCTGTGTTTAGTCCTTCTTTTCCTACAAAGTTGGAGCACAACAAGGATGCTGATTTTATTTTCACTCTCTCCTGTGGCTACCTCATTCATCCCACAGCTTTAATCTCATATTGGCAGCTCCAAGAAGCGGATTTCCAGTCCAGAGCTCTGCCTTGAACCCCAGACTCACAGATGATGGAAAGCCTACATCTCCACTTCAACGTGACATCAGGTAGAGATTGATTTCACTCAATAAAGCCAAAATGAATTCTTGCTTTTCCCACCACTAATTCTGTCTCTACCTAACCTGTTAAATTCTTGTACTTCCCTATTTCAGTTAACAGGACCCCAAATGTCTCTTGTGCTTGATTCAAACAACTTAGCAGCAAAAGCTGAGCCAGAGTGCATCCTCTCCAGTACCCTTTCCCTGGGTCAGACCTTGCCAGGATTGCTGGCCACTCTCTGGACCTCAGCACAACAACCACACCAAGGTGCATAAACACCAGATTCTCGAACTTCTGTGACCCAGGGTAAAAGCTGAGGTCTCTTGTAACTCAACTCTCCCATCACTCACTGAATCCTCTCCCACCATGCTCCTCTTTAGTCCCACTGCAGGGCCCTGGTCCTCTTGCTCTCTCAATGACACTAGACACACTTCCACCTCAGAGAATTTGCAGTGTCGTTCCTGGTGCCTGGGAGACCACACAGACATCCACAGTTATTTGTCCTTACAGGGATTTGTTGCAGTATCTATTCCTTGACGAACCTTCACAGAGAATTCCACTTAAAATTTATACCCACTTTGGAGGTTCTTTTCTTTATGATGTTGTGTCAGGGCTTTTTATTTTATTTTATTTTTGGTTTTTCAAGACAGGGTTTCTCTGTGTAGCCTTGGCTGTCCTGTGACTCACTCTGTAGACCAGGCTGACCTTGAACTCACAGAGATCCACCTGTCGTTGCCTCCTGGGTGCTGGGATTAAAGGCATGTGCCAGCCAGCTTTTATATTTTTAATCTTTTTAATTTTCATTTTCATATATGTATGAATACATATTTGAATTCATGAATGTATATGAGATTGTGTATATATGTATTTGCTGGCAACCGAACTACACTGATGCCTGGAGGAGGTTGGGAGGAGATGCTCCTCCAGACAAAACCAGTACCTTTATTTCAATCTTATGCTACTCACAGCAGAGAGAGCTATCCTGGACTAGCTACTTATCTGCAGAGATGAGGGTTGCAGAGATGAGAGTCTGTGTGTCGTTAACTAGGAACATGCAGAACTACCAGCTACCTAGCTAACCTTCATACATGCATACCTGCTCATGAAAGCCTCCAGGTAGCATGACATGAGTAGAAACATACATGTTTATCTTATGTGTGACCCCATGATGTGTTCGTTAACATATGTCATCTCATTTTAAACATATGTCTTCTCAGGGTCCTGGTCAGATACATTTTGAGAGCCCTTTATAATATGGGGGAAAATTAAGAATTACATAAAGAGCCAGGGCTGTAGCTCAGTTGCCAGAATGTTTCCCCAGAATGCACGAAGCTCTGGGTTGACATTGGTACTGAAAAAATAAGTGTGGTACCATATTCTTGTCATCCCAGCATTTGACAGGCAGAGGCAGGAGGGTCAGAAGTTTAAGGTCATTCTCCAATACATAGGAAGTTTGAAGGCACCCTGGGATACTTGAGACCCTGGATAAGAAAAAAAAATAAGATAATGATGATGGTAGAGAGAAATTGTGTCATATATTATAGATATAATTTAATTTCATTTGAAAATAGTTTATATGGAAATGTGTGGGTTTTATTATAAAATTTCAAAGGTACACAGCAGGACAGAAATCAGTTTATCTACCACCTAAACTTAATAGATATAAACAGGTTTTTATCCTTAATTCAAATCTTTGCAGAGTGAATGGGATAAGAATGTCTCACACCCCTGTGACCATACCTCTCTTCTCTCCTCTGCTCTTTCCCACGGGAAGCACTACCCTGAAATGCTTTCTGTCTGGTTTGTACGCTTTAGCCTAATGAGGGGCAGGCAGATAACATACAGTTATGGTGTCATCTGAACCCTGTATACCCCTTTCATTTTGCAGTTTATTCTTTCTGTTCTGTTTCCCAGCATCCATTCACATTGTTTATGTGGATCTAACATCTCACTGGATAACCGAATGCATAAACCATGGTAAAATTGCAACTTATAGTGTTGACACATAGGTTTTTGTGCTAGACCCCCAATGGCCAGCCAGGAAAACAGTGCTGAGAGCTGGGTCTTTGAAGAGGAGAGTAGGATTATTAAGGCTCTACCTTGAGTGGATTAATGTCACCACCACAGGGATGGGATCATTATTGTAAGATTTGCTTTGCTATAAGACCAATTCAGTTCCCTCTCTGTAAATGGAGAATACTCTTTCATTTCCTGGCTTTCCAGACCTGAATCACACAGAAACTATATGAATTATAGCACTGTTTGACCAATAGCTTAGGTGTCTTTCTAGCTATCTCTTATATCTTAAATTTACCTATTTCTATTAATCTGTGTATCATCATGAGACTATGGTCTACCAGTAAGGTTCCAGCATCCTTCTCTTTTGGCAGCTACATGACATCGGCCTGACTCTGCCTTCTTTCGTCCTTTATCTCTGCTTGGAATTCCAGCCTTGCTATAGTCTGCCATGCCATAGGCCAAAGCAGCTACTTTATCAACCAATGGTAATAAAACATGAGTATGTTTTATTGCATACAAAAGGGAATCCCACATCATCTCCCCTTTTCTGTCTAAATAAAAAGGAAGTTTTTAACTTTAACATAGTAAAATTACAGATAACAAAACAGGTATCAGACAAGAATTACAGTTACAATATCTGTTTATGAGTAAAGTTTCATATCTAATTTATCTTTTATCATAATAACTAAGAAAAACTATAACTATAACCATTTGTCTTCAACTCCACCAAAGACCCCAGAAAAATATATATATATTATCTAAGTAAACAGGAAATGAATTGTAAGCAACTTCCAAAACTTTAGAATTGACAGAGACATCTTGTGGCCTGGAAAGTCACCCAAAGTTCTTCTGTAACGTTGGGACATCCATATTTACCTACAGACCCATAGTATTCAGCAGACTTTTCAGTGAAGGAGGAAATATGAAAGGCTGTTTCACCTATATTGGCAGTTTGTCTGGCTCTTTCTTCTGGGTTCTGCAAAATGTCTGGCAAATTCTTTCATGAAACATGATCCCTGAAGAACTGTCTCACCTTCTTTTGAAAAGTTCAGCAGTCATTTTCCTGTGGGTCTGGCATGTCCAATTCATACAGCATACCATAAAGCAGTCCAGGCAAGAGCAGTTTCTTGCCCAAATGGCTAGACTTGTCACATTGAAGGCAGATTCCATAAAAAGTGTCTTCAATGCCCATCAACCTCTCTGAAGTAATTGATGCTGCCAGAAGCAGGCATGTCTCACTGTTGAGAAAAATATAAGTTCTTAAAATAATTTTTTACAACAAAATATATTTTGAGTCCATACTTATTAAAATACTTGTGGAGGTCTCCCCATAAAGGTAACAATGAAACATGAGCACACTCTTCAATATAACCTCATGTGTACCATTACACATTTTAACAGAGAAGAAACAACAGGCTATAAAAACAGACAACTAGGTTCTTTGAATGTGGAGACTGAGCTCACCATTAATTTCAATTTTACCTGCTCATGACACTTTTAGGAGTGTGTGTTTTCATGAACAAGATGAAAATATTTTTCTTTTTTTTATTAATTAATTTATTTATTAAAGATTTCTGCCTCCTCCCCGCCACCGCCTCCCATTTCCCTCCCCCTCCCCCAATCAAGTTTCCCTCCCTCATCAGCCCAAAGAGCAGTGAGGGTTCCCTGCCCTGTGGGAAGTCCAAGGACCACCCACCTCCTTCCAGGTCTAGTAAGGTGAGCATCCAAACTGCCTAGGCTCCCACAAAGCCAGTACGTGCAGTAGGATCAAAACCCAGTGCCATTGTTCTTGACATCTCAGCAGTCCTCATTGTCCATTATGTTCAGCGAGTCCGGTTTTATCTTATGCTTATTCAGACCCAGTCCATCTGGCCTTGGTGAGTTCCCAATAGATCATCCCCATTGTTTCAGTATGTGGGTGCACCCCCCACAGTCCTGAGTTCCTTGCTCGTGCTCTCTCTCCTTCTGCTCCTGATTTGGACCTTGGGATTTCGGTCGGGTGCTCCAATGTGGGTCTCTGTCTCTGTCTCCTTTCATTGCCTGATGAAGGTTAATATCCAGGAGGATGACGATATATTTTTCTTTGGGTTCACCCTCTTATTTAGCTTCTCTAGGATCACGAATTATAGGCTCAATGTCCTTTATTAATGGCTAGAAGCCAATTATGAGTGAGTACATCCCGTGTTCCTCTTTTTGGGTCTGGCTTACCTCACTCAGGATAGTGTTTTCTATTTCTGTCCATTTGCATGCAAAAGTCAAGAAGTCATTGTTTTTTACTGCTGAGTAGTACTCTAATATGTATATATTCCATACTATCTTCATCCATTCTTCCATTGAAGGGCATCTAGGTTGTTTCCAGGTTCTGGCTATTACAAACAATGCTGCTATGAACATAGTTGAGCATATACTTTTGTTGTATGATAGGGCATCTCTTGGGTATATTCCCAAGAGTGGTATTGCTGGGTCCAGGGGTAGGTTGATCCCGAATTTCCTGAGAAACCACCACACTGCTTTCCAAAGTGGTTGCACAAGTTTGCATTCCCACCAGCAATGGATGAGTGTACCCCTTACTCCACAACCTCTCCAGCAAAGGCTCTCATTGGTGTTTCTGATTTTAGCCATTCTGACAGGTGTAAGATGGTATCTTAAAGTTGTCTTGATTTGCATTGATCGCTAAGGAAGTTGAGCATGACCTTAAGTGTCTTTTGGCCATTTGAATTTCTTCTGTTGAGAATTCTCTGTTCAGCTCAGTGCCCCATTTTATAATTGGGTTGATTAGCCTTTTACGGTCTAGTTTCTTGAGTTCTTTATATATTTTGAAGATCAGACCTTTGTCAGTTGCAGGGTTGGTGAAGATTTTCTCCCAGTCAGTGGGTTGCCTTTTTGTCTTAGTGACAGTGTCCTTTGCTTTACAGAAGCTTCTCAGTTTCAGGAGGTCCCATTTATTCAATGTTGTCCTTAATGTCTGTGCTGCTTCAGATTTTGAGGACACCATAGAGAAAATAAATGCACTGATCAAAGAAAACAGCAAAGCCAACAAAATCTCATCACAAAACATTTAGGAAATATGGGACATATAACAAAACAGGTATCAAACAAGAATTACAGTTACAATATCTGTTTATGAGTAAAGTTTCATATCTAATTTATCTTTTATCATAACTAAGAAAAACTAAACTATAACTATAACCATTTGTCTTCAACTCCACCAAAGACCCCATCTAGATATGTTCCCCTATAGCTCTACTATAGGCCCAAAGTAGTTTCTTTATTAACCAATGATATTCACAGCATATAGAGGGAAATCCCCCATCATACTCTTTTTCCTCTCTCCCAAGCCTACATACATTTTAATACACACTGTGACCCATTCAGAAGTTTATTTTTGTTTGAATCTGTCTTTATTGCCTATCTGTAATCATTTTCTGATCAGGAGTGCCTTTTTATTTAATGCTAAGCAGGTATGGCTAAGACCAACTCCATGGCCCTGCCTGTTGGCTCCTCCCATCCAACATGGGAGAGGTACCTCTTCTAGCCATGCTCACTTCTTCAGCTCTAGGGACACAGTGGGTCTATGTCACCATTAAGCAATTAGTATCACACTGCTCACAAACCCTAATTAAGTGTAGAACCTCCTAAAAAAGCACAAGTTGGTGCTGCCATCATGAACCAGAAAGCTATCTCTTAAAGGAGCCATGCAGTTTTTGCTGCTAATGCTGAGTCAGGAAGCCTTCCCTTAAAGGAGACATGCCTCTGCTCACTGCTAGTAAACAACCTATCTGAAAAAAAAAAATGTTGCTACCAAGAAGCCATGCCTAACTCTGTTCTTTTGCATTGAGCATCTAGAATTCCTTCCCAAGCACTCCCAGGGTTTATGTGGATGTAGTTGGCCCACATTGGTCATTTTGTAAATGGAGACTGCTCTGTGATTTTTTGGCCGCCCAGATCTGAATAATAACACAGAGACTATCCAAATTACAACACTGTTTGGCCAATAGCTTATGTATCTTTCTAGCTAGCTCTTATATCTTAAATTAGTCCACTTCTATTAATCTGTGGTCTACTGGTAAGGTCCCAGCATCCTTCTCCTTTGGCAGCTACATGGTGTCTTCTTTCCTCCTTAGAATTCCTGCCTGTCTATATTCTGCCCTACCACAGGCCAAAGCAGCTTCTTCATTAGTCAATGGTAATAAAATATATTCATAGCGTACAGAATAAAATCACACATCACTTCTCACCCTCTTGCCTGTCCAGTTCTTATCACTGAGTAAATAATGCAAGAAAAGATGCTTTGCAAAGGTAGATGCATCATTGTGGGCTTCCAACCCTTCAGAATTGTGAGAAATTTGTCTTTTATTTATCTATTACTTAGTCTGAGGTATTGCTCTATAGCAGCTCAGAAAAACAATGACCACATGTTTTCAAGGTTTTTGGTGTTATAAGCACTGTTATCTGAAGTTCTCTTAAATATGTATCATCTCTAGGAAAATTAAAAGATAGATAGATAGATAGATAGATAGATAGATAGATAGATAGATAGATAGATACAAATATGTTTGTGTGTTTTTACAATACATACATATAAATTATGTATGCATTTGCAGGTATGTATAAACATCTTGGGGAAGCTTCTGCCACAAGGCTGAGCACTTCTGTGTTCTCTTGACACTGCCAACTGCCTTTCAGTGTGTTCTCTTCACACAGACACCATGGGCACAACACAGTTCCCCCATAATCTCTAAAGCAATATTCTTTGCTAATTTTTTTAAAACATGTGCCTATCTGTTGTGTTTGAAATCACTCCTTTAGTTATAGTTCCCTTACTCTCAGTAAGGCTGGCCATCTTTCAATAACCTCACTGCCCTATCAAGTTTCCCTCACCAGAAATTGATTTTGTAATATGTCCACTTTTTAAAATGGGGCTCTGTCTTTTTCTAGTTCATTTGCAATGAATTGTTCCAGAAACAGGTTCTTTTCTTATTATAAGTGTTACAAATATCTTCTCTCAATGGATGGTTTACTGATTTGATTTCATTTAAAGTGGCTTTTTAAAAAAAATAGAGAAATGATATAGTCAGTTATGTCTGTCTTCCTTCTTAATGCTTCCTGGATCTTGAGAAATCTTCCCTTGCCTAAGATCACAAAGGAAAATGGGAGCCGTGTTCATGGACATGCCTCCCTATTCTCTACTCTGGATAGAACCCCAGGTAGCTATTTGTACAGTGAATTTCTGCATGGGCTTTGCATTCAATAAATTTTGCAAAAAATAAAAAAATAAATAGGAAAAACACTGGAAATGTACATTAAAACTGCATTAATATTCTATCACACTCCAGTCGAAATATTGATCATAGAGAAAGAGACAAAATATTACAGTCCAGACATAATGAAAATTGATACTAGTACTACAAAAGACCTCAGAAGTTCTAAGAAGGGGAATGGAGTATAGTTTGAGGAGCCTTCCATCCATTTTTGAAGTATAAGAATATGTAAAGAAACTCAATGAAGTGTCCCTCACTGTAGAATTTCAGACTTATTAGATTTTTATATATTAGTTTAGAGCAAGTAAGTAGGCACAGAAGGCATTAGAAAGTTTACAACATTTAAATATCAAGGTGAATTTTTTTAACTACTGTTTTGGAATAAAGATTTAAAAGTGCTTATGATAAGTTATGAAAAAAAAACCAATCTACCTAGAGACCCAGCAGTACCACTCTTGGGCATATACCCAAAGATGCATACTCATACCACAAAGACGTTTGCTCAACTGTGTTCATAGCAGCAATATTCATAATAGCCAGAACCTGGAAGCAACCTAAATGTTCCTCAACCAAAGAATGGATAAAGAAAGCATGGTACATTTACACAATGGAGTACTACTCATGGCGGAAAAAAAAAAAAAGGCATCTTGAAATTTGCAGCAAATGGACGGAACCCAAACCCAGACCCAGAAAAACAAATTTAAGTGGCTATCAGACATAAAGCAAAGGATAACCAGCCTACAGTCCACAATCCCAGAGAAGCTGGAACCCTCATCCAAAAACAAATGGAAGCAGATGCAGAGCTCTACAGCTAACCATTGGCCAAACTCCCGGAGTGAAGTGAGGAGTGAAGAGAGGGAGGAGAGGGGTCAAGACCATGATAGCTTACCTGAGCTAGTGGGAGCTCACTGACAAGGGGGGAACCAGAAAAGAAATCTTATAGGAGGGGATAGAGAGGGTAAAGGACTACATGCAGTAGGACAGCAGATAAGGAGACCACTGAGCTGGAAGCAAGGCCACTGGGGGAGGGGATGAATGAGAGCCAAGCATAATAATGCATGTATGAAGGTGCCATGATGAAACACACCACTTTGTATTCTGATTTTAAAAACTAATTTTAGACAGTTTACCAATTAAAACCAGGGCATGAGGAATTATTAATGATGCCTAACAATACACAGGGAGTGATATTGTATATATGAGTGAAATATACTTTGAGGCTATGACTAAAAACACCAAATATTATTGAATTTTCTCTGAGATTCTTATCTACCAAATCAAACAAAGAAATATGATAAATTGCACTTCCTCCTAAGAGAAAACCCAAGAATAAACAATATGGCACAGTTTCTGTTTGCTGCTGAAAGGCCGCCACACAGAAGGATGAAGTGTCCTAACCTCTCACTCGGTCTCTCTCAGAAGCTGAGGGTAGAATGGCAGTTACAGAAGCTAGGAAGGGTGGGGATGGGAGGGAGCAGAGAGGTAGCCAGTGGTTCCTATGTTAGACAGCACTTGCAGACAGCAGCAAGGGCTCTGGTGTGCTCTGGGATGATGCTGATCAGTGATATGTACTGTACATTCCCCAAGGCAGGAAGCCAGGAGCCTGATGCTTTCGTTATTGAGTATATGAGGAGGCAGATATGTTTATCCCTATTTAAACCATGCACAATACCTTTGTCTATCATAGCATTACCTGGCACTCCTTCTAATGTACCATCTTTAGTTTTTAAGGCTGAGTTGAAATAATTATTTAAAAAGGAAATATCATCAGTGTGCTGGAAGAGGGAAGGTCCCCCATGCTACACTGAAGGCATGAGGACTCTCGAGGGCAGGAAGACAGGGAGCGCTGGCAGCCTGCTTAGTCTTATGGAGATTGAAAGAAAAGTATTGTTATCCCAGCCCTGTCTCATGTTACAGACCCCTTGAGCTGCCTATGAGAGCTCTGGTGGGTGCTTCAGCATCTGGTGGGGCACTCTCCCTGTCAAGACTTCATTCTCACAGTCAGTAGGGTCCCTGCCCTTACTGTCCCTCCCAGGAACAAGAGACTACTTTTGGTGACCTCAGCTCCCACCCTCTGGGTTTTGTCACACAGATTCACCATCCCATGTGTGCTGTGATTACCATTAATGAATAAAGAGACTGTTTTGGACCTATAACAAGTCAGAACTTAGGTAGGCAGGGAAAGCGAGGCTGAATGCTGGGAGAAAGAAGGGTGGAGTCAGAGAGATGCCATGGAGCCGCTGCCAGAGTCAGACATGCCAAAACTTTGCCTGTAAGTCATTGTCATTTGGCGATACACAGATTACTGGAGATGGGTTAAATTAATATGTAAGAGTTAGCCAATAAGAAGCTGGAGCTAATGGGCCAAGCAGTGATTTAAATAATACAGTTTCTGTGTGATTATTTCGGGGCTAGGCGGCAGGGAACCAACAAGCAGCCTGCTGCTACACATGTGGGCGAAAGGAAGACACATGCCTTTCCTATCAGCCTTCCCACTCTCTCAGCTCCTCATCTGAGAACTGAGTTCCTTTTATACCATGAAGGGAACGAACTTATTCTTCAATGTGAAGACTAGATAGCCCAGATTCTCTGGAATGTTTTATTTTGAAAGACATTTATCCTTGGGGATAGGCTCCTATCTCTAGCAAAAGGACAAGAAGAAAAGAATGAAAAATCTCTTTATTAACTCAGCTTTGCCCCCAAGCCCTTTCACTCCGCCCCTCATCTTTACCTCCTTTTTTTTTTCTTTTTACATTTTCTTTCTCAGCTGCTCTTACAGTCCCTCTCTGCAATGCCTCCGTGAGGGCTCCTGGGCTAGGCTTCACTTCATTTTTCTATTTAACTTGCTCAAGTTTCAAATGAGCTGGTTTCTTAGCTTGCGTGCGTGATAACATGTTTCCAGGCCCGCTGCCACCGGCCGTCACCCAGCTTTCTGGACTAAAGGCTTGTTTCTTCAAGAATGTGCAGAACTATTCTGAGCACAGACAAGGAATCCCGAATCTCCTAAGAAAGGCATGCAGAGAGCTTTCTCATACCTGCTCAGCGCAGGACTCGAGTGCAGCGTTTCCTTTAAGAGGTGAGAATAGTAAAACTAAACACTCAGCCAAAGTTCGCCGAACTCCACCCTGGAGTATGCACTGGCATAACTTCCACTGCGGGTCAATCTGTGGAAGCTTCCCCAGGAAGTCTTTGTTTCACGGGAAGTGAACTGTATTAAAAGAACTCACTGATTTCCAGCCAGATTGCAAAAGGCCTCCCAAAAAGCAAACGGGTATCACTGAGTAGCAAGCAAGTCTGGGCTCAGAAAAACAGGTACTGTGCCCCTCACCAGCACCTTTCAAGTACAGAGGAAATAGGCTCGCTACTCACAAGGTCCTGGCAGGCAGACTGTAACGAAGAAGAAGAAGAAATGATTTCCAGAGTGACCAGAGCTTGTGTGTGAGAAAGGTTGAAGCTTATGTATGGCCTGGCAGCCCCAGCGCTGCAGAGAAGGGTGCTGTGGGAGCCTGTAGGGGCCAGAACCATCTACAGGACACGGGGTCAGAGGGTGCTGGGAAGACAGGAAGCTGGCACTAAACATTGCCGCTCCCTTCTCTTCCCACCTCTCATCTCCTCCTACTGACGGAACCCAGACAGCAAGCAGTACTAGGAAGCCAGAGAACCCGAAGGAGCAGCCCCCAGGACCGGGAGGAGATGGAAAATAACTCCCACTGGGTTGATAGGGAGCAGGTTTGGAATCTGCTTCGGACTGTTTTCAAGGATGGTCTCAGCTCATCCGACGGACTGTGGGTGTCGGCAGGCAGGGAGTGGCCCGCGGTTTGATGGACTAGGAAAAAAAATCTGGCTCTCAGAAGGCTCTGGACCTGCTATGACACACAGCTGGTATCGGGGAATGAGAAGCTCTGGCCTCGTGGATGAGTAGACATCAAATGTCTGTGCTGGAGGGAACTATGCCAGCTGTGGAGAGATCGGAAGGCTTTCTCCCTGCCTTGTCTGTTTCTCCCTCCTCCATCGCTCCTTCTTTTCTTCCACAATAAGATGGTATTTATTAGATGAAATACAGCTGTGAACAGAACAAAACCCTGCCCTCCTGCAGCTTCTTTAGGGTACCAAGGAGCAAAAATCAACAGCGAAAACCTATGTTGTGAGAAGGGAGCACAAGCCATGAAGAAACCCAAAGCCACATAATGGGTTGGAGAGTAAAGAAAGCGGGGAGTGGACTCGTCCTTTAGCCAGAGACATGGAAAACCTCTCTGACTAGGCCTGTTTGGTTTCAATATGCAATATCATATTCAAACACAGATTCATGTCTGGAGGTTCTGGGGACATTGGGAGAGGGGAGCTAGCTGGAAGGAATTGGTCTCTGAGTTGGTCCTTGGATGTATCTTGTCTCTTTCTCATCCATACCTGTCTTCCTACCTATCAAGAAGTGAAGAACAGCCTTTGCGGCATGCTGCCACCTCCTGATGTTCTGTCTAAGCACACAGGCTGAGCAACCACGGGCAGAACCTCTGAAACAATGAATTCTTCTCTCTCCAAATTATCACGTCACATATTTAGTCGGTGGTGGGGGTATGGCATGAGAAAAGCAATTAACACAGGCAGCATGTGACTTGGAAGTGAAGAGCTAATGGCATAGTGCCTATTAATGGTAGCCGTTCTTAGTGGGTTGCCTGACTGACCTGCCGGCTATCCAGGAAAAGAACCCCAGAGAAACAAGAAGTGAAGAGCCCAGAAGAGGAACCTACAGAACACAGAGTGCACGACAGAGGGCTAGGGTGCTGGGAAATGAGGTGGACAGTCAGCGGTGGGTCAGACAAGGAGACTTGTGAGTTTGGGGAAACTTTGTGCCTTGTTCTCAGGGTGATGGGAAGCCTTTGGAGGCTGGCAAAGCAGGCCAGTGTCCTGATGCAACTTCAGTTTTAGCAAGATCCTTTTGGCTCAGCCAGAGATCAAACTGAAGGGGAGTGTGTTAGTCAAGCTTTTCCTTGTCACGGCCTAAAACCAAGGCAAAAACTCAGGGAAAGAAGGAACGTATTTGGGTTCACAATTTCAAAGGTGTCTATCAGTCACACAGAGAACACATGACAGAATAGAGCAGCTCCCATCACAGTGGCCAGGAAATGGAGAAGGAAGGGCAATATAGGGAAAGGTCTGAGTAGGAGCACGACATGTCCCCAACTAGACCCTGCTCCCTACTTTTCACGCCCCCCAATGTCATTACACAACGCGTCTTCTGAGAGACTGATCCATTCATTTTATTGGAGCCTCCAGGATGTAATTATTTCTAGAAATACTGTCACAGGCACCCCCAGAGGTGTGCTTCGCTGGCTTCAGAAATGTTTGTTGTGCCCATCGAATCAGTTAGACAAACCAGCACAGTAAGCAATGGCAGCCACAGGGAGAATGGTGAGGAGGCCTTGGAACCGTGAGGAGGGAAGAGGGGATGGCTGGGGTACAGTGATGGCTGTCAGGAGAGGTGCTTGGATTCTGGACATCCTTGAGCACAGAGGCAGGGATGACTTGTGGGTGAGACAGGAGCAGTGAGGGTGCCCAAGAGGGTGTCAAGCCAAACCTTTTGGCTCGAGCGTTATGAAAGACAAAACTGGTGCCCCTGGGCCTAAAAGGAAAGCTTGGTGGAATAAGGAGTAAGAAGGTGTTAGATGATGGGATGATGGGCCTGTAGAGTTTTCAAGGCTCATTGAATGCCTGTGTAAAAAGTATGTTGTCTGTGTGTGTGTGTTGTGTGTCACATATGTGTATGTGTGTGTGTGCATGTTTGTGTCTCTGTGCATATGAAGTTCATGAGAAGTGTGAAGACGTTGGTGTACAAGGATGGAGGTGGGATTTAGAGTCATGGAAGGATACAATCATGCCCAGAGTGAATGTAGCATAAAAAAAATAAAGTAAAATAAAATAAAAAGACAAAAATGGAACTTAGTGCCATTCCTTAATACAAACTAATGATATTGTTAATAGTGGTTAATTTTATTATCTGTTCAATTTTATTTTTTATTTTTAGCTTTTAGAACAGATTATTATTATGCACCCTAGTTAAAGTCAGACTTATGATCGCCCTGCCTCAGCCTGCAAGCATGTGCCAGCATATTTATGCCCACTGTCATAGCTAGCATTTTTCAGTACTGCCTGCCAGGGCTAAGCACTTGACATTCCTTGTTAAACTCTGGAAGACAATTAGTCCTTTCCCAGTTCTGCACCTAGGAAAACTGAAGTCAGAGGAATTATCCTTTGTCCTCCAGCCATACAACTAGTGAGCGGCAAAGCTGGGGGACCATCCTGGGGTTTTGATCCTATCAGAAGTGAAAGGCCTAGGCCCTCAGGCGCTATGGCAGATTGGGCTAACCTGTTCCCCAAGCCACATTGCTTCTGCCGATGGAGCACTTCTGTTGCTGTGCAGAGGTCTCTCAGAAGCCCAGGATCACATGGGAACACAGTTTCCAGGTATTAAGCACCCAACCAGTTGCCCAATTGATCTCACCCCTCCCTCTAACACTGAGGTACTTAGTCTTATTCAACAGCCAGGATTCTATTTCTCCTTTGTAAGCGTGTATCTGATATTCGGCACAGGACAGTAGCTCTTTTCTATGTTAGTAGGCTGCCTGACTGAAAGACCACTGTCGCTTACGGAGATTGTTTTAGTGTGGCAGAGCACGGTAAGCAGGGCCGATTCTTTTTGGCAGAGATTGAAAACTAAGTTACTTTTTGGAAGATGCCCAAGACAGACAACTACCCAGTTATATCTGTGACATGTTGAATTGTGGGGGGAGGAGGGATTAATTAATAACTAAGAATGTGAACTTGCAAGGTAACCCTTGTCTGTCCACTCTGGAGGTCATGCTCAGAGCCAGCGTCTCCAGCAGCATGGGTGTCTCTTCTCCTGAAAGAGCAGCAGTTTGCTGGGTCTGTGCCTAATTAGGCAGCACACAGAGTGTGGCTTTGGCTTTCTACCACTAGCCTTCAGAGATGCGGCAGAGCCGTGGACTGAGCCTTCTGAAGAGCTATCCAGATAAACAGGCTGACAGTTCTCAGTTATAAATAAACTGCCATCAGCGGTCTAAAAGAGGTAAAAGGATAGCAATGTACCAAAATGCAAAGGGACACACACCTCAAAAGACCCAGCTAGCCAAGACCGGTTACATAATCTGTAACTTCACATGTTTTTATAAGTTAATGGAGTGTAATGTATGAAAAACTTCAGTCTACAGTCAGATGGGTCTGAGTCCAAATCCTACTTCAGATGCTCTTTCTGAGGATTTGGGGCAAGATGTTTAAATCCTTACATACAGCTCCATCATCCACATTTATAAAGTGGTTCCCAGTTCACAAGGCTTCTATAAAGATAGAAATAGATCATGGTATCAAGATAGGAGCTAGGATGCCATGGTACCTGATAAATGATGGCTCTCATGCCGATAATGATATTGATGGTAACAAGCACGGAGGAGATGCTAGTGACGCTGCTGCATCTGGGGACCCATGCTGAGCCCAGAACTCTGGGAGACATAAACTAGAAGTCTGAGAGAAAGAGTTGCTGTTTTACAGAAGAAAGTTTGGCAAGCAGAAACTAAAGTGTTTGCATAACAACTCAACTGTTGTTATATTAACAATGATAGTGTTTATTTTTCAGGGTTTGCCATGTGCCAGGAATAGTCACAATAGTTTATATGTATTTCATTTAATCCTCACAATATTTCTTTGAAGAAAAGAGTAGAATTAGCTCCGTGTCAGATAGAAACTTGAGGCTCAGAAAATTTTAAGCATCCCATGCGAGGTCATCCAGCTAGAAAAACAAATGCAGGGATCTGTACCCAAAGCCCTCCCACTGGGAACCGAGGCTCACCCTCATCACCTCACTTCACTGGGCTCCCGCAAGAGGGACAGTAAGCAGCTATTCCAATAGAGAGCCTGTCAGGGCGTTTTGAGATGAGTGGCTTCATCAGGCTGAGGCATACAGCTCTTGTAACAAATTCACATCAATCCCTCAGAGCAGATTTGAGGTGTACGTGAGGACATGAGCCGGACAAGAAAAACAAGCAAATCAGACAGTTGGTTCTTCTTCTCCCATCAACTTTCTATGTTTGCGCTTAGGAGGTTTGACTATAACATCTAGATAGCTAGGTAGAGACTCCAGTGCGGGAGCGCTCACCTAACATTTGTAAGGTTCATGATTCAATCGTCAGAACCGCAAACCAATCCAGACTCCTTACTTTCTGAACAACTTGATGATCTAGGGATCCTGGACTGTGTGCCAGCTGATTGCAGTGGGCTGGGACAGTTGCTGTTCCTAGCTCCGGGGTGAGCTCTTACGTTTTTCCAGTTTCCCTAACTCCCCGTTTCTTTTTCTGTAAGGCATCTTGTTTGACTGATAGATACATGAGAATGACCTTCTGCTAAGGCTCACGTACAGGGCATGGGCACAGTTCAGATTGTAATTCGAAAAGCAGAAGATGTTGCCTAGCAAACCCCACAGCAAAGGAAGCAGTACCCAGCCCTCTTATGGGCTGGGCATTCTTTATCCAGGGAGATCATTCTGTACCTGTTTCAACAGGAATCTGCTCTTTTCATGATCTACCTCGGCCTCTACCACCAACCGTGACCTCCACCACCAACCACAGCCTGCCCTCTCGGCCACAACCTCTGCCATCAACACAGCCATTATCATCACCATCGGTCGTGGCCTCCACTATCAGCCATGGCTTCGGCCTCCACCATCAACTACAGCCTCCACGCCCAGCCACAGCCCTGAACAGCCACCGCTTCCATCATCAAATGTGGCCTTCATTAGTAACCATAACCATTACCACCATCAAGCATGGTCTCTACCATCAGCCAGGGATCCTGCCCAACCGCCTCTTCTCCTTTCTGCCATACTCACTTGCCATTGATCTTTACTTCCGTCCTTTTCTCTTTCCAAACACTGTTCTCACCATTTTTACTCTTTTGCCATTTTACTGTGGAGTTTCTAAAGGTGTCTAGGACACTTTGTTTTTGTTCCCATTCTGAAATGTCTTTCTTTCAACTTTCCACATGCAGTTCCCAGGTTAAGGGGGGTTAACCAGCAAAATCAACAGGAGTCATCCCTTAAGCCTCTTGTTGAGAAGGCACAGGCTGGATGAGTGGGCACAAAATGGAGAGAGGAAAGCATCTTGTCTATGTCATTTATCACAATTTTCACGGCATAGTCACACCAGCCTCATTTCATCCTTGTAACAATCAGTGACATGGGCAGAAGAGACTTCTGCACAGACATGAAAAGCCTTTTCATAGCTCAAGAGTCAGTGGTCAAGAAAATGTGGGTTTGTACCCAGCCTGATCCAAGATGAATCAGCAAATCTCAGCATTGGTCCAGGACAGCTTTCCTGCAAGCCCTAATGGTTTATCTCTTTGTCATGGAATTGAGCTCCAAGCTGAAAGCGAATCCTGGGCTCCAAGGACCTTCTCATTAGACAGTCTCTCCTCACTGCTTTCCTTTCCTTTCTTCCACAAGCAGCTATTAAGTCAACACTATGCTAACCTGGCCAATGTCTGTTGATAAGGACAAAGGAAGGTGACTCAACACTATGATGTCACCTTATATTGGTATGCAACCTGATTTTCAGTGCCCCTTTGCATCACTCCTGTGTGTTGAACGTGTACCATTTTAGAGATAGAAATGAGTCTCTGAACAGTGAAATGGCACACAGCTAGGAAACAGTGAAGCTAAGACTTAAAGTTAGGTCTTAACACTTTGGGTGGAATGTTCTTTTCGCCTCTGCTACCACTAGCTCTTAACAGTGTCCTAAACATAGAAAATGTTCAATAAAAGCTTGCTAGATATAAATTAGCACCATGCCCCTTTCTGAATGACTAAAAGCATCAACCAGCATTTCTCCATCGCAGTCAGAAACCAGGCTCCTTGGGAGTTGCTCAGTAAAATCCAGTGATGCCTGGGATTAATCACCATTATTTTCACCTGAGGCAACACAGGAAGGTAGAGAGAAAACAAACACCACTGATGAGGCCAGTAACTGCAAAGCTTTTATTCTTAGACTTGTTGACATCGTTCTTTGCCTAAGGAGAATCTGTTAGGAGGAAAATGATTTTCCCCATTGACTTCAAACTAAATTCCAAGCCTGAAGTCCTGCATTCGACAGCAGATAGCAAACTACAATCATCTCTGGTCCATTTTCTCCAGCTGAGATTACAATTCTACCAATGAGTTCCCTTGCAGTTTTTCTTCTGTTTTGTAATTTGTTATATCATGAGGGTATGATCCATGGGAAGAGGTCTGATAGGAAAACTTTGGCATGCCGTAGTTTAATATCAACATAGATATTAAGAGGTATGTGTGGCCAAGGCAAACCTAGTCTGAACCAGCCCTGGGCTGCCCACATCTCTCACCTGGGGCAGTCCAAGAAGACCAGCTGTCTGCTTCTTTGCAAAGGACCAAGTCGGAGTCAGGCTTGCTCTGGAAAGGGCCAGGTGGATGCTGGCAAGGAGCAGAGGGCTGTGAAGGTCACTGGGTTCCTCTCCATTCTTGGTCCTTATGTCCTTTCCTGAGTTCAACCATGTTTTCACCCCTTCTAGGATCCATAGGCACATGCACACCATCAGAAATACTGATAGGAGTAAGAGACAGAAAAGGATGGACCCCAAATCTCACAATACGGGACTTAGGAGAATGAAGCTTCCACTGTGTGTGTGTGTATGTGTGTGTGTGTGTGTGTATGTATATATGGTACATATGTATATAATTTTATGCCCTGGCCCTCTTTCCCCTCTCCCTCCCTCTCCCCCTCCCCCCTTGTGTCCTATGCATGTGTGGAGTCAGAGGTTAACCTCAAGTCTTGTTCCTCAGCCATTCACCTTGTTTTTTTTAAGACAGGATCTCTCACTGGGACCCAGGCATCACTGAGCAGGCTAACTCCAAGTATCTCCCTCTCTCAGCCTCCCTAGTACTGGGATTAAGATGCATGGCCCCTGTGCTCAGCTTTGTATGTGGATTTCTGAGTTTGAACTCAGAGTCTCATACCTGTAAGCCCTTGACTGACTGAGCCTCTTTTCCATCCCCTTCTTTCTCATCCCTGTCTATTTATTGTGCATGAGTAGCACCTAGAATTCGGTCAGAAGCGCAGATTCTCAGGTCCCACCCCTGACCCACTGGCTGTCCGTGAGGCCCCACTCTGAAGGAAAGTCTGGTACCCATGAGTCTGAGCGGCACTGGTTCTGGTGTTGTCTTCTTACTGACTTTCATCCTCCTAACTCTGTCTCCAATCACAGTACAGGTGGACAAAGATCGAATGATCACACTAATAAGCAAAGTCCTTAAGTTATAACATATAAAGTCAATCATGGTGGCATACATCTGCCATTCCCGCACCTGAGAGACAGAAACTTGGAGATCATGATGCCAAGGCCAGCCTGGGCTACACGAGATCATGTCTCAAATAAAAAGAAATAAAATTAAATAACATGTCTTAGAACATAGTACACTGTCATAAGAAATTAGACCCTCTGAGAATTCAGCTTTAAACAGTCTGTAAGTTGTCTTCAAGGAAACATGGATGTTGATGTGAGATGTGTTGAGCTCGGGTGTGCAGCTCTTCAGGCCCAGGCCCCCCTAGCTGCAGGATCTTAGACAAGGCAGGCACACCTTTGGACACTGTGAAGGGTGGGTGGAAAGGTCAATGTTACAGGTGTGTGGTGAAGAAGAGTTGAGACAGCTAGCAGGTGTGAGGTAGTCTGAGACACCCAGGAAACATCCGCGACCCACTCTCCAGCCCATCTGCAATAAATCACAACAAAAATGCCCAGCCGCACCTCACTCTTCCTCTTCTCCTCCCCCAAGGCTTTCTCAAAGAGGAGACCCCGAGATCTGTCAAAGGCCAAGTTTTCTCTCAACCTGCTGTCTGAGCAAGATGACCAGCCTCTGACCCCGGGGTTAGAGTGTGCTCAATATAGGAACCCTTGATAAGGAAAGCTGATAAGGTATAATATAATAGAAATACCTCAGCCCTGCCGTGGTATCTAATGCTATCAGCGTTACCTAAAGAGGGTTGGAAGTGGATAGGAAGTGCAGAGAAAGGAGACTGTGCATTTAAGATTTTGTCAGCATTCGCTCAAAACTAAACGATTCAACAGAAAGTAACACATACTTTATGAATGGAATCCAGTAATTCTGACCTCTGCGGAGAAGCAAAAGAATTTAAAAGATTTTTGGCACTCTAGACTAAGGCTTCTAAATTTTTTCTCAACTCCTGACATCTTTTTGCCTGAGAAATTTTAACACAAACTCAGGTTTATAAAATAGGGATACAAGTCAAACATTCATTGATAGCAAATAATTAAGACATTTATCTTAAGATAGTTATTTGTTAAGAAAGCAAATTTGTGTTCTAATGAGATAAGACATTTTATCTATTTTAAGTAAAGAATTAAATCTGGGATGAGTATTTGACACAGGCATCATCTACATTTTCAAGAGCTTATCTGCATTTTGACTTTATATTCACCAATTCACTACCTCTTCATAGGAACATGCAGCACTAAATGGAAGAAGAATGTTGGAGGCTATTTCAGAAATTGTTGGGAGGTCTATCTTAATTCCAAGTCAAAAGTCATATAGTTATTTTTTATGATATTCAACCAGCAACTTAAGCATTATGTTTGTGCATTTGTGAAAAGGAGGCTCAGATGCAGACAGATGGACGGATAGGAAGCCAGAAATTGTAGATTGTCTTTCTCTATTGTAGCATCTCTCATTGTACCTGCAGCTCACCATCTCAGACTGGCTGGCCAAAGAGCACCAGGATCCACACGTCTCTGCCCACATCCAGCTTTACATAGGGGCTGGAGGTGCAAGCCCAGGCCCCTATGCTTCCAGAGCGGGACCTTGCCCGCTAATCGGCGAACCCAGCACTTCAAGGAGAATTTTTAACACAATAAAATCCTACATTAATATATTATATAATATATATTTACAAGTTGAAGAATAATAGTAGGAAGATATCAAAAGTCCTTTTTCCATAATGAAACTATTGTGCTTCTATGAAAACAGAAAGCCTAGTATGTACAATAAAAAAAACTACAATTCTTAACATAGGATAGTCTAACGTTTTATCTAAGGCATTTCAGACAGCATGGTGACACACACAGAGTATAGGGTTCATGGTCTGTGTTCAGAGCCTAGGCTGCAGTGACATCACAGGGTACACTGCCGGGAACACCTCAGACTTACTCCACATTTGACTCTGAAAAATGTTTTATCTTTGTTGGTGTCCCTTTTAGCAATTATCACATTAATTTAAGAAATTGAAGTCTAGACAAAGCTATCCCTTAAAATGTACTATTCCAGTCTATGGCAGGAATTTAAGATTTTTTTTGACTTCTATTCCAGGTTAGTAAATGGTTTGTTTGCATACTGAGAGAAAATTGCTGCTTTCTTCTCTCTCAAGGGGAAGATGATGTTCTGAGGCAAAAAAAAAAAAAAACTGCTGAAAACATGGAGACCTTGACCTCTGCTCAGAATCATTACTGTGGGATAATGGTCTTGTACCCTGTAAAGATTTGTCACTTGTATTGGTTTAATAAAATGCTGATTGGCCAGTATCCAGGCAGGAAGTATAGACAGGGTGACCAGAATAGGAGAATTGTGGGTAAAGGAAAGATTCAGTTTGCAGTCGTCACCCAGACACAGAGGAAGGAAGATGAGAATACCTCACTGATAAAAGGCACCAAGCCAAGTGGCAAACACAGACAAGAATTATGGGTTAATGTAAGATATAAGAGTTAATAAGGAGCCTGAGCTAATAGGCCAACCAGTTTATAATTAATGTAGACCTCTGTGTGTTTCTTTGGGACTGAATAGCTGTGGGGACTGGGCAGGACAGAAACCTCTGCCAACAAACCACCAAACCTCCAATTTGTAATTGAGTCTCTCAGAAAGTTCTTTCCTAAGGAGAAAATCTCTGGAATAGCAAAATATCTAAACCTTTGCAGTCTTGTGTTCTCATCCCCACAATGATCAGTTCATCACCAATTCAATCCCAGTTCAGAGGGGAAGAAATGAGATGATTGTGTTGGAAAGAGTGAATTCTAGGATCCCTGAGTATGTAGTGGAGATAAATGCAGCCAGAAATTCTAGAAAAACAGTAGGTTCCTATTTGTATGATAAATCTAACCAGTTAGTAGTGAGTTTCTGAGTTTCACAATTGAGAATGGCATGATTGATTAGTCATGTCTGTCCTGATGGCAGGAGGTAGCCATGGGATCCACGTATTAAGCATTCATCATCTCTCCTCTAAATAGTGGCATCTCAGGTGATATTAGTGAGTCTACTGAATGCAACATCTAACTACATTTGGGGGAACAGTTACCTGTCATAAATCACATGAGATCACTGCTGTATGAGAGGATTCCTGCCCATTCCTGTACAAACTTGTAATTTTTTTTCAGTCCTTCTGCCCTTGGAGATATAAGTTCCTTCCATCACTTGATAAAAAAAAATAAGAAAAAATCTTTCAGTGTAAGAAATTGGAGTGTGTATGTGGAAAGTGAATTTTCTTGTCAACAGAAGTTGGTGATGCTTGGGGAAACCTAAACCTTTTTAGCCAACATAATCACAAAATTACAAAACAAAAATTATTAAAAAGGAATTTGTTTCTTTAATTTTTATGATGGAAGCATGTCTATTTTTTCTGAGACCAGGTCTCTTTATGTAGCTCTAACTGTGCTTGGGTTCATTATGTATAACAAGCTATCCTTGAACTCACAGAGATCCACCTGCCTCCTCCTCCCAAATGCTAGGATTAAAGGTGTATACTATGATACCTGGCTCATGTTTATTTCTTAAATTGGAAATGAACTTTATATAACTTAATTTAGCAATATCCAAAGACTTACAAAATGGGCATTTTCTAGGTTGATAGTCTAAAACAAGCATAGTGTATACAAGGGCAACAGTAGTGAATAATGCCCGGGGCATCTCCACTGAGATACTGAGAGAATTTGAGGAAGTTGAGGGAAAAAAGTGGAGGACTCTACCATGATTTTTGTTTAAAAACAACATTTTTGTTCCCAAATTAGGCTGTAATCTGAATCAAAATCTCAGTAGGGATTGGGTGAGAGGTGTGTAAAATTGGCAAGTCATCAGTAAATATATCCTTGAACAAAATGAAAGCAGAAAGACTCACATTGCCAAATCCTATAATGTATCACGAAGTTACAGGAATTAAGAAAGAATAATGATGGCATTCCAAAAGACAAATAAACCAAATGGACTAAAAGCCAAATGAGACCAGGTACATGGCTAACAGATTTTCTGCTAATAGTGTTTTACCCGGCAATGGAGAAATGTCGGCTTTTGCAACAAATAGTGCTGAGCCCATGAGATCCTCACATGGTCAAAGAGACTCGTGATCTCTACCTCCAGCCACTCAAAAACCTCAAATTCTGATGTGAAAAGGGAAGACTAGACTTTTAGGAGACAACTCGGGCAAATACTGCCACCACACTGGGTTAATAATAATTCCTTAAGCAGAGCATTTAAAATATCATCCATAAGAAAAACTTTTAGAAAATGAATACTAAAGTCTAAAACTTCTGAGGTTCAAAGATAGCATTAGAAAATGGGAAGAAAATCTGTAGAGTAGAAGTATGTGCATATATACTTCTTATATGTAAGATGTATTGCTTACCTATATGGAACACAGGGTGTGTGTGCATACATATATGTAACATGGGATTGCGTGCATGCATATATGTGACATGGAAAGTGTGTGCTTACCTATATATAACATATGGTGTGTATCCACAATACATCTTCTAAAGTTCACATTGATCAATAAGAAAAAGACAGGAAATACAGCACAAAAACAGACCAAGTGGCAAGCAGACATTTGTCTAAAGGAGAGACTCCCATCAGAGGCAGTATCTTCACAGCAAGAAATGCGAACAAAGGGATAAGACTACACACTGCCGCAATGGCTGCCTTAAAGAAGCCCCATAATCATACATTTTGGTGAGAATGTAGAACAGCCGGAGTTCTCCTAAACTGCTGTCATGGAGAAGATTCATATAATATTGAAATTGTGGTATCATTTACTAAATTTAATTGTGTGTGAGTCTCGTGGTATAGCCCATTTCATCTTTAAAATATAAAATCAGAAACTGGTACATGTGCGCATCCAAAGTTGTGTCCAAGACTACCCCCGTGCATTATTTGCAACAGAGAAATGCAGCAGATGCACAACTGTTTGTGAGCAGGAAGCCCATGTCATAGAACATTCACACAGCGCAGCAGCACACTGCAATGTGAAAACAGGATGGGCATCTGCTATGCATGGTGCCATGGAGGGATGTCATGAGCGCTTGGCTGAATTACACAATCCAGCCACGGAATCACACACTTTATATTATCTGTACAATTCCACTTACAGAAATACAAAACCTCCGTTTCTTATAGGAAATGGAAAGAGACGTTACCTTTGGGTGGACTGGGGGGTTGATCTGGGTCACTGGCAATAGTCTAGCTTTGTTTAACCAATGGTTAAAGCAATGATTCCCCTTAGAGCTCAGGCCTGTATAGTGATGGTACTCAAAATTGTAGGAGCCGTGACTAGAAGGGGCACAAGAGGCTTCAGAGAGCTGCCCACCCCACAACACATAGACATAGTCACAGGGTGGGTTGGGGTATACATTACCCCATTTTTTTTCAGTGTGGGTTTTTTAATCTCAAATAATTTCTGCTTTTTTATTTTAATGAAAAGCAGTATTTAGGGAAAAGATTACAGACCATCCATAATGACTTGCCATCTTCATGGTGATAACAAGAGAGAATGTCTCCTGAATTTGTGACGTAGATCAAGTACCACTCTAAGAACAAGAATACGTTCTTCTAATTCTCCTTTTTCCCATTAAAATTGGCCTGTCATGGTTCCGTTTTATATATGAAGGGTCTGAGAATCAGCAATTTCTGAGCTCCAGCAGGGAGGGAATAGAAGGGCTGAAATTGCAGCCCCAGGTCTGTTAAATGGAAAAAAACGGAATTCAGTTAATGTCCTAAAAAGGAAAGATAGATACACACAGGGAAAGGAGAGAGAGAGAGAGAGAGAGAGAGAGAGAGAGAGAGAGAGAGAGAGAGAGAGAGGACACTGAGAATTGCCTTTTCCTCACAGGGTGTCGCTCCTCAGGATGGAGGGGGTGGGTTTGTTTGCCTTGGATCTCAGGGAATACTGCTGTTGGCATACTCTAGATTTCCTGGAACTGGAAGAGTGATGTCATGGTTTTCAACCATGCTGGAAAACAGACTTCACTGAGAGCAGTGTGTGGGGGCTCCCTGTGCTGTGCTGGCCTCAGACAGGCCCTCGGGAGTTCGGCCACAACCTGTCACACTGCCCTTCACACCTCCTCTCTGAGCCCCTTGAGATTGCACTCTTCTCGGACCCCAAGACTAAAAATACTAGTGTTTGGTTTTGTGCCCCATCAAGAACCTGGAGTTGTTTCCCCCTCAGACAATTCCTGGCTTAGGGCCGGAGATGAGATGGAGTTATTCTCACGATCTCGTAGACATCTTCCAGAATGTTTTTAGGTGCCTGTTGCTGAGTGACAGATAGCTATCGTTTCATCAAGAGGGTCCTTAAGACTACGGAAATAAGCACTAATTGGGTTTTGGAGATAGGGGAGCATCACCATGTCCCCAGCTCAAAGGCCTCTTGGCACCCAGGTGGAGAGGCAGGCACCAGATTCAGGAACAGCCTTCGGTGCCTTCAGAAAGCTGTGCGTGACAAAACAACCAACAAGACAGAGCTAGGCACCGGTTACTAACATGGCTGAATGTGCGGGTCCATCATTCCTCTGTGTCCCAGAACGAGACTGTGGTCCTGCTCTTCCCACGAAGAGTTCATCAAGTGCCCAGGCAAATCTTATGAATATTCCAAGAAAGCACTAAGATTCAAAGAGATGGCTCACTGCTTAAGGGACCCACGCAGTGGAAGGAGAGAACAGACTCTTGCAAGCCATGGTGTGCGTAGGTCCACACAATACACTAAATACAGAAATGAGTAATACTTTTTAAACTTTCAAAAAATTAAGTAAGTAACTGGGGTGGTTGTGGTACACACCTTTAATCCCAGAACTCATGAGGCAGAAGCAGGCAGATCTCTGTGAGTTCAAAACCAGCCCGGTCTACAGAGAGAGTTCTAGGTCAGCCATGGCTACACAGTGAAACCCTGTCTCTGAAAACCAAAACAAAAGAAAGGTAAAGAAATAATTCTCTGCATTTAGATCTGAAAGGTCCACGTTCATCATCTCTCCATTCATTTATTGAGTGTCTGCAGGGTGCTCTGGGAATCAGCTGTGAGAGAGATCTCCTTGGTTTTCCCAAGTCACAGACTGTTTGCTTTTCAACATGTGTATCTTTCCTAGTTTAGTTTCTAGTGCCAAGAATGAAAGCAACTTGGCAAGGAAGGGGTTTATTTGGCTTACATGTCCCAATCACAGTTTATTATGAAGGGAATGCAAGGCAGGAACCTGAAAGCAGAAACTGAAGCAGAGGAGTGTCACTGGCTGACTTGCTTCCCATGGCCACTGAACCTGCTTTCTGATACCGTCCAGGACTGCCTGCCCAGGAGTGGCACACCCAAAGTGGGCAGGGCCCTCTGACATCAATCATTAACCAAGAGAATGCCCGCACAGACGTGCCGACAGATCGTTCTGGAGGAGGCATTTTCTCAATTGAGGTTCCCTCTTCCCAGATGACCCTGGCTTGAATCATGTTGACAAAAAACAATTAGCACCTCTAAGTAACATTCGCAGGGTCCCTACTATTTACCGAGCATATTCTAGCCATTTTACACATATAGTCTTGTTAGATGATGCAATTCCCCAGAAAGATTTCTACTTTTTCTAGCCAAGGAAACTGAGGCAAACAAGTCAAGAGTAATTTCCCTTTGAGCTCCATAGCTAATAATTGGCACAATTAGAATATAAGTCAGAAAATGCTATCCCATTATCTATGTTCTTAACTGATGAATATGTCTACATAATGAAATAAAAAAACTCAAAGGTCAGAAGCCAATGTCAATCAAATGTTGTTGTTACTTGGGATTAGGAAAAGAGTAAACTACCTGGTATTATTTATGATTCACGGTTGCTAGAAATTCTTCTCTCCCTGGCCTGCTTCTTTCCCTCTCCCTCCCTCTCGGGATTGCTTGATTCCTTGTCACACGGACAAGCAGAAGGTGTTGAGGATGTAACTGAAGCCTTTACAGAACAGCTGTGTTGAAGGGCAGCACCCGCAGGAAGGCCGAGGGATGACGTCCGGATAGCCTCTACCTCACAGAACAGGACAGGAACAGAGGTGAATCCTCACCTCAGGAGCTGGTCAGCACCTCAGCCAGGAAGACCTTTCTGTGACGTTGCCTGGTACTTATGAATAGGAAGGCTGTGAGCGGGACTTTTAGCGATGATCCTGTCCCTGGGAGAACAATGTGTGCTTAGGGAACAAACATGTTGCGTAATCGCCAGCCCAGTGAAGGTTAAATGCACAAAAATACCTGCTAAAGAGAAGACTTTGGTGTCGGCTCAGATGCGGTGACGGGTTACCAGTCTCCCAGGCGGTAGAAGTTTCTCGCCTCCGCTATTATCTTGCTGTGAACTGAAGAACCATGCTCTTATTTCAGGGACTTCTCTATTCCGTTGTCAGTAAGTTCGTCTGCAATCAAGGAGGAAATGTGTCTATTTGCTTAAAGGGAAGAAGGAATCAACTGTTCATTTGGGAGCAGGGAATCAGGTCCTTTGAGTCAGGTGGTGGAGGGAAAACACGGCCATCCCCACTTTATGGATGAGAACTCTAAAGTCAGCTTGTCAAACTCAGTTTCCCAGGAAATGGTCTGGTAATCAAAGGGAAACTGGCCCTTTTATATATATAAAACAGGAGTGCACTTGAGAAAAAAAATTACTGGTACAAAGGAAAATGGAGATGATGAAGAAGAAGGGGTTGGGGAAAGTCCTCGTTCTTTGAAGGATCCCCTTGATTCTCAAGAAGCAGGTCTGACGCCCTGTTTGTTCACATAACATGTGCAAACCAAAGTAACACCTTGAGTGGGTCAATGTGGTTGGGTCATGTTTGTTAGTTGTATTTTACTCTGCTTGCCTCAGGAAGCCATTGAGAGGTTTTTGGCAGACACTGACCTGGTCTGATTTGTATGATATTAGCTCAGGGCACTGAGGGATAATGGATTGAGTGTCTGTCTTCCCATCGGGACAGTAGGCACTGTTGTTCTTGTTTGCTATTTATTCCCTTATAATGTCTGTGTCCATTCAAATGTCTGCTCCACGGCAGTAAAGACCTGACATTTTTCGCTACTGTATAACCAGTGACTGGAACAATATCTGGACCAGAACAGGCTCCCGGTAAATATTTACTGAATGGAAATGTAAATGAGTTAATAAAAGAATAAAGGAAGGAAGGAAAGAAGGAAGGAAGGAAGGAAGGAAGGAAGGAAGGAAGGAAGGAAGGAAGGAGGGAGGGAAGAAGAAAGGAAGGACACAAATGAACATAAAGAAAGGCGAGTGTTTGGAAAAAGATACAGCATGCCATAAAAATGTGTTGAGAGAAACTTTTGGAGATAGCAGGTTATAGCTTAGAGGTACACATTATAAGAAGTAGACTGGGAACACTTGTGAACTAAAACTGATGGGGCTTGCTGAGAGTGGAGCTAGGGGGTGCATCAGGTTCACAGGCGGCCTCATCCTCTCAGCCCTTTGATCTGAACAATTCAGTTCCCTAAGATCAGTGCATCACTACTTTCTGAGTCATTAAGTACTTTTCAGCATAGGAAAGCTGTAGGTTTGTAAGCATGGTTTTCCAAACAACGCTCTTGGCAGCCGTCTGTCCGTGGTGATTTCTTGAACACTTCTCCTTTCGTAGCCTGATATTTCTATCAGGTTTCCATGGCTAGGTTTCCATGGCACCGCGGCAGCCAGTTCCATCAACGCTGTCAAACACAGGACTGGTCAGGAGGAGAGGAAACGTCTTTTCCTGCCCTACATGCGTGCATCCCCTCTTCACATGCACACCCATGCTCACTACATGCGTGCATCCCCTCTACACATGCACACCCACGCTCACTACATGCGTGCATTCCCTCTACACATGCACACCCACGCTCACGACATGCGTGCATCCCCTCTTCACATGCACACCCACGCTCACTACATGCGTGCATCCCCTCTTCACATGCACACCCACGCTCACTACATGCGTGCATCCCTCTACACATGCACACCCACGCTCACTACATGCGTGCATCCCTCTTCACATGCACACCCACGCTCACTACATGCGTGCATTCCCTCTACACATGCACACCCACGCTCACTACATGCGTGCATTCCCTCTACACATGCACACCCACGCTCACTACATGCGTGCATCCCCTCTTCACATGCACACCCACGCTCACTACATGCGTGCATCCCCTCTTCACATGCACACCCACGCTCACTACATGTGTGCATCCCTCTACACATGCACACCCACGCTCACTACATGTGTGCATTCCCTCTACACATGCACACCCACGCTCACGACATGCGTGCATCCCTCTACACATGCACACCCACGCTCACTACATGCGTGCATCCCCTCTACACATGCACACCCATGCTCACTACATGCGTGCATCCCTCTACACATGCACACCCACGCTCACTACATGTGTGCATCCCCTCTACACATGCACACCCACGCTCACGACATGCGTGCATCCCTCTACACATGCACACCCACGCTCACTACATGTGTGCATCCCCTCTACACATGCACACCCACGCTCACTACATGCGTGCATTCCCTCTACACATGCACACCCATGCTCACTACATGTGTGCATCCCCTCTACACATGCACACCCATGCTCACTACATGTGTGCATCCCCTCTACACATGCACACCCACGCTCACGACATGTGTGCATCCCCTCTACACATGCACACCCATGCTCACGACATGCGTGCATCCCTCTACACATGCACACCCACGCTCACTACATGCGTGCATCCCCTCTTCACATGCACACCCACGCTCACTACATGCGTGCATTCCCTCTACACATGCACACCCATGCTCACTACATGTGTGCATCCCCTCTTCACATGCACACCCATGCTCACTACATGCGTGCATTCCCTCTTCACATGCACACCCATGCTCACTACATGCGTGCATTCCCTCTTCACATGCACACCCATGCTCACTACATGCGTGCATTCCCTCTTCACATGCACACCCATGCTCACTACATGCGTGCATTCCCTCTTCACATGCACACCCATGCTCACTACATGCGTGCATCCCCTCTACACATGCACACCCACGCTCACTACATGTGTGCATTCCCTCTACACATGCACACCCACGCTCACTACATGTGTGCATCCCCTCTACACATGCACACCCACGCTCACTACATGTGTGCATCCCCTCTACACATGCACACCCACGCTCACGACATGCGTGCATCCCCTCTACACATGCACACCCACGCTCACTCATGCGTGCATCCCCTCTACACATGCACACCCATGCTCACTCATGCGTGCATCCCCTCTTCACATGCACACCCACGCTTACTACATGCGTGCATTCCCTCTACACATGCACACCCATGCTCACGACATGCGTGCATCCCTCTACACATGCACACCCATGCTCACTACAAGCGTGCATCCCCTCTACACATGCACACCCACGCTCACGACATGCGTGCATCCCTCTACACATGCACACCCACGCTCACTCATGCGTGCATCCCCTCTACACATGCACACCCACGCTCACTACATGCGTGCATCCCCTCTACACATGCACACCCACGCTCACTCATGCTCATCCACACATGCCCATGTACACACATGTTGCTTCTAGCACAGCACGCAGAAATTCACAACCACAAGCTGACTTACCCACTTGAGTTATAATTGCTTTGCTATCCAACCAACCTTTGTGGAGCATTCAATTAATATTTGTAAAGAATAATTTTCAAGTTAAGTGTTCCACTCCAGATTCAAAAAAGCAATTATTCTCTTGAGACTGGCTGTTTGATAGGCAGAGAGTCTTGTTTATAAGTTATAAATAAATTCCTTTCTTCTTATTTTGCCTGAAGACTTGCTGTCATGTCAAAAGCTATACCAGAGAAGACTACATTTATGTGTATGCGTGATACATATCTTTTTCTTTTTCCTTCAACTTCCTTGTTCTGAATTTGTTGACAAATGAGCCCTTTTGACTTTGCCTGGTGATGAGTGTTCTTCAAGATTTCCACGGCCATGACATGAATATTTCAGCTGAGTTCACAGAGCATCCTTTTATCTATTTTGGGAAGTCTGTACTCTAGATCCAAGACCTCTCTTTCTGTGTCACAGGAAGATACTGGCTCCCTGACCTGGTACCTCGTGGATGTGTGCCATTGGGAACATGACCAAATCACAGCACAAGGAATAATGAATACTATGGTCTCAGTCACACTGGGCATCCTCCCCTGGCTATGGCATGCTGACTTTCCATGGATGAGTTTATCTTTAGATGGTGGATGAGTTCTGCGAAACAACTGAGAAGCTGTGGTCTGCTCAGGCTAAAGGCACTCTGCAAGAAGTCATCACAGAGAACACATCTTACTCATCAAAAGTCTCTGCAAATCAAACAAAGGGGTGAACATACACGGGATTTCTCAAACCAGAATGTTTTTTGTGGGGGGCTGCATAGGCAGCGTCATGAGTTGGCAGTCCTCCTACCCACTGTGCTACACACTAACTTCTAATGAGTTTTCTCATTTTTCTTCATAGATGTGAGATTCTTTTCGCTATACAAGCACAACAAATACCCAAACAAAGCACATCTGGATCAAAACACATCTGGAACCTCAGGGGTTCAGCTGAGAACCCTTTGTCTTCTCTCTAGTGCTAGCAGGTTGGCCATAAGCACTCACGTCTGTCAGCTGCACCCAATGAAGGAACTCTGTAGTGAAAATCTCATCGGAAATGGTACATTTGGTAAAGGGTTCACTGCCCAAGCTTGAGTTCGATTCCTAACACCATGTGGAAAACTAGCAGTGAGTTTATAATCTCAGAACTAGAGAGCCAGAGGCAGGCAGATCCCCAAAGATCGCAGACCAGACAGGCTGGCTTAACTGGTGAGCCCCAGGCCAGTGAGAGATTCTTTCTCAGAAAGCAAGACGAGAGCTCATGACATGGCTCAACAACCCCACCTGAGGGGGCATTTGCAGCCGTACCTGGAAGCCAACTTTCAGTTCAAGCCACAGAACCCACGTGATGGAAGGACAGAACTCACTCCTGGAGGCGGTCCTCTAACCTCCAGATGTACACTGTGGCATCCACACAGAGAGAGACAGAGACATAGGGTTGGGGGTGGCATGCAAGTATCTTCTAATGTATATATGTGATTGGTGGAAAACAGAGTATGCTTAGAATTCTTCATCATGGTCCCTTAGGTGCAATTCTTATCGTGGTTTCCAGGGCCCTGATACTTTGGTCTTCTTTTTCCTAGTTGCAAGCTCAATCATTTGACCTTATTTCTCTGTAGTCCAGCTGCCTGCCATGCATGTTTCTTTTCAATTCCTTGATATTTCATTTTCCCCCTTACCCAGTGTGTGCCAGTTCACACACACAGACATGTGCCCCACCCGCAAGCTCACCAGCACTTCACAGTCGTCATGATACACCTGCTCATTTTTAGTTAACCCTTAGACACTCAAATCCCAGGAAAGCCGGCCTGGGGCTTTCCCGAGCTCACTCTAACCTGCAGAGTAGTCTGCCCCTCCCCTATTTTACATGGTACATTCTCACGAAACGTACTCTTTTCTTTCTGAGTATTTGCCTCTGTTGGCAGTCAACCAATCACTTGTGGAATTCTTTGTTGACGTTTGTCTCCACCCTAGCTTTTGTAAGCCCTCTGAGAACACACAGGAGCCTCGAGAGTTGGATTGAAGTAAATATTGGCTGGGTGGATGAAGTGATGCATGCATGAATGAATGACTGTCTGGATATGCCTGAGTGTGTGTGTCTCTACATGCCCATGTGTGACTTTCGGGGAAATTGCCCTGTTCCTAGCCAGCACACACAGTGTATTTTTTTTTAATTCAGGCTACCCTGAAAACAGAGAGTCGAATAGCATTCTTCAGATGAATCAGTGTCTTTGCTAATTCTGCTTAAGGAATTCATTTAGTGACATAAACACTATGAATGATTCATGGTCCTCTGGCTGGCATTCAAGGCAGAAAATTCTATTTATGCAGCTTACAGATATCATGTAAATACTGTCTTGTTATCTGTGTGCTTTTGTTCCTTACATCTTAATCACAGAAACAGCAATTACCCCTAACACCATTAACAAGTTTCTAATGTGCCGGAGATAAATCGCTCACTAAACAAACGTTTAAACACATTAGCAGTGACCAACGGAGTGTTACATTACACACCCCGGTTGCTCAGCAGCAGCCTGACGTCATCTTCCCTTTCCCGCTTATCTCCCACCATGAAACAGCCTGTGGTATTTGGGACTGCCCCAGATAAATAGGACGAAACATAGAAAACCCGCACCTTCAAGCTTAAAGAGACACACAGTACTCGAAAGCCCCATCGCCCTTTACCAACTGGTACATACGGCTGGAAATGTGGTTTTGATTATGTACCAGAAAACATGAATAGTTGCAGAATGGAGAAAGGTTGATTTAAAAAAGAAAAACCACACGAGGAGTCTGATAACTTAAAATAGTCAAGATTGCATACCAAGGCCAGATCTGAGTCCTAACAGCTTCTGGTACATGTCTGCCCAAAAGCTGGCTTAGGGAAAGATGACTACAGCAAAATCCTGATGATAATATTATAATTCAATATAAGAATTGAATTAAGAATTACCTTATCTTTTGATGTTTGAGTGTATACTGCTGGTCTTGCCTACAGAGCCAAATCCACGGAATCATGAAACATATTTTCTCTGATTCCTGAGCAATACTAGCTTACGGAGATATATTCATGAGTTCTAGGGTAAACAGCATCAGCCGTGGATAGTATAGACATTCATTCTCTCACCAAACCCGTCAGGCTTAAAATAATTCATTTTCTAAAACATGAACTAATTTACATGGACTTTCTATCATACAAATAATTCTCTAAATTTACTATTTGAGTTTTTAACTCTTGTATATCCTCTTTGAAGTGCTTATCTATATATCTATATGAAGAAATCAATATAGAGATCACCACACTATAGAAGAGACACAAATTTAAAAGTTCAAATCCCTCTTCTGCTCCTCCTATATATATAATAAGTCACTCTCTAAGGATAAAGTGCTCATAATTTAATGTATTTACTTTTATTTTGACATTAATAGGATTTTATCATGTTTGTCAATCTCCAGCCTACCTCAGCTGCCTTTAAGACATATTTTTGTCTTTAGAGAAGGCTCCATGAGATGTGTACAAAATTTACCATAGCCTTTTTCTCAATGTCAAATGAAATTATCAATACTTAAAATACAATATTTTATAAGAAATCACTGGGAAATGTATCTTGTTTAGAGCACCAAATATAAACACCACATTTACCCCCATTCGGATGGGTATTTTATCATTAGGATACATGGTACTGCCTTTAACCCATCTCCTCCCTGGGGATGTTCCATCTTTTATCCTGTTTTCTAATATTATTAGGACTACACAGAAGACAGCCTTCTAATTTGCCTTCAACTGGGATCCAGTTTGGCAGGGTAAAACTTCTCAGATGCTTCAACTAGTCTGAAGCGTGAGGAGTGTTATTGAACTTCGCTGTCTGCAGCAACTGTTTCAGGAAAGTTTTAGACAGAATTAGATTTGCCTTTTTTGTGGAAATTTATCCATCAGAAGGAACATCAGAAAATTACTCAGGGTCTATATCTGCTCCTCCCGCGGGGCCTCTGCTTTTCAGCTGCACCCTCTCCCAGAGGAGGCAGGAGGCCTGTGTTTGCCAGACCTGTATGTTCTGAAGAATCCTTCATAGCCATTAATGGCTGAGTGGCCTTCCACCTTGACACAAGCAAATAAAACCATATACAAGTTCAACAGAGAAGAAACAAGGATTTTCCCTCATGTTGGTTAAAAAATAAAAAGCAAAGAAATAAACTTCTAAAAAATAATTGTTTAAAACTGTGCAGTAGCCAAACTTTCTAAACTGGCACCTCTTCCTGTTTGACAAGTGGTGACAGGTTTGATAAGGATTCAATGTCCCATCCCTAGGATGAAGCCATGCTTGCCTGGAATATTAGTGTTTGCCATCCTAATACACATACACGTTGATACTTAATATAATGCATGTAATGCATTAGGATGCTTGCAATGCAATGGGTACTACGCCATCAATGCATATTCAGATACCAAGACAAATAAGACCTTTGTGCCCCCCCAAATATTCTGCCTATACCAACATTTCTTAACTAATTTTGTAGTTTTTCTTAATTACTTTTCTTGTTCTTGTAAAATATCCAAGAAGCAGCTTAAGTGAGGAAGGACTTCCTTTGGCTTACAGTTCAGGAAGTCACAGTCCAGTGTGGCAGGGAAGATGCGTCTGTTTGTGGCAGCAGAACAGAAGCATGCAGATGGGACTCCAGACTATGCTGAAACTCTCTTCCTTTTTTATTCAGCCTGGGAGCTTAGCCTATGGAACAGTATTGCCCTCTCTCTGGCTAGGTCTACCTCAGTTAAAGCACTCTAGAAATACCCTTATGGAAAGCCTAGAAATGTGTCCCCTTAGGTGGTACCAAATCCAGTCGAGTTGACAGTGAAAATTAATTAGCACAAACCCTCTAAGAGCATGATGAAAGCTGAAGGATTTCAAAAGCATGTCTGTGCATAGAATACACACACAACTCTGGGTAGCTTAGCTAGTAACCAAACTGGGAAGCCAAGCATTCATTCACCTGCATTTAGATTCTCCACGGAGAGAATGACCAACTGAAGAATTAGCCATCACACAGACATCACTAGTGAAGACTAGAGCCACAATATACATTTATAGCGCTTCTCATCTTATGAAATGCTTTCTGTATCAACATCCTTCTTTCCGCTGTGTCAGACAAGTCAATAGCAGCAGAGTTCTCATGATTAGAACAAGGTCACTCAGCTGGTAACCAGCTCAGTTCTGACAAGAAACCAGGTCTATGGCAAGGTCACTCAGCTGGTAACTGGCTCAGCTCTGACAAGAAGCCAGGTCTATGGCGTGTGCTCTGTTTTGCCAAAGGGAATGGATAGCTAGCATGAATTGCCATGAGCAGGGTTTGTTTAAAAAAAAATACACACGTCCATCAAATAAAGATGAAAATTCAGGAGGCAGAGGCAGGTGGATCTCTGTAAGTTAGAGGCCATCCTGGCCTACAATGAGTTTCAGCACAGGCTCCAAAGCTACACAGAGAAACCCTATTCAAAATAGAAGAAGAAGAAGAAGAAGGAGGAGGAGGAGGAGGAGGAGGAGGAGGAGGAGGAGGAGGAGAAGAAGAAGAAGAAGAAGAAGAAGAAGAAGAAGAAGAAGAAGAAGAAGAAGAAGAAGAAGAAGAAGAAGAAGAAGAAGAAGTTTAGTCAAACTAAAAATTTATTTACATATATTGTTCAGTTTTAGAGTCTCTCTCTCTCTCTCTCTCTCTCTCTCTCTCTCTCTCTCTCTCTCTCTCTCTCTCTCCCAGTTAAACCACACACTGCTGGAAGACAGAGACTACAGGTCCCTAGTTGCTGTAGCTCCATTCCCTCAATGCTTAGCAAATGGCCTGGCCCACAGTCAGCATTTATTATCTGTGAATGAAGGTTCTCTCTATACAAAGAAAGAGATTAGAGAGATTAGCTTCCGGCTAAGTGTGTTCCTCTGATCGTGCTCTGCCTTCAGAGGTGAGTTCTAGGACAGGAAAGTGTGTCATTGGTTCACTGACACAACACTCATTGTCCCTCCACCCCCCCCCCCTTTTTAACTCTGATATTTGATAAGTGGAACCAAGCTGGAGTGAGTCTAGTTTAAACATCTAACACTAAGCAGTCTTTCACTTCTCATAATGAAAAAAAAAATTTCCATCTTCTATGCCAAACTAGAAGAAATCTTAAGCAATAATTTAATTATTTAAATTAGTTGCAGGGTTTGGTTTTTTTTTTTTAAGCTGAAAGCTTATTTGAAAAAAAGAAAGAAAGAAAAAGGCCAAACTGTAACTGCCCAACCCAAGCCAAATAACAACTTTGGAAAGCAGTGTGGTTGCTAAAGCAATAAATGAAGGGTTTAGCCCCTCGTGGGTCTTGGAAACTGTATCCACCCTTGCCAGGAAGGAATAAAAAAAAATATGTCTGTATTTCATTTAACCGTATTGAACTCCCTAAGGGCAGAATCTATTCCTGATCCATCTTTGTATTCTAGAAGGTTCTCTGGCATGTAGTGAATGCTCAGTAAATTATTATTGAATTAAATTGGGGTTTTGCAAAATTTACACACATCTGTCTGTTTATGTGTGTACATATGCTGTGAATATTCCAAATAGGGGGACAAGCTATGCCTCATCTCTTCTTATATACTAGCTGGAAAGACGCCATAATATTCATTTAGCTAGAATTGCATTACAGATTTCTAACTAGCGTGTATCTGACTTGGGTAAAGTCACCCTTGTGTAATGTAATACCAATTCTTTATAATTCTGCCTCTGAAATCCTTTCCTATATAAGTAGGTAAAGTTCTCTACTATGGCCTATGACTAGTGTATACTTCATCCTCAAGCCAGGACCAGGGGTTGTTATTTAGCCTTAGCTAAAAACTTCCACTGTTCTGAACAACCCTTCTCAGCCACAGTGGGTGCCTGATGCCTGGGACTGAGTGTGGTTCTGTATTGTGAAACCACCCCACATGTATGGCTTCTTCTTCCTCCTCTTAGCCGGGTGAACAATTCACATCCACACTGGCTGGAACAGGTGGACAAGGACTCACAAAATGATGCGAAAGGAAGGCCTATGAGGATGCTGACATGCAAGTTCTATGAAAACCAAGGGTGTTTTGAAGGAAACGGTTGACAAAGCAGAGAACAAAGATCAGCAGGTACTGGGGGATTTGTGAAAGTTATGTGAAAATATAGGAAATGTCCCTGTGGCTGGGAGGACAGCTTGTGGTTGGGAGCAGCCGGCTGAAGTTAGCGTGGACTCGGGAAAATTAAGAAACCAGCAGAGCAATCGTGGAATCCCACCCCAGGAATATACTTTAAGCCCCTCTACTGAGCCAATTCCGTCAACACATCACACCCAGGAGTATATTGATTAGTTATATACTATCAGGCTACTATGCTTCCTGGACTTGGAAGCATTTGACATTTCAGAAGCAACTAGGAAGCTCAAAAGTTCCTTTTCTAGCTTCTCAATTTAATTTTCTGTGTAACAAAGAAAGTTGGAGGAGTTGGGGAGGACTATGTGCCATTAATCCTCAACTCCCAGTGACACCACTTTCTCCACAATCCCCTCTCTCCATCTGGAAAGAGAATCCCAAGGCCTGTCAAGAAGGAAACCAGGTGACCCTCACAACTCTCTGTCTAGACCCACAGTGGCTGGACTGAAATACAGCCCCTCACCACCAGCACTTAGTGTAGGACCTTTGATGCTTAATAACTATTTAGCACTTGCTATAAAAAGGGCTTTGAGAGGAGAGGTGGAAGTGAACTGCCTCATCTTGGAGCAGCGGCTTGAGGACTGTTCATTTCATAAGAGTTGGAGGAACTCCCTAACAAGCTATCCCATGTGTTGCATGGTATCCTTTCAGGGTTAGTCTCAAGGACCTGGGCTTTAGAAAATAGGTCCCTTAAAAAGAGATACTAGGGTGCAGCAGAGGCTGCTCAACAGTGAGGAGCACTGGCTGCTCTTGCAAAGAAGTAGGGTTCAGTTCCCAGCACCCATACCTGGTAACTCACAACCAGCTCCAACTCCAGCTCCCGAGGACCAGATGCCCTCTTCTGGACTCTGCTGTCAACACATACACGTTCACATAAATAAGAATAAAATAAATGTTTTTTTAAATAAAAATAACTCAATTTTAACTGAAAAATGGGAAAAGTCCATCTATGTGTTCAGTAAGTGTCTGAGAAGATCTCATATACCTCATTTTATCAGAAGCAAGCAGAGTGCCATTGAGAAGAGGCAGATAAACTTCTGTGGGGATTACATCCTGGGATGTGAAAGCACGTACACAGTCACGTGACATAGACTATGTCATGTGCTCTACAGAAAGAGAAAGTGAGATTAGGAGATAGGGTGAGAACTCCTTTGCAATGGGTAAGTGGCATATCAGAAGAGATGACAGTCAAGGAAATGCCCAAAATGAAGGTAAGTCCATGTCTAGGAATAGCTGTGGAGAGAGGCTGTGGGTGAAGAGTCAATGCAAAGGCCCTGAGGCCTGAGCACGGTCATGGAACCACAGCCACGAAGTCAGTATGTTTGTATGAGCAGGGAGGAAAGTCTGAGAAGCTGAGATCAGAGGCAACAGGAAGTCAGAGTCGCCTGGCTTTGCAGGCCATCTGATGGTGGAAAGTTACTGAGAGCTTTTGAGGAAAGCATGACGAGGTGAGGCTTTGAAAGAGACACCCCTAAACCACACCAGAGCCATCCAAATAAAGCCTTCTGTTTCGAGTCAAAGCCAACTGGCTATTTAGACTCTGTTGGCTTAGCACACCTCAAGACGCTGGACACACACATGTGTGCGTGTCGAGCTGGCAGAAATGTAAAGGAATTCCTTAAGGGCTAAATATACAACTCCAGAGGGTTGAGTTTGTTAGAATAGTGTTTATGAGGGGATTACTGGACGATTCCTACTGACTGAGACTCCGGGGTTTACAAGTGCTTTCTTCTCGCAGACAGTATGAAAATTATGAACTCTAAGCAGGAAGTCACAAGGGAGACTCCTTGCAAAGTCGCAGTGCTCAGAGTTCATAGGTAAGACCTCATTGGTAAGGGAAAGGAGAGGAAGAGCAGGAGGAGAAGGATGTACTGTCCTGCAGACAAACTCTATGGAAAGAGATGCTGGGTTGGGTTAGGTCCTAGATGACAATATGATGATAAAGTCTAACAATCATTTCATTAGGGTTATAGAAAGGTCAGAGAAAATGACAGTGGAAATCTTTGAAGAGCAAAAGGGCTTAGAATTTTGCAAAGGTCATGATGACAGTAATGATATTCAAATCATGGACCCCAATGCATGATTTAGGAAAAAGAGAAGGAAACTAAATGCCAAGATGAGAAAAAAACAAGAACTAACAAGATGGCTCAACAGGCAAAGGTACTTGCCACCAAGCCTGATAACCTCAGTTCAATCCTCTGGACCTATGTGGTAGAAAGAGACAATTAGCTTCTGCAAGTAGTCCTCTGACCCCCTCACCCACCATGGCCCATGTGGACACATGCAAACACACGTACACACACACAACATGCATGCGCATACATACACACACGCACACACACCAAAACAAAATAAATAAAACAGTAAAATGCTTAAAAAAATAATGAATAAATTAAAATAAACAAGCCAGACACGGAGATACAGGGATATCAAGCAGCGAACAACAAAGAGAAGATGTCTAATTTTCATTATCAAAAGACAGAACTCGATTCTTTGATAGTAATTCATACAATACTGCTGCTGGTCGAAATGGAAACGTGACACTTTTTAAAGAAACTAGAAAAGGCTTAGAGCCACCCAGCTACATCTCTATTTGAGTGGCTAGAGAAATAAAGAAAAACAGAATGAATGATAATAGACATGAACTCTCCCGCCATCAACAGAGGCACTAAGATCTGGGGAAGTACCTACCTAAAAACCACAAAGGACTCTAAGGTAAACTCCACCCATGTCCTTGTAAACAATACACACACCTTGCCTTTGTCTCTAAAATCCGCGGATTAGATGCGGTGAATTATTGACCTCTGGACTACATTCTACTAGTTAAAACATTAATTTGCAATCAACTTGTGCACTGCAGAGCAAGGTCATCTATGCAAATGCAGAAGAACCCCTGTCTATACTGCTAAAAAAAAAAGTATTGCCGCCAGTCTCCAAAGCGTGCCTCTGCACGCTGGTCTCTGCGGCGACTTATTAGAGTACTACTCAGCAGTAAAAAACAATGACTTCTTGAATTTTGCATGCAAATGGACGGAAATAGAAAACACTATCCTGAGTGAGGTAAGCCAGACCCAAAAAGAGGAACATGGGATGTACTCACTCATAATTGGTTTCTAGCCATAAATAAAGGACATTGAGCCTATAATTCGTGATCCTAGAGAAGCTAAATAAGAAGGTGAACCCAAAGAAAAACATATAGGCATCCTCCTGAATATTAACCTTCATCAGGCAATGAAAGGAGACAGAGACCCACATTGGAGCACCGGACCAAAATCCCAAGGTCCAAATCAGGAGCAGAAGGAGAGAGAGCATGAGCAAGGAACTCAGGACCTCGAGGGGTGCACCCACACACTGAGACAATGGGTATGTTCTATTGGGAACTCACCAAGGCCAGCTGGCCTGGGTCTGAAAAAGCATGGAATAAAATCCGGACTTGCTGAACATAGCGGACAATGAGGACTACTGAGAACTCAAGAACAATGGCAATGGGTTTTTGATCCTACTACTGCACGTACGCCTAGGCAGTTTGGATGCTCACCTTACTAGACCTGGATGGAGGTGGGTGGTCCTTGGACTTCCCACAGGGCAGGGAACCCTGATTGCTCTTCGGGCTGACGAGGGAGGGGGACTTGATTGGGGGAGGGGGAGGGAAATGGGAGGCAGTGGTGGGGAGGAGGCAGAAATCTTTAATAAATAAATAGATAAATAAATAAAAGTAATGCCGGTCCTCTCCAAGTTTTAAGGGAACATGTGGTAGCCAGACGAGCCCCAGACTTGGTGCTCTCAGGAAGACACCGCTATGAAGCTGGGTAAATCTTCTAAACCTTCAGAGCCCCATTGTCCCCTTCTCCAAGGAGGTGATTGTTATCACAGACTCTCCTGTCAAGCAAACAAGAAATAGCTTATGTTTGAGCCGGATATGAGTGACATGTCCTGGAAACATTGATCCAGGTTATCCCAGAGACGAGTTCTCACTTGGGCACAGTTTCAGGAAGCCGTCTAAGGAATGGAACAAAGAAAATAATAATTGCCGGTACTTTTTAAACCATTGGTGGAAACATCAGATAGAAAAAGCATAACAAAGAGGAAAATGTTATAGGACTTAGATACTATCTGATGACACTCTTAGCCTTGGGGTTGGTGCAAACCAGGGCTGTTTGTACATTCCAAAAGGATTTACCTCGCAGTCACAAGGGTGTTAGGTCACACACCGAGGTACACAGTTACTGGCTGGGGGGGGGGGGGGGGCTAAAAAGAGCCCAAGATAATTTGACTCGCAACTTGTAACCTTTCAATTCTATACAACTCAGGTCAGTGAGCCGTGTAGAATATTTAACACATGTGTGGCTTACCACCCCACTAGACCTCAATCCACGCGATATGTCACTGGGCCTGTCTACCTCACTGGCTAGCTCCGGGAGCGGGCACTGCCGAAAGGACTCTGTTCCAAGGTCATGTTCATTACTGAGTAACCAGCACAAGCTGGCTAAGCATGTCCCATCTCACGTGCTTGAATCATTTGGACATCTTGTCGTTTACCCAAGGAAAGTCGGCACTTGTGAAGCACTCTGTCTTGGAGGACAGTGCTGGTTTTAAAGTGCTAAGAACAATCCATGCATGTAATTGATCATCTCCCTTCGGCGTTAAATAAACAAAACAAACAAATAAAAAACAGCGCCCTTTAATACAAATTTACATTGCATTTGCCCTTGTTACAATATCTGCTGGCACTGTGTAACACAAACAAATTCCTCACATACATCCACTGCAGAAACAGTGTTCAAACATACTGAAAGAGCATGTGGTACCTCGGCTCATCGGTTATCAACAATCCATCTTCAATGATCTCGAGTCTGAGGAAGGCGGAGTCTTTTCTGCACCATCTCTTTGAGAGACAGAAATGACTTCCCATCTCCCCGGGACAGTTTTCCGTTGTTCAGACTGAACTAAAATGAAGCTACAATGAGACTAGGGATGTATGTTGACTAGCATGAAGAGATCCGTTATATGGCTAAAGGAAAACTAGCCTGCTATGAAGCAGTGGTGTGGTGTGATCTTACAGTTGGAGTAGGAGATGCAAGTTCTAATTTTCACACAGCTTTAAGTTTGGATAAAAGAAACCTAGGGTTGTCATCAACGCCAGCGTCAGAGTAACGTGGATTCAAATCTGTTCTCTGCCTGGTTGGATTCCCTTGGACAGATTGTTACATCTTTTAAGTGTCGTTTTCATTTTTTGTTTTATTTATTTAATTGTCATGAAAAATAATAGGTTACATGATGACATTTTCTTACATGTCTATCTTAGTACTTTATTCACCCACACACTTCCTCTCTTGTCTGTCTCTCCCCTCCTACTATCCTCCTTCCCACATTCTGATTTAAAGACAGGTGTGTGGCCAGTGGTGGTGCATGACTTTAGTCCCAGAGGCAGGCAGATCTCTGTGAGTTTGTGTCCAACCTGGTCTACAGAGTGAGTTCTAAGACAGCCAACATCACACAGAGAAAACCTGTCTCGAAAAAACAAAAAGCAAAAAAGGCAAGTGTGTGTGGGTGTGTATTATGAGGGTATGTGTGAGTGTGTGTATATGTATGTGTGTGCTATGTTTGAATATTGTAGTAATAAGGGCGGCAGGCTGTGTCTCCCAACACCCCAAGCCACCTGCCCGGCTAGCTTATGCCCCGAAATAATTACACACAAACTGTATTCTTTTAAACACTGCTTGACCCATCTCTATCTAGCCTCTTCTAGGCTAACTCTCGCACCTGGACTAGCCCATTTCTTATCATCTGTGTAGCACCGGTCTTACCGGGAAGATTCTAGCCTAAGTCCATCCTGGGTCGGAGCTTCATAGCGTGCGTCTTCCCTGGAGCAGGTAGCATGGCGTCTCTCTCTGAGGTGTCTGCTCCGGGAGAGGAGAGCTGCGGAGTCTGACCTCACTTCCTCTTCCTCCCAGCGTTCTGTTCTGTTTACTCCACCCACCTAAGGGTGGGCCTATCCAATGGGCCTAGCAGTTTCTTTATTGCTTAGCCAATGAAATCAACAGATTGATATATGACACTCCCACATCAGAATATGTGTGAGTATGTTATGTGTAGGTATGTGTTTGCAAGTGTGTATGAGTATTTGCATGGGTGAGTGTACATGCATGTGTGTATTTAATCATAATTCTCCATATGAAAGAAAAGTGTACTTTTTCTATTTGAATCTGGTTTTTTTCACTTGACATGTCTCCAGCTTCATATATATAATATATATGTATATATATATGAAAATGGTAAAGGTTACTCATACACTGGCTCTATTCTTAGTGTTTTAGAACCTTCTGTATGTGATGGAGGTGGGTCATCTTTCTATCTGTTGTTTCATTGGTTAAGTAATAAAGAAACTGCTTGGCCTCTGATAGGGTAGAATTTAGATAGGCGGAGTAAACAGAACAGAATGCTGGGAGAAAGAAGCCAAGTCAGGGTCGCCATGATTCTCCCACTCCAGACAGACGCAGGTTAAGATCTTCCCTGGTAAGCCACCTCGTGGGCTACACAGATGATTAGAAATTGGTTAGATCAATATGTAAGAGCTAGCCAATAAGAGGTTAAAACTAATGGGCCAAGCAGTGTTTAAAAGAATACAGTTTCCATGTAATTATTTCGGGTAAAGCTGGCTGGGTGGCCCAGCTCAGCCGCTCCTATTACTACATGTATGTATTGCCATAGTGGCTAGATTAATTTATATTTTCATCAGTATCAATAAAGATTACTCTTTCCCCACAGCCTTACCAGCAGGGAAATTGCTGAGATAAGATGGGCTTTCAATGTGGTTTTTATTTGAACTTCCCTGATAGTTAAAGATGTTGAACATTTTTAATGTATTTACTGGATAATTGTATTTCTCCTTTTGAGAACTGTCTAGAGCATTTGTCCATTTATTGATTGGATTTTCTGGGGTGTTTAATCTTTTGAGTTCTTCATATATTCTAGCTATTAATCCTATACCTGATGTTTGCTCCCGTTTGGAAGGCAGCTTCCTCACTGTCCCACTGTCTTCTCACCTCACTGCAGCCCACTTCCTGAGCCTGAGGCTTAAGTGGGTGATGGATGTTAGGTATTTTGAATGTCACCTAGCCCACAGAAAGTGACCTACAACTAACAACCATTATTACCGTCATACAGATCTATCTATCATAATAATATCTATTGCCATCTATTTTGCATATAGATACAAAATGTCCATTGCCATCACCTCTGGCTCTTGGTTTGGGCTGCAGGATAACTTTCTGTACCCCTTTGGATTCCACTCCTCCTTAGTAAACCATCACAGAGCAGGAGGGAGGGATAAAGGAAGAAAAAGAGAAGAAAACAGGCATGATTTTGTAATGTGTTTTCAAAATTATATGAAATTGTCATCTTTTTCATCAATGAATTTCCCTGTGTGATGATTTATCTTTCCAATATATTATTATCTCATCTAAAGGTAAATCACTCTTTTCTACCTTGAATGTCTTTCATTAGTATTTTAAAGACTTTTTTCTTTCACTGTATTGTTTGTTTGTTTGTTTTAGTAATACAACAAACTTCTGTATACTTAGTAGATTTCATGCTCATAGGAATAATGATCATTATCTTCCTTCTGACTGGCTAGTGCTTTTGGCCTCACCCCCTCGGAGGAGTGGATGGGGGTGTGTGAAATGGGAGGTGGGGGCGGGAGAAAGGGAAGGAGAGGGAACTGGAGCTGGTATATAAAATGAAAAAAAATCAATAAAAATATGATACCTGTACTACACAGATAAAAACAAAAAAGCATTGACCTGGATTGTTACAGTTTTACTTAGTTTACTGCTGGTTCTAATACATGGAATTAGGTTTGCTGATGGATGATCAAATATACAAGTGAGATACTTCCTTCTTTCTGAAGTAGGTCGCTCCCCTGACTTACACTGCGATGAGACACAGTTCTGTGCACTCAGTGATGCCCAGTAAGGTGTATCTGTCCTTTGCCCATGTGACATGATGAATAGACATTGCTCCTGTGTTCTCCCTTATTCTGGTATATAACAACAGCCCCGTCAAGAACACATCAGTCTCACCGCAGAGAACGTCCTGGGAGCCTGCAAATCCTCACCACGGCTGCTGAGGCTTTTGCTCAGAACTGGCACACGGCCACTCTGTTCCCACCCATTGCCCCAAACAAGCCTGTGGTGAAGCCTAGAGAAAATCGGGTAACAAGTGTCCTCTCTCCAGAGGACAACTCCACATGTCACAAGACAATGGACAAACAGGTGGAAGCTTGCAGAGAGGCTGGACGGATAAATGGACAGAAAGCGTGCCCCTCTAACCTTGCAAAATCTGATTAGTCTTCTAGTCGGCTTCAGTCAAGACCTCTTGTGGCAGCAGGAAGTGTACCTTTTCCCTTAAAGGGAGCTATACTAAAGGATTAAGCACAAACACCTACTTAGTGGAAATAAATTTATTTAAGTAAAAGAACCTAATTCATATCTCTATCTTCCTAAGAGTGTTGAACATGCTTTTAGTTGAGTAGGTTTTTGGTTTTAGTTGATAAAATTCATTCCTTTTTTTCTTTCCTTCAGCTTGTTAATGCACTGGTGCCCTCGGGAGTCTCTGTTGTGCTAGCCTTATCTATTCCAGGGGAAGTAGAGCTTATCACCCTCATATTTTATTTGTGGATTTTGAATGTATAATCTGTTGCTAAGTAAAACTGATTTGTTATGTTAACATGTTATTTTTAAAATACATAAAATCATGCTTTGTTGCATGTAAGACGGATGTGTGGGTTTTCCCCTTTTCATGATTTCCTAAACAATGTATAATAGGTAGGAATTAAGGGGGCTGAAACGGCACTCAGAGGCTAAGAGGACTTGCTGCTATCACACAGTACTCAGGTTAGGCTCCCTGCACCCATAAGGCAGTTTACAAACATTCATAGCTCCAGTTCTAGGGAATCCACGCCCACTTCTCACCTCCAGGCACCAGGCACGCATGCAGTACACAGAGATACACACAGGCAGAACACTCGTCCACATAAAATAAAATTACAGCACATATTTTAAAACGTTAAGATGAGAGTTCATGTCCCCGGCCAGTTTAGAAGTTTCTAGATCATATGGGCTCAGAGTCCTTTGAGAAAGACACCAAGTCATTGTGGTTTCAAGTTATTTAATACACACTGATGTATTCAATTTATCTATGTAACTCTGCCAGTTTGGCGTTTAATCTTTTGTCCTGAGAGTTTATCCAATTTGAGCAAGGTCTTTGAACTTACTTCTCTGACGGTTAGAGCATTGACAAGGGGAGCCTTTCGAGGGCAAATCTCAGTAGCGTGAGCTACAGTGTACGTGGCCCTCGAGTTCCCTGGGTACTGTCAATATTTCATAAACAGTAATAATTGCCAGCGCCACCTGACACACAGAACTCCACCAGCAGTGGGATTAAGGGCAAGCCCCACCCCTGTTATTGTCTCTGTCCTTTCTGTTTAATGACAATGTTACGTTACCTTGACAGAATCAAGGACAACTTAATTCTTGCTCTGTACCAAAATTAACCTATAAAGGTTACCTGATTTCAGAGAGTATTTTTGAAACCCTGTGCACTGTTGCGATCTGCCTGGGGGGAGGGTGGGTGTGAGCTGGCAGGCAGATTCGCTTTCCTCTCTGGGGAAGGCATGGCGTAAACAAGCAGAGAAGAGACCTCCAGGCCCACTTGTTCACAATCTGGACATGGCCCTGAAGCTCGCTCTGTGCTTTCAATGTTTTATAAAGAATAACAATTAATAGGCACTCTCCGGCCCTCTGGGATTTATACCATTTATTGTCGGTAAAAGGGCATTTTAATCCAACCATCTCTGATACACTATTTTTGTTTGCAACCAAACCCTTGGAACATGAGTTGTTTGTTCTGCTTGCCATTTGCTGCCTCTCCTCTCAGGTACAGCTTCCGTTAAGCGTGTCCATGTCACTAAAGGCCTTGGAAATGTACGTTTTGTAAAAAAAGGTTTTTCTTGGTATTTCGTAGCGCCTTGTTTCTGCTTGCTGTCCAGTGCGGGGTTGCGTGAGGGCCCTGAGGTTTCAGCGAAGCTGTTTTCTTTGGAGAAAGCTGTCAGACAACACAAATTAAATCCAGTAATTGAATAGACACCGGCAAAGAAGTTCGGCTAGCTCACATACGCTTTCAAACAAATGAGACAGAGGCACGGAGGGGATGTGTAGGGTGAGATTTGTAACCTTCTCTCCTTCTCGCTAAATGTCTTTAGTTCTCCAGGGAAATATCAAACATGTGCTGCAGGTTGTTGCGTGATTCAAACTAGCTAGCGCATTAGTTGGAGGTCCTTAACATAGTCCCTGTAATAGACAGCAACCACAAGCCCGCTTTGTTTGTACACAGAGGTTGGGACATGCACTTTGATGCATCCTGTTTCCCCTATAGGATCCTCCTTCCTCCGGAAGAGAGATAGGATAAGCTGTTATGGAGTCTCATCCCTGTGCAGACCATTCCGGTGGTTTGAGCTTTTTGCTACCCTCACGCTATGGTAGCGCCCTCCATTTCCCTTAAGAGTGTCAACACAGTCTGCCCCGACCCCCAGACCATGCCACCGTCAGGGCTTCCTCTGCAGACTCTCTCTGTAGGCCCCTCTCTTGCTCAGCCAGGCTGACCAAGCCAGAGCAGATGCCACCCAAGCCGTAAGAACAGGCTGGCCGCGGCCATGCCAAAACCAAAGGCATTGAAGTATCGTCATCCTGAAGGAATGCTGCCGTCACGATTCTTGGTTGCAAGTTAAGGTGACTGAGGAAGCGTGCCAGGAAAACCGTGTGGACTGTGTCGAGGAGACAGACAATAGCCAGCCAGTTGCGTCCTCACTGTTTCAGCAACGGCCCGCTAACAGTGAGGCCTTGATTAGCACAGAGGCCTGTATTTTCTCACAGGCTTCACTTGGCTCTGTTACACTGCTGTGGGTTTTTCTGCTGAGCTAAATGACACTGTGGCCAGATCAGCTGAGCTGTGATTTAGCCAGGCTGTTTGGATTAGCTGAATTCCTAGAACCAGCCACTTCTAGCCAGGTGTTTTACATTGTAAAGGCAGATTAAAATTTTCCCTTGACGTTCCTTTGAGCTTGTCCAGTTCCCACTGGGTATAGGAACCAATCGTAACTAAGCATGGGCATGCCTGAAACCGTCTGAATGCTGGGTGATACTTCGTCATCCCCCGAAGCCTAAGAATTGTTATGCCCATTTTGTTGAGCAATTCACTGAGGTAAGTCCCTGTGGTCATTTAGCCAGTCAGCTGCCAAGGCCCAGTTGGCCCCATCCAGCCTGACAGCTTTATCAAACCAGAATCTGACGGAGCCGCTGGTTGTAGATGTGAGCGTAAGGCATGGTGCTGGGGCTGGTGAAAAAACCAGCTTCCATTCACTGAGCATGCGCTCTGCCTCGCGCTATGCTCTCTGGTGCTCTGGATGTTGCTCAACTAGAAGGGAGTTCATTTACCAATTCAGAACCCAGGGTTCAGTCCCTAGGGTGGTCTTAACTAGGTATGGTGACACAAGCCTATGATCCCAACATTCTGGAAGTGGAGTTGAGGATGGTCACAAGGTAAAAGCTATCCTTGACGACATAGCAAATCTGAGGCCACTTATTGCTACATGGGCCCTATAGGCAGAGACTGCTCCCTCGTTTCCTGGCCACCCAGACCTGAAAACTCACATAGAAACTGTCTTAATTATAACACTGCTTGACCAATAGCTTAGGCATATTCCTGAATAACTCTTATATCTTAAATTACCCCGTTTCTATTCATCTGTGTATCATCACAAGGCTGTGGCCTACCGGTAAGGGTTCCAGTGTCTGTCTCCTTTGGCAGCTATATGGCAACTCTTTGACTCTGCCTACTCCCTCTATATATCTCTTCCAGCCTGGCTATATTCTGCCCTGCCATAGGCTGAAGCACTTTCTTTATTAACCAATGGTAATAAAAACATATTCACAGCATACAGCGGGGAATCCCACATCAGGGCCCCGTCTCAAAAATTAAAAAGAAAAAAAAACCTGAAATACTGTCTAAGTGTCCAGTCGCGCACAGCTCACCTGAACTTTGGCCTCGGGGCTCTGACCCAAAATTCTGTACTATTAACCTATCAAAGTCCTGCCCAGCTGTGGCCTTCCAAATAGCTAGCTTCATCTAATAGGATGAAGAGAAAAGATACTGACGCTAGCAATTCTCAGATACATATATTCTGTCGTGTGAGGCTCAGAAGCATGCAGACACTTTAAGTTAATCATTACTTGTCACAGTCCATCTGGGCTGTTTCTTGTCAGCCAGCGCATGTAGATGCTGCGGCACAATTTCCCTCTGCCTAGTATCACCGTTTTATTACTATGCAGCCATAACTAATAAATAGGCTTCATTGCGAGGAGACAGTCATTTTTGTAGAGTTGAAGGTTATGACCTAAGCCATCTGGAGAATTTTCCTCTGTCTTTTCAGTAATGTGTATTCACAGATCCCCATGCGGTTCATTCATGCTACGGTGAAGATGATGCCGTGGCCCTGACAGACAGAGGAAGAGCGAGGCAGAGCTGAACTATACACAAGGTCCACAAACATCCCGAACTTGAATTTTATCTTTACCCCTGAATTGCCTTCCTGACTGGAACAGAACTGCTGCCTGCTCTCCTCATTATCAAAGGTCATTGTCCCAGCGATGTGGGCTTGCCGGGTGCCAGTCCCCATGAAAGCCAAGCTGGCAGCTACGGCACATGCCAGTGCCATCGCGTTTCTCCTGGAATTGACAGCGAGCCTTGTGTAAGGGAGATGGCAGAATCCTATTAGCAAAGTCACAAACCATCTCAGCTCCTTTCTTCCTACGGTCGCTGTAAGAGCCTGTTATTGATGCAGTAAGAGTCGGTTTTAATTAGTCTGTATCAATTAATTAATTAATTAATTAAGAAAACAGAACACACACATGTGCCCATACACTATTTTAAAGAGTTGACTCGTGCCATTCTGGAAGTTGAGTGATCTTAAAATCTACTATTTGCAGTCTGAACACTCAGAAAAGCAACTGGTATCTATTCCCTCTAGATTTAAAGGCTAAAGAATCAGGAGGGGAATTTGTGTACATTCAAGTCCAAGTCTGAAGGTCTAGAAAGAAAACCCAAAAGTATAGCCAGCCTCATCTGAAAGACCAGGAAGTAGTGTAAGGGCCAGAGTGAGGATAGTAGACCAGGGTCTCTGCTTAGTTGCACTGGGAAAAGAAAATTCTTCCACCCTCTACCTTTCCTTTTTATCCAGATACACAACTGGTAATGAGAAACTCACTCATCACAGTGCCGGGGGGGGGGGGGGAGGGAATCTCCTCTACTCTGCTTACAGTTCAAACTCTAGTGTCATCCAGAAACTCTCACAGGCTCGCCCAAAATTTAATAATATACCTGGGCCTGCAATACCTAGCAAGTCCACACGTAAAATCAACCTAAAACAGTCATTGAAGGACTATCTTCGCAGTGAGGCAGCATTTTCCATGGCTGCCTTTTAATGACCTGTGTTCCTTATCTTCTTGCTGCTGCAGGCAAGGATACAAGAGGAGAGAAAAGGTTAAATTCACAGAGAAACCCACAGTGCATCCTTTCCATCTCTCAGGAAGTCGCGGTGCGGGTTTGCATGTGGAAGGTTCCAAAGCACACTGTGGTGAAAGGCATGTTGACCTTGCTTGGCCCAATCTTATCCGAGCACCCAAGGCCTTCTGAAGGGATTATCCTTATTCTACAAAGCCACCTTTGCCCAAATGGCCACCGTCCCAACCTTCTGGGGCAATAGAAATGATAGTGTGCAGAGATCAGCAGAATGCTGAGAGATTGCATTTAAACAATGGTATCTTAGTTAGCCCTGAGACAGCCGGACTCAAATTCTCACAAAGCATAGACAGACGGACAAAACTCAATATGAAAGCAACTTCTTAAGATTGCTTCCATCACTTACAGAATGCTTAGGACGCTAGGGCGAGGGAGAGTAGTCGGCCAGAGGAGACATCTACTTTTGTCTTGCTAAGTCTCTTTTCAACTTCCAAATACAAAAAATGTATGTCATCCAGTTTTGGAAGGATATGCAGCTTATGAAACACTTGACACAGAGTTCAGGTTGACACTGAATTCTAATCCTCCTGCCTCAGCCCTCAAGTCCTTGGAGTTCAGGCTTCATGTGTCACCATGTCCAGACCTTTGAAGATCCAGTGGCAGCATTTTTAGTGGTAGAATTCTAAGCTGAAGGGAGGACCTTGTGTCCCTCATTTCAGAACCTGCAATCCCAGTAAGGCAAATGCAACCTTAGATTACTGTCCGCAGGGAGCTTTCCAGAACCATTCAGGATTGAGTAGTAGGACAGGTATGGTGTCACTTCAGATCATTTCAGTTCTGTGTTCCATGCTTGTGGTGGTTTCCTTGGTGGGATATTTGCATGGCTTTTGTTTACGTTTTGTGCCATAGAATAAATTCCATCTGCCCGTGGACCCCATCTGTCTCGTCCATTTCAAAGTCTCCTCAGCACATCTGGCACATATAGTTGATCCACAAATGCTTGCTGAATGAGCAAGCAGATGAATGAAAGTGTCTGTGGGTAGCTCAGAGCACTGACTGCTCCTGCAGAGGATCTGGGTTCAGTTCCCAGCACCCACATGTTGTCTCACAAACATCTGTGTAACTAGGGGACCCAATGCCCTCTTCTGGTTTCTGTGGGCATCAGGCACACATGTGTACCACAGTGTCCTTAGCTACTGAGCCATCTCTCCAAGCCCTTGTTTAATTTTTGAGGGAGCAATATCATGTAGCCTATGTGATCTCTAGTTCTCTATGTAGCCCAGGATAGCCTTCTGACCCTGCAGCATCCACCTGCTATTGAACACCAGGATCTCAGGCATGTAACTCCCCATTAATTTATGCAATGCAGGAGACCAAAACCAGGGCATTGTACATGCTAGGCCAGCACTCCACACCCCCCCCCTCTCTCTGTAAATATATACCTTCCCCCGATTTATTTACCCATTCTTCACCAGATCAGTAACCATACCAATGGAAGAATAGGAAATCCTATGATATATAATACAAGTCAAGCTTTTTTTTGATGAAGTTTGAACCTAATTGACCCTAAAAAGTTATTCACGGAGTAAGTTTGGCTAGCCAGTACCAGGCAATTTTTTGCTGAGTTTTAGCATCTAAAAATGTGTCTCCTCTTTTCTCTTCTAAAAAGCACCATTTACATTTTTTTCAAGATTAAAGTCATTATTCCTGTTTTCTGAATTGTTCGAGCTGTTTTTAATAGTTCTGCTGGTCTTACAGAAAGCATTGGCATCTCTAAAAGGAGTGTAGACCTAGACGTATTATAAAGAATGCTCAGAGCTAGGCAGTAGTGGCACACACATTTAATCCCATCACTCTGGGAGCAGAGGCAGGTGGATCTCTGTGAGCTGAAGGCCAGCCTGATCTACAGAGTGAATTCTAGGATAACAAAGGCTACAAAGAGAGACCCTGTATAAAAAAAAAGTAAAAAGGCTAGAAGGAAGGAAGGAGAGAGAAGAGACACACACACACACACACACACAGAGAGAGAGAGAGAGAGAGAGAGAGAGAGAGAGAGAGAGAGAGAGAGAGAGAGAGAGAGATTGCTCAGGGAAAGATGCATCTTTCATGGCATCCTGGAGAAATCAACATTTAATAGCCATTAGCTCGCAACTTGCTTGTGTTTGCTACAACTGATACATTATAGTAATAATTTATTGACACTAAAGCTGTTCAAAAATCCTTTATCCAACTAAAAGAGCCTAGCAGACGGGACATGACCTGCTTGAAGCCTACTCTACCTTGTCATTTTAATATAGTTCAGAAAAAAAAATCGCACTTTCCAGAGGCAGGCAAGTTAAAGCAAGAGACATTAAAACTTAATTTCTTCCCTATTTATCCAATACCTAAGTCCAATCCCCTGCCCTTCATTTTTCCCACCAAAATAAACATGTTGAGATTGTATGTAACCACCCACACATTCCTTCTGACTTGATACCTATTGTAGCTTTGATGATGAATTTCAATGTAAGTAAAATTCTTCATGACCCTATTCTCAACAAATGGATGGAATAGAAATCCTGAGTGAGGTAAGCCAGACCCAAAAAGAGGAACATGGGATGTACTCACTCATATTTGGTTTCTAGCCATAAATAAAGGACATTGAGCTTATAATTCATGTTCCTAGAGAAGCTAAATAAGAAAGAATGTGAATCCAAAGACAAACACATAGGCATCCTCATGAATATTAACCTTCAGCAGGCGATGAAAGGAGACAGAGACAGAGACCCACATTGGAGCACCGGACAGAAATCTCAAGGTCCAAATCAGGAACAGAAGGAGACGGAGCACGAGCAAGGAACTCAGGACTGCAAGGGGTGCACCCACACACTGAGACAATGGGGATGTTCTATTGGGAACTCACCAAGGCCAGCTGGCCTGGGTCTGAAAAAGCATGGGATAAATCCGGACTAGCTGAACATAGTGGACAATGAGGACTACTGAGAACTCAAGAACAATGGCAGTGGGTTTTTGATCCTACTGCACTTACTGGCTTTGGGGGAGCCTAGGCAGTTTGGATGCTCACCTTACTAGACCTGGATGGAGGTGGGCGGTCCTTGGGCTTCCCACAGGTCAGGGAACCCTGATTGCTCTTAGAGCAGATGAGGGAGGGGGACTTGATCGGGGGAGGGGGAGGGAAATGGGAGGCGGTTGCGGGGAGGAGGCAGAAATCCTTAATAAATAAATAAATTAAAAAAATAAATAAATAAAAGAGGAAAAAAATTATAATAAATGAATATAATTAAAAAAAATAAAAGCTGAAAAATACACTAAGGACTATAAAGTAAAACTGTTTACTACCTCAGCAGTCCGTTGTCTCATCCTCTGAGTCCCTGGTAGGACTGTACATTGATTATTCAACTGTATTTAACTAAGATCAAACTGTGGGGTCCACTCCAGTATCCAGTTGATTTTATTGACTTATGAAGGATGCCACAGAGTAGTCCTTTACTTTGCCAGTGAAAATTGATCAAAATGGTACCAAATGCATACTCATATATTGGATACATGTTCCCATCTACATTTAACACAAAAGGTTAGGCCAGGACTTGATTTTCTCTTAAGAGTTGGAGGTCAAAAGTCAAGTCTCTGTGTGGGACCTATCAAGTCAACTACTGGTGGTGATCTAACCCTAGAACTTCTGTGGGGAGAAGACTGAGTGGGAGCTACTCCAACCTCTTCTGAGAAAGGCTGTTCACAACCTTGGTTTTCTGCCTGCAAATCAAATGCCTTTAACCCAACCATCCTTTGTCATTTTTTAGTTTTCCTTTCCAGTCCTTATGCCTACTTTTTCAGCTGTAACTATTAAAGGGGGATTGTTACAGGAACAATCAGGAAATAGCCCAAGCCTGCTCCATCAAATAACCACAATCATCATCATTAATCATCACCTCCATTATCATTATCCTTTAAAGTGAGAATGGATGGCAAAGGTCACACTGGTTTTAAAAGAATAAATTTTAGCAAGCTTAAAATTCTTGAGCAACACCAATGCTAAGTTCAAACTAAAAAAAAAAAAAAGTCACCTTGTCTTTTACCAAATCTGTATCGTTGCTTAAGAAAATAAACTCACAGGCATGGAACAACTTAAATGGCAAGTTGAAAATCAAATGCTTCTGACACAATAGCAATTTTGATGAGTGAACCGCTGATGGATGTACCATATGGATGAATTCCTCTTAAAGTACGTGTGGGTGTGTTTAAGGAGAGGTCATGTGGGGCAAAACAACTCAAACTCTTCCCCAAACCCAGACATTTGCCAAAAATATCATTTGAGGTCATTCCAGACACCAGGAATCTCTACAAGTGCACATACACATCTACATGCACAGAGCAGACCCAGAGAAAAGAGACCCTTAGAGTCTAGTATCAGACAGGTGGCTGGGAAGCGACCCTGCTAATGTCTGCTGTTGTTCTCAAATATTCTATAGCTGCGTGACTTTACTGCTTCATGATGAGCTTTGGGTTAGGCCTTCTGTCATGAGCTGCTAGCAAGCCAAGTTTCCCTGATGTCAGAATATAACATATTACTAAAAATTGAGCTTAAATGTGAGGCTGTAGAGTAGTACTCAGTGGCCTTCATCTTGTATGCTTTGACTCACTAAGATTGTTGTGATGCATTCAAACACTCTGGGTACTGGGTCACACTTGGGGATTTCCAGTGTTTCCTGTTACCACATGTGTTCTAGATGCTCAGACCATCTCAGATAACCCGACAGCTTCTGCTACCATCCAGTCTGAGCTGGCATTTCAAACTGAGCCCCAAAAGGCCTGCTCTCAATGTTCCTTCTCATTTACAAGTGGGTAGTCAAAATCACCACCTTTAGCGCCAATTTCTCTTGACTAACATCTATTCTATAGTTCTTGCCTTCAAGCCAGCATGGCCCAGTCATCCAAAAGTTGTCTTCCCAGAACCCGGAGGAGCTCTCTGAGTCCCTAACATTAGCAGGATCACTTTCCCCAAAGCCCCACCCTCTCCTTAACCATCATCAGTGGCTTGTTGCTCAGAGGGTAAACACATAGGCTTGTGGTTCTTTCTGTTTCTGTTTCTGACTGAAAATAAAATCAAAGCAAAACAAGAGTGGATCAAGTTACACAAAAAATAGAAAATGTAATGAAGCATTAACCCTTGTAGCTGTACTTTTTCTTCTGACTACCAGCCGGCAAATACTAACATAGAGACTTATTATTAATTATGAAAGTTTGGCTTTACCTTAGACCTGTTCCTAACTAGTTTTTATAACTTAAATTAAGTCATATTTTTAATCTATGTTTTTATGAGACTTGTTACCTCATCTCTCTACTGCCCATTCTGCTTCCTTCAAGTCTGGTTGGTGACTCCATCTTTTCTTTCCCAGAGTTCTCTCTCTACCTAGAAGTTCTGCCTGTACTCTCCTAACTAGCTGTTGGCCATTCAGTTTTTTATTACACCAGTCACAGCAACACATCTTCAAACAGTAATGAAAAGGAAAGGTTTTAACTCCAACACAATAAAACTATATACATTAAGAACAATTATCAGGTTACATTCCCAATGGTCAGTCCATTTGTATTTGGCATATCCAGAGAAAATCCTATCTTGATAAATTTAAAGTTTATACCTGCACTATTTTTATCATAAGTTGTATTATCATCCTAAAAATATATTTTAGACCATAAAACATCTTAGATAAATAAACTAAGCTTTTGTGTTTTTCAATCTTATAAATGTCACATCTCTTATGAAAGTTTTTAATTTGGTAACAAGGAAAACTATCACTATTACTATATAGTCTTTAATCCCCTCAAAGACTCAAGAAGGATGTAATATTGCCTGAGTAAACAAGAAGTGTATAGCGAACAGCTCCCAAAACTGTTAGAAACAACAGATATATCTGGTTGCCTGGATAGTCACCCAAGGTTCCTCTGTAACATTGGGACATCTATCTTCAACTTATAGACCTAGAATATCTGACAGAGCTTTCTGTGATGCAGGAATTTTGAAACACTGTCCTACCTTGCCTTGGCGAAGTTTGGCAGTTGTCTTCTTTTGTGTCCTGCTTGTCCAATTTAGACAGCATATTGTCAGCAGTTGAGGCAAGGACAGTTTTGTTGGGGTCTGCAAGAAAACACAGTAGATGACAGTTGATATTCATAACGTTGACCCACCAGATGAATAATTATCTGATGAAGGATAAACTCATAAGCAAGGTTTATAAAATCATTACCTATGAATAATGGATTAATTCTGTCTGTAATTCTCTTGTATGCTAACATGACTCTTCTCCTAAAATAGCCATGGGAATCTTCCCACAAGTGTTGGCAGTGTGTTCCTCATCTATTAGACACTGTTGTTCTTATGAATCCACAGGAAAATGACTTCTTCCCATACTTTGTAATTTTGATGAATAAAATGTGCTTTATAGTTAAGCCTTTTTAGCCCATTTTCCATCATTAGGTAGTTGACAAAAGGCAATTAAGTACGATTTCTAGACTGAGTATCTCTGTGAACGGATCATAAATTAAACTTTCACAGGTAATACTCAAGGACAGAATTGCGGGTGTCTGGTTTGTTGAATCAAAGTCTTCTGAACACAAAACCTGAAACTGCTATGCCAGCTTCCCTTGCCAGGTCTAGCTGATAACACAGACCAAATGCACTTCCGCCTCAAATTCCTTAAGCAATTAACACTTTGTCCAAACCTCTAACCTCAGTTTATGGCACAAGATTATAGGCTCAACTAATTAACTGTTTATGTGTTAGTCCTGAAATTTATGTGAATAACAGGATAAAGCAATTAACTGATTAACCAAATCTGGAGAGAAATGGCTTTGTACCCAGGCAGCAAAGTCTTCACAAATGATGAGGACTGACTGCGGAGGATGGTCTGGCCCCACAGCCTTGAATAAAAGTGACTAGCTTCCCTCCTGTACTTCCCTCCTTATGCTATGGGGCTGCACAAAGGATAAGCAAATGTATCTTTAGACTTGGGACTCTTTTCAATGCCAGCTCCATTCGCCTTGCCCCTTGCTTTATGACCTGTCTCCTGAGGGTTACCATGGTTACTCATAAACTGCTCCAAAAAAATGCACACACACACACATACACACACCCAGCCTCTTGCTTGCATTCTCCCTTCAAAGCAGCGGAAACAACTGACACCTTTATGTTTTGCTAATCACACAATGTCAGTCTATACGGTTTAATACACTTAAGAATGTAGAATAATACCTGACTTTTTTATTTCTTCCTTAGACTTCTTAGTAGCTTATCTCTCCTCTGCAACCTCTTGTAGGTTATCTTCTTAGAGATTATGTTACAGCTGAACTCCCTTAACAACTGCCCGCTAATCAGAAAGAAGACAAGTCTATCTCGCGTGGGTCCTTTATCGTTTACTCAAGGAATGCATTGTAACCCTGAGAAATAGCCTTTGTAACTTTTTTATTGCCTAAAGTTTGTTGTTGAATGTATGTAGAAGCTGTGCAAACAGGGAAGCAAAGGAGAACGAGAACTGGACATAGAAAGACCATGACCCTCAGATCCTGTAAGTGAATCATTCCCCTTAGATAGATAGGAAATGTTCCTAAGTCCTGCTTCTTTGAAGGCATTTTTTGGCAACCCTGGTCAACCCTGAGAGCTGGTCTCAAAGGCTGCAGTACAGTTTCTTGCCAAAATGCTACCTTTTGCCACATTGAAAGCAAATGCCACATGGAAGAGAGTCTTCGATGCCCATCATCCTTTAATGAAGTAGATTTGTACTGCTAGGAGCAGATGTGGCTTGCTGTCATGAAAAGTCTTATGATGATATAGATATGAATAATTTGTATTAGTATAGATTTTGCTTTATTGATAGAGATTTACAGTCAATTTTGTTATATGTATGAATGTTTCTGATGTAATTTTTACTTGATAACTGTTTTGTTATATGTAATTTTGCTATGTTAAGGTTAAAGCCTTCCTTTTTTTGTTTAAACAGAAAAAGGGGAAGTGATGTGGGAGTGTCATATCAATCTGTTGATTTCATTGGCTAAGCAATAAAGAAACTGCTAGGCCCATTGGATAGGCCCACCCTTAGGTGGGTGGAGTAAACAGAACAGAACGCTGGGAGGAAGAGGAAGTGAGGTCAGACTCCACAGCTCTGCTCTCCGGAGCAGACGCCTTCAGAGAGACGCCATGCTACCTGCTCCAGGGAAGACGCACACCATGCCCCAGCTCCGACCCAGGATGGACTTAGGCTAGAATCTTCCCGGTAAGACCGGTGCTACACAGATGATAAGAAATGGGCCAGTCCAGGTGGGAGAGTTAGCCTAGAAGATGCTAGGTAGAAATGAGCCAAGCGGTGTTTAAATGAATACAGTGTCTATGTAATTATTTCGGGGCATAAGCTAGCCGGGCAGGTGGCTGGGGTTTTGGGGACATAACCCCGCCGCCGCTCCTTATTACTACATTATGATATTAACACACATTAAATGCCATATTCTATAGATCTCCAAAGTGTTTGAAGACCACCTATCTAAAACTTATCTCTGACTTTGAAAACATACCTACATGACTACAAGTTTGATTGTTATAAATGACTAATTACTAATCTACATTTCTTAATTATTTTAAACAGTTTATAATACAGTCTTTAAAGGCTAGAACTTTACATTTAAATTTTTAGAAAGACCTTCATAAGTAAAATACTTTAAATAAGAGTAGAAACATATATACAGTACGTTAAAAACAAAAATTTGAATTTGTATCAATATACAAAAATCCATTACCAATGTAAAATATTTGAGATTAACAGTTTTTTACTTTAATAATAGATTCAATAATCTACCCATTTATCCTATCATTTCAATAGCTCCTATTTTTTATCTTTCTAGAAAAAGATCCCTGAAGCTAACTTTCGTTGTTTAGTTTCTTTCCTAATCATGAACAATAACTACTTGTAACTAGTCCCCCTAAACAATAGTAAATTTCCCCTGATCAATCAGAAACCACCCACCCTAGCTCTTGGGAATATGGGTTGCAGTGATATTTTATTTGTGCTTTAATAAATAAAGCTTGCCTGAAGGTCAGTGCAAAGAAGTCACACTAGTCAGCCATACAGGTCAGGTAGTAGTTGCACATACCTTTAGCCCCAGCAGCCACACTAGTTAACCACAGAGACCAGGCAGTGGTGGTACACAACTTTAATCCCAGCACTAGAGAGGAATATAAGACCAGATGAGACAGGAACTCACCCTCTTTCATTCTGAAGAATTCAAAGAGGTAAGAGCACTCTAGTGACTTGGCTGCTTTGCTTTTCTGATCTCCAGGTTGAACCCCAATATCTGTCTCTGGGTTTTTATTGATCGTACTACAGTGGGTGTTAGGTTCCCTACACTGCTTTCTGTTATCTAGGGTGACAGCATCTTCAGGAGACACTAAGTAAATTGGGATAATGATCAAGTCCTGGGAGAGTTAGCTGTCTCTGTGTGATGGGAAAGTGTAGAGCTTATCTGAAGTCCTGACTGGAATAGTCCGTGAAGCTGGACCATTTTAGCTAGCAGCTTTGAAGTTGTTCTGGATGGATGGAGAATTTTGAGGAAACTACAAAAGAGTCATCCTCAGAGGCTGAATTGTCATCATTGGTCAAACCTGGGCTACTTATCAGTGGTGTTGGTCTTTTTGTTCTGAAAACACACAAACCTTTAAAGGTAACATACATATCTGCATTAACACAAGTATGGAAAGTGCAATGTGCATAAATAAGCTAAAGATGAATCTTTGTTTTGTGTTGAGCAGGCAAAAGACATCTGTCAATTTTATAAGTTTGTTTGGACTGCATAACCAAACTGTAATATAAATCTCTAACCATGCCATGTGAAAGACTGGCATGCAATGATTAGTCATGAGGACTTAGTAGTCAACAAGATTATCGTGTCTCATTCAGTAACAGAGCTGTTCCCATGCAGAGGGATCAGCATGCATGTCACCTGTCCTGTAGTCTTTCCTGGATTCTTCTCTCTTGTCTGCAGCCAAGATCTTCAGGAGGTCTCTCCCACCATATGTAGTAGTATTTTTCATTGGGACCACCAGCCCAATGAAATAATGACATTATTATTCATTATGATAGCTTAGCCTTAGCTTAGGTTTGTTCCTAACTAATTCTTATAATGTAAATTAACTCAATTTGTTTAATCTACATTCTTCCAGGAGATCTGTTACCCCATCTCTGTTCTGCCCATCCTGTTTCCTCCACATCTGGCTGGGGATTCTACCTTTCTTCTTCCTGGAGTTCTCTCTGCCTGAAAGTCCCACCTCTACCCTCCTGCCTAACTATTGACCGCTCAGCTTTTTATGACGCCAATAACAACAATACATCTTCACACAGTGTGCAAATATCCCACAACAACTCTAATTGCTATTGATGCCAGCTAGGTAGAAAATGTGGGGCATGCTTTCCTGGAACACATTGTAGCAAAGCAGCAGCAAGAGAATGCGGCCTCTTCTGTTCTTAGCCAGCACATTGGAGAGATGGCTCTTTCTCTCTGTTCCAGCACCAACTTGACTTTGTTTGAAGCTTCTAAGTGTATCTACAATGTATACCCTCAATTTAGCGACAGCAGGGGCTTTACTTTCTTGCCACATCCACATCCTGGTGCTGAGTGTGCTACGCTACATGTATATGATCCCCGATAAGTACATGATAAATGAATAAATATGAGCTTGAAACCTTTTAGTATCCCCTACTGTTTCCCCCTTGGAGGTGTTAGGGTGCCCCCACCACAGATTTCACACAGAAATCGATTTCATTAAAAAGTGAACAAGATGCTATGTTTACAGATTTTTCAGGCTCTGAATTTGGAGTAAAAACGAAAGCTATCAATTTTCAAACACCTTTATGAGGCACAAGCATACAATCAAACACACACACACGCACACACACACAAGAGGCAGTGGTGAAGGCAGTTTAGAGAACAAATTATATAGTTCAATAACAAGAGTGATTTGACTCCAGGACTATCAATGACCGTTAATGCTTCTCACATCCTAGAGTATCTGTGGTAGTTTGAATAAAATGGCCCCCCATAAGCTCATAGGGAGTGGCACTATTTGGAGATGTGACTGTTGGATTGGTTTTGACCTTGTTGGAGGAAGTGTGTCTCTGGGGTTGGGGGGGGGGGGTGAGGTTTCCTATGCTCAGGATACCACCCAGTGTGTCAGTCGACTTCCTGTTGCCTACAAACCAAGATGTAGCCAGCACCACATCTGCCTGCATGCCATGCTCCCTATCACGGTGATAATGAACTGAACCTCTGAAACTGTAAAGCAGGTCACCCCAATTAAATGTTTTCCTCATAAGAATGGCCGCAGGCATGGTGACTCTTCACAACAATAAAAACCCTAAGACAGTATTGGTTTTTCACAACACAATGGGTGTGGAGAAGGCTTGTCAGCCAGCTCTGGAATCAAAGAGGAGTAAAGTCACGCCCGTCAAAAACCAAATCACCAGATTAATTCTGCTGTCGTGGAACCAGGAGAACTATAGACAATTTCCTAACCTTCTGCTATACATCCCAAAGAAATAGTATCTAATTCCAAAAAACAGAAGAGAGCAAATGGAAGGATTCCTCTCCCATTTCTCTTTCAAATAAAAGATACAATGCAAGCAGGGTCAGTGGGTAAAGGTCCTTGTTGCCACCACGGGCAGTCTAGTTCAGTCCCTGAAACCCACGTGATGCAAGGAGACAACCGATTGCCTACAGCTGTCTTCTGACAACCACACCAGCACAACAGTGTGAGCACACACACACACACACACACACACACACACAAATATACATGGTAAACAGGTAAATAAATGTATTAAGAGATGTTGTACACAGTCAGGTGTAAATGAAAAGCACAGTTTGCTAACATCATGGTAGTTAAGTCACTTTGAATACCATATGTACTTCTTAATGTGCCTTGAGCTTTCAATGGCGATATTAAAGTAACTGAAACTGTACTGAGTCTCCTGGCTAAGAGGCCAGCCCATGCAGTTCTGCAGACCTGAGCTTGAGTTCCTGTTTTGTCTCTTTCTTCCTGTATTCCCTGAACTTGCTCCATGCCTTAATGTCCTCTGTTGCGAATGGGGTATTGACCATTTCTGATTCACCGTGTTGTGTTAAAATTTAAATGGCACAGCCCAAAGGGGATGCTCACACAGTGCTTAGCCCCCCAAAAAATCACACAAATAAAAATTTACTGTTATTGTCATGATGCTTGCAATGCATTTAAGAAGAAAACATTTTCACCGAAATTGATAGATCAGATAGAAATCAGTAAGAAGGGTCTTATCAGTGAGAAGAACACAGATATTCTAAGCACATATCCAATAAACAACTCCAGAAGCTAATTACAATTCGTTGGGGTGGGAAGAAGACAAATAAGTGGATGGTTACATTAAAGGACTGTCAATGGGGACTGAGGCAGAAATGAGGCAAGAAAGTCTAGCATGCTGCCAACATGCTTACTCCCTGCTCACTGGTGAGAACGCTCTCTGGAAATTTCCATGGCTTCATCTGAAAGCTGGCTTAATGCCCTAAGAAGGTAATGAATTGTATGTGGTTTGACCTTTGATAGCAACAAAATGATGTTTGAGTCTCAAGATAAGCATTACACACACACACACACACACACACACACACACACACACACACACACAAATGACCCAAGCTCTCTCCTGGTCACTGTATGAGGAACCATTGTATGGACCTCTGAACTTGAGGCTCCCCAAGATGCTGGGACTGGTTCTCCAGCCGAAGTTAATATGGCACCCAGGTCTTTGTTGTCGTTTTTTCCCCTTTACTGGCGATCCTGTGGAGCTCCTAGGGAGCAGCTGCTATTCATGTGGTCCCCAGCTTAGTGAGGGAGTAACAGCACATAGTGATGGGCCCCCAAGAAAGTGTCTGGATGGAGTATTTGTGGAGTCCAGGAAAGAAATATGAAAACAGAATTGGCAGTTGTCTTTGGAATGAACATATCTATGATAGAACATAGAGAGTGCGTAAGGTTAGGAAGGCAGTAGGCTTACATTGGAAAAGAATTCCAGAGCCTGGGTGAAGGGCCAGCGGAGATGGAGGGTGGCATATCCAAGGGGTTCCAAGATGCTCTGTGGCACTGCAAGAGGGAGCATGGGGACTCACTTTGTGCTAGGCCTGGGATGAGTCCTAGCTCGTGAACTCTGAGCAGCAACCAGAGAATCTAGTGCTGTGTTCACCTTGTTTTGCTAACGGGGAAGTTCAGAATTACAGATACTAGGATTCAGGATATGGAGTTCTGAGCCCATAGTCGGACGGCTGGTGTGTGAGCTGGGACTCCCACTCCTCAGTCTGACCACTGACAATGTACCCCCGAAAATGCAGCAGTCTGACCGCTGATGATGTACTCCCCCCCCAAAAGATGCAGCTAGGCCTGCCTCCACAGGACAGCTGCCTGTGAGGTTGAAGACATAGAACTAGAGGTGCTTTAGTGTAAGCATTTGTTTATGGTTTGTCTGAAGTAAAAATGAAATAATCCTTCAACAAAACAAAAAGACAAATGGGGCAAAAGGAGAGGGAGATGGTTTTAGTAGTGAAGAACGTGAGTACTTCTCTTGCAGAGAACTGAAGCTAGGTTCCTGACAGTCACTGACACCTCTGGCCTCTGCAGGCATTCACACACACACACACACACACACACACACACACACTTCATTTTTTGCATTTATATCATGTTTAATGGCAATCAGTTTAACTGCCAACTGATACAAATGACTGGTAACTGCTGCCCTGTATAGCACCACTCGGTCTCATTCACTGGGTGCTTTAAAACTAAATTTTTAAGAGGCAAAAAGTACATCCAACTATTTCTCTGAGTGCTACAAGGTAATGACCATGGGCGCTTACAGAATTTGTACTTGGGTTTTTCACCTCTATACACTCCCCATTCTCACAAAGTCTTAGGAATAGCTTTGGCACTCTGCTGGCAGAGAAGTCTCCTACATGAGAAGAGCGCTCATCTTGGACTGAGGCAAAGTTTCTAGATAGACCTAAGGCCAAATACTATCCAAACACCAGGAGAAATAAGTCTGTTGTGGTGCTGTTCTTTTTATTATTTGAGAATTTCAACTAGTATATTTTTTTCATGTTCTCTCCCAACCTCCAACTCTTCCCAGATGCTTCCCATCTCCTTACACATACAACTTCATGTTCTTTTCAAGGAGGGAGGGAGGGAAGTAAAGAGGAAAGAAGAAAGAAGGAAGGAAGGGAAGGGGGGAGGAAGGGAGAGGGAAGAAAAAGGAAGGAAGGAAGGAAGGAAGGAAGGAAGGAAGGAAGGAAGGAAGGAAGGAAGGAAGGAAGGAAGGAAGGGTCTGATTTGTGTTGGTCGACTATTCCTGAGCATGGAACCCACACTGGAATGACATTTTCATGATCCATTCTCCAGTGGGTGACATAGTTTCCAGTTTCTGCCTATTATGAATACAGCAGGAACAAACGTGAACGAGCAAGCGTCCTTCAGTAAGATGAGAGTCCTATAGCTTAGTCTTATAGTAGCCGTAACTGTAGGGTTTTTTTGTTTTGTTTTGTTTTATTTTATTTCTAAACTTTGGGGCACTTGAGAACAAAGAAAAGTCCCTACACATATGAAACTTTCCTGCATACAAATAGCCAATTAGAACACTGCGTTCGAGCCATAGCTCCTAGCACAATCACCTACTTGGTGATCGCAGAAGTGTTGGGAATAAATGTACCTGCAAGTGTCTGACTAATTAAATGAAACATTCTGCCGTGGCTTGTGTCTTGAATTTATCACCAAGGTGAGAAAAGTCAGTCAGAAGTCATAAGAACTAACAATAGAACATCTATGATCGTGGAGTCCAGTAACCTCAAAGAGATACTTGTATCTGTGTTCCTTACAACATCATTTACTGTTTATAAAAAAATTAGAAGACTCCAAATGTCCATGATGAATGAATGTATCAACCAAAATGTTAGCATTTATTAAGTTTAAAATGTGGTATATATACACCGGGTTTAATATTATTCAGCCTGGAAAGTAGAAGAGTCTGGCACGTGCTACAATCTGAACGGACCTTGGGGATATTATGTTAGGTGAAAGAAGCCAGTTTCAAAGAGACAAAGCATCTGATTACACTCACAGAAGGTAGCTGGGGCAGATAAATTCAACCAGACAGAAATGGGATGGTGGTGGCCAACAGGTAGAGTTGGACAGGATAAGGAGCTGCGTCTATTGTGTTCAGAGTTTCAGGTTCACCTGATGAAATTCTGGAAACGAATAGCAGTGTCGATCACAGAATGTGCTAGCATCATTCAACTGTGAGCTTAAAGCTGGTTACAATGGTAAATGTTACGGTGTGCGTGTTTTACCGTAATTTAAAACGAATTTTCAGGGGTTGTTGGTATAGCATAGTGGTATAGCATTTGCCTAGAACGCAGAAGGTTCTGACTTTGGTTCCTAGCACCGCGAGAAGATAATTTAGTGGAAAAATGAAGACGTTTCGGACAAAAAAGTAATTTGAATTAATATAACATGATTATAACATGGATGAAATAAAAATCATTCTTAATACTTTCCACATGTTAAATAGTTTAAGGTAAATAAGCAACATATAAGGGCTACTTATATAAATTGTATTATGCATTTAAATAAAAACTAACATCTAGGAATGAAGCTCAAATAATAATAATAATAATTAATGATTAGCTTCCTGTCACTATAACGAAGCATCTGAGATAAACAACTGAAAAGAGCTCTTTGGCCCTACTGGCAGTAGACAGATGAAAGGCACTCCATCCTTTGGAAAGTGTTGCAATAAGACACACACATTGTACCACTGCTGTAGCTCCATGTCCTAGCACGCTCAGAAGTCAACCTGTGGCAAATGCAGCTACCCTACCAAGTGCAAAAGAAAGTGTAACTGGAGTGCCAAGGCTAAGAAACAAAACACTACCGGAACGGGGAACACCACCAGGACTGGGCAGATGAGGCACCTAAAGATTGTCTATTGTAGATTGAGACGCAGAGTCCATGAAAGGACAACACGTCAACCCGGGAGGGCAGCTGTGCCAGCGTCCATTTCCTCTTGAGGACTTCAATCAGTCGTAAAAGAAATGTTCTAGTTTCAAAAAACAAAAGCAAAACAAAAAAGATAGAAGTTAGTTTTGGCTCCTGTTTCATGCCAGGGTCACTTGGCCCTTCCTTTCGGTCTGTGGTAAGGTCAAACAAAAGGGTCTCACTGTGCAACTCAGGCGGGGCTCACAGTCAGGGTCCTCCCACCTCTGCCTCCCAAGAGAGAGAGGTAGAGCGCTAGAACACGGCTCACACAAGGTCATCCAGATGACGCTCATTCCCTGGTTCAACACACTGAGCCTTAGAGGCCCATGTACCTCCCAAGTCAGTGTGGAAGGCTGGAGAAAGTCACGTTGACCTACCTGTTCTTTGCACCATCAAAGTCATTGCCCCAAGCCCCTAGAGACGAGTCTAACATGGCAGGGGCAACCAGGGATCTAAGCAGACACTTACCAATTACCTGAGAACATCCCTGCTGGGAATCGGTTCTCATCTAAGAAGCTAGTTTAGGAGTCTGGGCTCCTAAAGAGTCTCACACACAAATCATTTCTTGGTAACCTTCATGCTGTTCTGTCACCGACAGCAGCTAGCCAGGCTTGAGAGAAAGAACTATGGGGAAAGAATGGCAAATTGCTCTCAAGACTGAAGCTGGAAAGCCAAATTCAGAAAACCATGACAATGAGGCGAAGATAAAGAGTGTTTCTGAGAAGCAGCAGCCGTAACAAAATACAGGGAGTGCTGCCACATGCCCAGGCAGAGGACTAAAGAACCAAGATATTATATTTCACCCACCCATCAACTCTATGAAGAAAATACTTGCATTGGATACAGAGCTATAAGGCCTTCCGTGTACAGGAAAAGGAAGAAAGAGAAAGGAGAGAGAGGAGGAAGGAAGGAGAGGCAGAGGGAGGGAGAGGAGGGAAGGACAGAGGGAGGGAGAGGAGGGGAAGCAGGTAAATTGAGAGGGAAGGACAAAATGAATAAACTCCTTCTTGAAGGAATTCAATGCATGTTATATGCATGAATGAAATTACTATAATGAAGTCCACTGTTTGACCTGTTTATGTATGCTAATAAACATTAATTTTTAAAAAAAATGACTTCAGGAGTCCTGAAACAAGAAATTCTCTAAGGATCCAAAACACTGTGAGTGTAGAACTGACCATTCACCTTGTTTTGGAATAATAGAATAGTCTGGACATTGATTTGTTTCACGTTCTGAAACCCAGACTAAGCTAGATAAATTTTAATTATCCCCAAATTACACACACACACACACACACACACACACACACACACACACACACATTGGGTGGGGGAAGAGGAAAGAGAGAGGGTTTGTTTTGTTTTCTCATTTATGGCTTCTTGGGAGTGATGGAAAATTTGGCAATCCTATTAACTGTAGTTTACAATAAAATGTCACTAAATGGATGTTTTATATGCCCTTTGTTTCTCATTAGCCTTGGAAGATTATCAAGAGTTAAATGAAACTAATGCTTTGGGATTTCAGCCTCTCACAACCAGAAACCAGAGCCTCTCCGAGGCTAACAGCTGGAAGCGACATCGTCGTCCGGGTGGCTCTGCTAGGGACTGAGTGGTGTGGTCTGTCCTCTGGGCCCCAGAAGCCCCTCAGCAGCCCTCCAGCGCAGCCACAATGCAGGCTTCTGCTTCAGAGGTAGCCGAGCCTCGCAGTGGGTTATGTAACGTCTTCAAATGGTAAGCAGAGGAGTTGGAATCCGGAGCCAGGCAGCTGTACTCCAGCCTTCCCTCCTTCAGCGATCACTAAACCCCGAGCTAAGTAAACTTGGCACACACGGGAAGAAAAATATCATCTTCAAATCAGCCAAACTAGTTGCTTGGCGTGGAAATAGAAAACTGTGATTTGGCTGCTTGTTTTTTGTGGCGTTGCAGACAATCCCTCAGAAGGACAGCATCTCTCCCTTATCAGGGTGGTCTGACCTCCACCCAGAAGGCTGACGAGGCATGGCTGAGATTCCAGAATGTTACCACGGAGGCCTCGCACCCACTGCGTCGCTAAACATTCTGTCCCCAGCTCCCATTGGAAGGGCACACTGGCCACACAGCTGCACCACATGGGTCAGATCACACCCACGGGACTGATGCATGTGTTCTCTCCAAAGATTTTAAGCAGCTGACCGCCCTGTGATAAAGGATACAGCAGGCTGTATCGTTCAGGGCTTTTCTTTCCTTCTCACAGAGCCCTGCAAGGCAAGCGCATTATCACTTCTGCTCATAGCTGGGTAATCAGAGATTTTGATTGGTTAAGTACAGCTGGGATTCTTACCAGGTCGGTTTGTTGACCCTGGAAGCTTCTCCCTTAAGCAATCTGTGATAGTTTTCAGGAAAATATAGTTACTATATGTCTTAGCCATTCCACTCCTGCATAGAGACCCACGGGATTCAAAATCAATGTAACACCCAGGAACACGGACATCGTCGATATTACAATGTTATTTCAGCAATGTTACAATAGCCATGTTATGGAATCAGTGCAGGTGTCTGTCAACAAATGTATGAATGCAGACAATGCAGTATGCATGCACAATGGAGATCTATTTGCCATTAAGAAGAACACAATTGGGTTGTTTGAAGGCAAACGTATGCAACTGAAGATCATCCTACTAAGTGAAGTAATCAGATTCGTGGAGATAAATGTCACGTGTTTTCTCTTAGTTGTGGATACAAGATTTTACATAAATTTACAAACTTGTATATTACCTAGGGCATGAAAATGGAAGAAGGCTCAAGGAATGAGTAGAAAACACAGGAAGTGAAAGTTGGAGAGAGAAGGTGAGGTGAGCTTGGCCAAAGTACATGGCATACTTATGGGAAAACGTCTTTATGAAGCGTATCACAGTGCATAATCAATATGCACCAATAGAAAATTTAAATTGTTAAACCTTAAAGGACACAACCCTACCCAAAAGAAAAACTACTTCAAAATCAGAGAAAATATTTGTATATCCTATGTATATCCTATGTTCCTCTCTTCCTGAGAAAAACTTGTATAGGAAATTTTATATACAGACTTTATAAATTACAGTAAAAGCATAAAATTCAGAGTGAATCTCCATGGCTTCTGAATTAGTATTCTAACAACATAGGTGTTCATTGAGATGTGGAGACACTGGGTCTGGTTAACTTGGGTAGATGATGTTTATTTTATTTGCAACTTTCTTATAATAAAGAGTATTACTTTAAAAAGAACTCTATAGCTCAGTACAACTCAAAATTTTAAAATGGTCCAATTTCAAAAGTGAGCAAAAAATTAAACATTTCTTCAAAGATGATATAAAAATATCTAATAAATACATGAGAACTGTTCAACATCATTTTGCAATACACACATTAAAACCAGAACCAGGCCTTTAGGGTGGCTATAATAAAGAGATAATAAACATTAGGCAAGGATGTGGTAGTCGGAACTCTCATACATCATGGCACAGGTGTACAAATGATATAGCCACTGTCAAAAATAGTTTGACAATTCCTCACAACGGTAAACACGGATGTACCATGTGATCAAACAACGCTCCTCAGCATGTGCCTAACAGAAATGAACAATTTACCCACAAAAACACAGGAGTGTTCATGGAAACATCATTGAGAATGGGCCAAGAGTGGGGGCCATCTCAACGCCACCAGCTGATGAAGGCATAAACAAGATGTGTGTCCACATACGAGGACATTCCTTACATGTAATAAATGAAGTACTGATACATCTGGAAAGGACAGAGAAGCTCAGAAGCATCATACTAAGTCAAGGAGATCAGTCACAAGCTTACATTGTGCATGATGCCAGTTGTGTGTCCTGTCCAGAGTAAAAGAATAAATAGAGAGATTAATGGTTATGTGAGTTGAAGCAAGGGGGTGGGGGGACAATGAAGTGTGACCTCTAGTAAGTATAGGGTTTCTTTGGAGTGGTGAAAATATTATAACATAAATGGTTATGGTTAGCAATTCTGTGAGCATCCTATGACCATTCAATTTAATTACATACTTTCAATGGGTGGATTTTATAGTACGTGGCAGATTGAGATAAGGCTATAAAAACTTTATATGAACTGGAGCTTACATTACAATCTTCAAATTTTCTGCAACTGTATTACTTGGGGGCCTTCCCTCTCCCGGTTTCACCTAACAGAAGAAAAGGTCTCATATTGAAGGTTTTCTATCCCTCATCCCACAGAAAGCTGTATTTCTGTGTTAGGGTGTAATGTGTCACAATCAAGCCGCATCACAACTCTGCATTCACAGTCCTGATCAGTTGTAAGTCCCCCTTGTGAGCTCTGAACCATCCAAAGATCAAAACCATTTCCTTCTAATTTATAGCACTTCACATAACATATATACACACACGGGGTGGGTGAGTTTGAGCAGAAAGCTTGAGGTAGACTTTCTCCTGAGTACAAGCTACGGAGAACAAAACAGGAGCAGTGAAACTAACCCAGTCCTCAAGAATTCTAGTTATGTAGCTTTCCCTATAGGCGTGCTGCTATCATTTAGAGGATTTGGCTGCAGCATGAGGAATTTATGTTGCACAAAAGTCATTTTCTTGGGAGCATTGCTGAACAATGGGCTATTGAGAAAACATGTAAGTCCCCTCTCTCTTCCTCTCTCTCTCTCTCTCTCTCTCTCTCTCTCTCTCGTGTGTGTGTGTGTGTCTCTCTCTTTCTCTCTTTCTCTCCCCCGCCAAACACAGAGCGATTTTTATTTGTGAATCCAAACTATGATAGACTATGTCTTCTTATGAAGCAAGATAGCTAATGAGATTTTTTATAACCCGCATCCATTCCTATTACCTATAATATTTAATGATTTCCCTTCAATTCTCTTGGCCCCGGCAATCCTTCCTCTGTTTTATGGTTGCTCATTTTTAGCTTAATAACCTCCCCATTCTATGCATCATCCCTCTGAAAATTTCGGGGAAGAGTCATGTAAGAGAGTGCACTCTTTGAATGTAGAACAGTACATTATGTGTAGACTTTTCTATTACGATCCATTTATGCTGCTTGAACATCATTGGATGAACTCAGAGGCAAACTAAAATGACTGCAATGTTTTCCATTTGCAGGGGACAGCTTATTTAGCAGACTTACAATAGAGTTTGTTTACTTTACCTTTAGATATCACTTAGTGTGTTTGCACCCCAAACCAGTTCTGAGTATCAGCCTACCAAATTCAAACTATATGTCACAGTCAAAAATACTAGCATCTCAATATTTTGCTTTGTTTTTAAGTCTTTTCTTAACCCTGAAGGAGGATAAAATTATCCACACATCTCTGGCTACCAAATTTTACCAGATTACTATTTTAATTACCAACTTTAAATTGTCTCTAGTTGAGAGTAATAATAATAACTAATGATTAAAATGGACTAGCCACTCTTAAAAGACAAATAGATAATCACCAGATAGATGATAGATAGATAGATAGATAGATAGATAGATAGATAGATAGATAGATAGATAGATAGATGATAGATAGATAGATAGATAGATAGATAGATAGATAGATAGATAGATATAGATAGATGATAGATACATAGATAGATAATACATAAATACATACATACACACATAGATAATAGTTATGATCAGTTTATCTAACCCAAACAATGACCCTGTGAAACAGTATTGTCATTCTCATTTTATATGTGAAGAACTGAGATACAAAGAGCTTAAGAAACTTGTCCAAGATCGCACAACTTGTAAATGGTATGGCCAGGAATTTAAATGAGGAATCTGGTTCCCAAGCCATAAGCTATGGTGCCATGGTTTAATAGCCTCTTTAAGTGATTAAGTGGAGGACACAGAACAATGAATGAAATTCATGACAGCAAAATTCCATGTACTCATCCCCATACATCTTTTCCAGACATGTGAACTTCAGGATACTTCCCAAGATTGTAGGAATAAGAAGGACATTGTTCTGCCATCCTCCTCTCTGCTCCTCTCATGCCTCCTCCTAGATGGGAAGGTAGAACCACATTGATACAAAGGTGTTTATGAAGAGAGCATGTATTTGCAGAGCTAGTCTGTTCCCAGGAACCTAGACACCAGTCTGTAAAAGAGAAGGTCAATGAATCTTTGACTCATCGTGAGCATACAAATAAAACAGGATTCTAAAAATCTAATAGATATAGGTAGCATATTTGCAAGAAACAGTAGTTTGGAACCCAGAGTTCTACACTGCCTTTAAATCTTATCTGCTCTTGTTTGGGGCTTAACACTAGGAATAATGATTAAAGTTGGGCTTTATTAATTACTTTGAAACTCTATCTTTAGTTTCCTAGTTATTAATCAGACAAATTAATCAGGCTGTTCTTTCTTGGTCTCTGAGCCAGAGTCAATACTCACAGGCCCCAAATATTTGCACATTGGGAAGCGTTTAGACATGACACCATTCTTTCTTCAATGACCATGAGCTTCGTGGGTTCTTGAAACTTCAGTAAGTAGTAGCAGGTCCGCACAGAACAGTGCGCTGACATGTCTAGAAAGTGAAGACAAGTTCAGCCGAGGTAACTGCGATCAAGTGAGAGAAACAAACATCTAGCAAGCTTGACTCACCTGTTGGGAAATCCCAGTCTGGCTTTCAAGGGCCAAGAAAGCCAATTTGTAGACATTTGAACATTGAATTTGTCCCAACAGCACCTTACGGTGACTAAGCACCCTCAGTGAAGAGAAGGGAAGCAAAGCCAAGGTTTAAGTCACGTTGTTAGCCATCTCTTCTGCCCTTTTAACCATTGCCATGCTCCTACCTAAGTATACATCTCAGAATGAAGACAAAGCTTTGGAAAACACCTATTTAAAAGCAGGTCAAGCCGTTGCAGCATGCTCAGTGGGCTTTTAGCAGCAGTAGATTCCAAAGCATTTCTCTCCAGAACCTGATTCTCTCCTAGTTGGGTTTCAGAAGCGAGGTGTCATTTCTCAAACACCCTCCATGGAATGTAGATAAGGGCTGACTTATAGGCAGCAGTTCTAACAGAAGTGATCCTGGATTGTTTTATCTTAGTGTTGATGTGGCGATTCACTAAAGCCCTTTTGCACTAGTATGCTTGGGCAATTTGATTGCAGATGCTGCACAGTGCGTCCGAGTCTGGAAACCACCTCAGCATCATCAATGCATGCAATCACTTTGATGACCTTCTGAGATAGGGAGATACAGAGAGACTATCGCTCCAGACTCACAAACTGGGAACTGCTAAGTACCTGAGTAAGTCTTGGAAGCACCTGTTTGGCATCTGCATCAACTTTCTCTGTATTTCCTCTTTAATTATAATTTTATTAGACTATGCATTCACCACTAAAAAGTAAGCTTCATTAGGACATTTCCATAATGAATCTATGTTCTTGTCCTGATTACACACTGCTGTTCATGAATCCGTAATGCTATTTATATATGGTCATGAGTTAGTTTGTTAACAATGTCTCATATAGATTTCAGAGCCTTGGGACAAATCCTTTTGACAGAAAATGAAACAATGAAAAGAACCAGTGTGTTGCATACTCTAACCTAAAATTTTAAATATCCTTTGCGGGTACAAGGGCATTTGTGGTGTTTCATAATGCAAATTTCCAGAAAAAAATTCATTAACAAGAAAGCAAACTAATAATCCATTTCCATATAATGAAATACTACATAGCAGTCACAATAACCTCTTGCTAACAGCATGTATGAAACATACAAAGATTGAAACAAAAAGCTGACTACCAAAGCAGGCTTTTATATAAAACTCTGATGGAGGAAGGTCATTGGTTAAAAAAATAAAGAAACTGCTTGGCTGGCCCTCATAGGTTAGAACACAGGTGGGCGGAGAAAACAGAACAGAATGCTGGGAGGAAGAGGAAGTGAGCTCAGACTCGACAGCTCTCCTCTTGGGGGCAGACGCCTCAGAGAGAGGCCATGCCCCGCTCCCGGGCAGACTCACGTGATGAAGCTCCAACCCAGGATGGACTTAGGCTAGAATCTCCCGGTAAGCGCACCTAGCGGTGCTACACATTATAAGAAATGGGCTAGTCCAGGTGCGAGAGTTAGCCTAGAAGAGTCTAGATAGAAATGGGCCAAGCAGTGTTTAAAAGAATACAGTTTGTGTGTTGTTATTTCGGAGCATAAGTTAGCCAGGCGGCCAGGGTGCTGGGGACGCAGGCCCGCCGCTCTTATTACTACAAAACTCTTGTAGATGTTTATACAAATTATAGAAAATGTTCTATGCTCTAGTAGCAAATATGTATTTTAAATGTAGGAAAATAATACTGACTAAATTCAGACTATAATAGCTCCCCCTTATCCATAGAGAACATGGTATAGGCCCCTCAGTGAATGCCTAAAGCGAAAGATTTATTGAACTCTATATTTACTGGTTTTTTTTCCTAAGCACAGACACCTATGTGAGGCTTAATTCATAAATCAGGCACAACAATAGGTTATTAATATTAATAACAAAATGAGAAATGAAGACAATATGCTATAATAAAACATACAGAGTCTCTGTTCTGAACCAAAATAATTTTTAGTAGGTGGGGTCTGAAGTTAACCACAAGCCAAGGCTGGGGGAAGGCTGCTGTCCTAGCTGCGTTTAGAGAGAAGAACGTAATGACAGAATGATAATCAGGGTCTTAATTAGTATAGGTGCTTTCGCTGCTTTTCCTATAGTTACTGCATGAGAAATTGTGGGGGTTTTTCTTTATATGTTTGTGTCTGTCTTAGATAACTTGATGGAGGTCATACTACCTTTCTTTAGGGAGAAAATGAAACATGTGACCACTTTCTTCTGTGAGAGTAAGGGCAAGCAACATGCAGGTGTTGTATAGGGTGGTGGGATACAGCAGTAGCCACGGAAGACTGTGACACCCCCCTCCCCACCCTGCCCCTCAGCTAATAGAGAAGGTGAAAGAAGCATGTTTCCTGCCGGGAAGCATAGGGTACCATGGAAATGGGGATGGAAACCTAGTTTCAGGTAACTTGGGAGTCCTTCAAGAGAGCATGAAGTTTCATCAGGAAGAGATGGCAGACTGATAGCCATTCAGCATGCCCATGTGTACACCTGGACATTGGTGCCTGGGTAGAAGACGGAGAGGGCACACAGTGGGGCTGCGCAGAAGGTAAGAAGCAGACCACCATGCAGGATCTTTCGCCCTCCGCTAATGCATTGACCTGCCTGAGGGCAGGATGTGGGGATGCACTGCTGCACCCTGGAAAGGACAGAGCGGAGTTGACCTGGAGTGGAGGGAAGCAGAGGATCCCAGAGATGTGTCTGTCAAAGCGAAAGCTAGCCCTGTGTTTTGCCCTACAGCCAAAGCGATTTCAGCAGTCAGGCATGGGGACAGATTGAATGTGGGCCAGTGAAGGAAGCTTCCCCCCCATCCCACTCCTATGAAGGAATTACTCAGGCAGATTGCCACACTCAAAGTACTTTACCATCTGTCATAGGTGAGTTACACAACTCAGTTAGTGATTAAATTACCAGCGTAGCTGCTATGTGAGCAGGGAAGGGTCAAGGTTATTTCTTGTTCCTGCACTTTGGTTTAAATGGAATTAGATTAGTTCATTCTTAGTTTTGATGTTAAAAAAAGAGAGAGAGGGAGGGAGAAAGAAAACAATAAATTCTGCCCTCCCTCCACTCGTGTGAAAAGCTGATTCAAGCTCATTCATCACGTACTGGGGCCCCTGTGTCTAACCTTGGTCCAGTGTTTAGATTTATAAAGTGTGAGATCATTGTCAGTTTCATTTATCTCTGTTATTAAATTTACTGGGCCTCCTCCAAATGACATTATATCTTCTTATCTAATTCAAATAAATGTCTTACTCATAGCTGGGATGTAGATGGTGAAATCTTATTGTTAATTCAATAATTGAGATAATCTCATTGTTTTGTTTTCCTAATGGAATCTTGATTTGATTGTTCATGTCTGAAATTCTACTCAGTTTCTCCAAACTTTTCTTTAAACTGCTGTTCTTGAGAACTCCCAGAGTTTCTGAAATGATGAACTCTTCCTGTTCTGTCTTCAGCAAGCGCCTCTCTCGGGTCATCCACCAGGCAGCATTATAGTTATGTCTTGGATTTTACATCCATATTTAATGTTTGGTTAAGAGTAAGTTTCCTGGGGAAAGTCTGTTTCCTAGGGAAAATCTGTTTTCTCCAATGGATTGACTGGGTATATCAACCACTCCAGGGCAGATCTCATATTCAGGAGCAGTTAGCCAACAAATAATGAACTCCACTGCTGTATTTTTGTTTGTTTGTTTTTCTTTTTTGTTTTGGGTGATATAGTCTAGGTTTGGGGCATTTTGTTGTTGTATTAGATTTTTGGCCTTTTAGGTTGGATGCATAGGGAGGAGGAGAACATCTGAGCAAACTTGGGGCAGGTAAAAATATGGTCAACATACATTTAAATTGATAAATTTTTAAAATAATATAAAAATGTTTAAGAAGGAGAATATTTTACAACAATTGGTTAATTAGATTCATGTGTCATGGGGTTGACTTTTGTTACATCTTAAATTTCATAAAAGAAACTAGAGGTGCAAAAAAGAAAAAGACTAACTCTCCTAGTGACATAAGGGATAAAGGGCTAGTAGTAAGTTTGACTGTAAGTCCTATGGATCTGTAGGGATTTGGCCTCAGTTTTCTAATCAGTGAAATGGAAATCATTAAGAGTGGCCCTGTAAAGGCATGAAAGCTAACTGAGATTATCCTCATCTTCAATATAGGTTGAGTGCTTTATAGTAACCATTCCAATCTTAACTAAATACTCTATTTTATATTTAACTTGATTATATATAGCAATTTATCAGTTAAAGATTCAGATCAGGGTATGGGGAAATAGTTCAGTCAGGCAGGTGATTGCCATGTAAGCATAAGGACCTGAGTTCAACCCCCAAGAACAAAGCCTAGTGGGGTGACACACAGGCAATCCCAGCCAAGGAGAACGGCCACTGGTCCACTGGCCAGCCAGCTATTCTACTTGGCAAATTCCAGGCCAGTGAGAGATGCTGTCTCAAACAAGGTGGACCATTACCAAGTTGTCCTCTGGCCTCCATATGCACATTAGGGCATGGACATGCACACTCTTGTAAATCTACACAAACAAGCAGGCATGCACACACACACATTTGAAGGAACACTAAAAGAGATTTTCTGTCTACTTTTCTGCCATTCTGTGCTTAGAATATTTGTGTCTGAATAATTAGTCTTGTCTGTGTCCGACATAATACAAACCAATATCTAAATTCACTTTACTTGACTTGATTTCATTTTCCTAGTGCTGTTTTCCAGATCCCAAAGATGGGTCTCTTGATCGAGGGGAGGCAGTTAACTGTTCTCAGTGGCTGCTTCAAGTGAGCATACCAAAACAGATCATTTGAGGTTCCCAACCAAAGCAGTCAGCAAGCCTGGTAACCAAGAGCAACAAACAGCCTGTGTGGCTAGACAAGGCCACGATGATGGAACACGGGATCCGCTCCCACAGCCAGGATAAAACAGCCGTAGCTCCCACCCCCAGCCTTGTGAGCTCTCTTGCATTTGGAGCTTTGCATATTTTTCTCTCTGCCTGAAAAGAAAAAAAATTTCCTTACTCAAGATTAAACCCTTCCATCTCAACTTGCATGTCACCTTCTCCAAGAAACCCTGACCCTGCCAAGTAAGCTTCAATCTGATAAGCATTCCTATAGCATTCTTAAGAGGTCCTCATCATGTGAGGTCAGTCACTACATGGTTCTGGCAACGTGTGAGTTTTGATTGTCATTATTTGGTTAAATAAGGCCAGCCCTCCAGCAAGACAATTGAAATTTCAATTACCACAGTATATGACCCGTGAGCAATTGTATAAACTGTGGGGTGCTTGCTTTGGGCTCCACAAATGATCTCACAGAAACCAGAGTCACATCATGGTCAGTTATCTACAAATGGCAGCCCCTCTTCCAACATCTGTTGATGACCTCTCACAAGAGGACACAGCACAAAAGTCATCATGCCCATCACTCAGAAATAAACCCATGTGATCTGTTACAGAGAATGGAAAGAAAATAGCTACAAAAGATAAAAGCACAGCAAAGGAAGGAAAGGTGGCTAGCCTGGGGAAAAGATTCAAATCAAACTTAAGTGGCGTTAGAGAAGAAATCGCTAACCACAAAATGTGGACTCATTCACCACAGATATACTATGGCTATGCATTCGGAAGAACTCAGTGAAGGCAAATTCAGGAGCACAGACGTGCAAAGTGGGTAGGACAAGAGGGTAACAAAGCCTTAGAGGGAGGGAGGTCTTGGTTTCTGTGGCTGTGATAAACAACTGGAAAAAAAAAAACAACTCATAGAAGAGAAGGTCCATTTCAGAGCATAGTTGTATCCCTTCATGCAGGGACTACAGGAACTCGGAACAGGAACTAAAGCAGAGGCCACAGAGGGGTGCTGCTTACTGGCCTGTTCCTCATGGCTTGCTCAGATTGCCTTCTTTTTTTTTTTTATTGAGAAAAGGAAAAAAAAGTTTCAGCCTCCTCCCAGCCTCCCATTTCCCTCCCCCTCCTCCCATCTTTCTCCCCCTCCCCCCACTCCTCTCCTCCTCCCTCTCCAGTCCAGAGAGCAGTCAGGGTTCCCTGCCCTGTGGAAAGTCCAAGGTCCTCCCCCCTCTGTCCATGTCTAGGAAGGTGAACATCCAAACTGGCTAGGCTCCCACAAAGCCAGAACATGAAGTAGGATCAAAACCCCGTGCCATTGTCCTTGGCTTCTCATCAGCCCTCATTGTTCACCATGTTCAGAGAGTTCGGTTTTGTCCCATGCTTTTTCAGTCACAGTCCCGCTGGCCTTGGTGAGCTCCCAATAGATCAGCCCCACTGTCTCAGTGGGTGGATGCACCCCTCGTGGTCCTGACTTCCTTGCTCATCTTCTCCCTCCTTCCTCTCCTCATTGGGACCTTGGGAGCTCAGTCCAGTGCTCCAGTGTGGGTCTCTGTCTCTATCTCCATCCATCACCAGATGAAGGTTCATAGCCAAGAGGATAACTATATGTTTTCCTTGGGTTCACCTTCTTATTTAGCTTCTTTAGGTTCACTAATTGTAGATCGCTTCCTATGTATAACCCCAGCAGCACAGACATTAAGGGCAACATTGAATAAATAGGACCTACTAAAACTGAGAAGCTTCTGTAAAGCAAAGGACACTGTCACTAAGACACAAAGGCAACCTACTGACTGGGAGAAGATCTTCACCAACCCTGCAACAGACAAAGGTCTGATCTCCAAAATATATAGAGAACTCAAGAAACTAGACTTTAAAATGCTAATTAACCCAATTAAAAAATGGGGCACTGAACTGAACAGAGAATTCTCAACAGAAGAAGTTCAAATGGCCAAAAGACACTTAAGGTCATGCTCAACCTCCTTAGCAATCAGGGAAATGCAAATCAAAATAACTTTGAGATATCATCTTACACCTGTCAGAATGGCTAAAATCAAAAACACCAATGATAGCCTTTGCTGGAGAGGCTGTGGAGGAAGAGGTACCCTCAGATTGCCTTCTTATATGGTCTAGACATGGTGCTGCCAACAGTGGGCCGTGCCCTCCCACATCAGTCATTAATCAAGAGAATGCTCCCAGACTTGCCTGTAGGCCATTTCAATGGAGACTTTTTTTTTAATTAAAATTCTCTCTTCCAAGAAGATCCTGACTTGTATAAAGTTGACTTTAAAAAAAAAAAAAGTCTAAAACTGACATAGAAAAAGCAAAGAGAAAACATTAGGAGCTGATCCCAGCATATAATGGATTGCAGCAGGACTTTCTTTAGCGTGCCAGCTCCCAAACAATTACATGAAGACTTACTATTAATTATGAAAGCTTGGCCTTAGCTTAAGCTTGTTCCCAACTAGCACTTAGAACTTAAACTAGCACATTTCTCTTAGTCTACATTCTGACGCATGGCTCCTTACCTCTGCTCAATTCTGTACACCCAGCTCTATACATGGCTGACTGAAAACTTAATCCAAGCACCTCAGATTCTTTCTGAGTTCCTCTCCCTGGAAGTCCCACCTATTCTCTCCTGCCTAGCTATTGGCCATTCATCTCTTTATTAAATCAATCAGAAGTCTTGGGGGAGAGACATATCTTCACAGTGTACAAAAAGATTAACCCACAACAATAGATAGTCAATATGCAAAAAACTCTGTTAAGTTACATGAATGCTTAAACTTCTTTTCATAAGTGTTTTACATTAATGCCCAGTATTTCTAATGTTCTGAATGCCATGCATTAGCTAGATCAGCTTTACTCTATCTTCATCACCCTGCCCTCATTGCTGACAATAAGATTTTCTGAAGATCACAGAACAACTGTTTTCCCCACTCTGGTGGTCACTGTCCTGTTCATGGCTGTTTTGATGGTCCTATATCACTGTGCAGAGTAAGGAATGCCTGTATATTGAGTGTGAAACTCTTGCTGGCACATGGTAGCTAATTACTACATGTTCTCACAGGATATAATTTCATGTTTGAGTGTGAGTGATAAATGAATGAATGGATAGATGAATGAAATCTAGGTGGACTCTACCTATATCAAAATATAAGAAATGAATATTTTCATTCATCCTAGTCCATATAATTTACTATAGCTCCTCCACCATTTGAATGGATGCTCCATACTTTTAAAAATAGACCTACTCTGTGTCTAAATTAATCAGATAGCCACCATAACAGCCCTGAAGCCAAAGTCAGGTTCTTGGTCATCAAGTCAGTGCTAAACTGACATCTGGTCCTCCCAGGCCCAGCCCCAACCCCAGCTAATCACAGCCATTATCAATGTTCTCTAAATCTAGAATTAGGATTAGAATTCTGGTGGTGGGTGGTGGTGATGCATGTCTTTAACCGCAGCACTCTGGAGGCAGAGACAGGCAGATCTCTGTGAGTTCGAGGCCAGCCTGGTTTACAAGAGCTAGTTCCAGGACAGGCTCCAAAACTACACAGAGAAACCCTGTCTCAAAAAGAAAAAGAATTCAGATAATCCCACTCTTAGACTAAGGTTGTTGAGCATAGGGGATATCTCAAATAAGTGAAATTTATTACATCTTTGCTCTGGCTTCTATACCCTCTCATACACTCCATCTTTCTTAAAATTGCTAATAAATATCCAGATTCTATGCTTATTTTCCACAACAAAGAGTAGCAAAGTAGTCAAGAGGTCAATGTTACCATAGCAACCTCTCAACTCTATGAAGGGAGGTCACTGAACACCTCCCTCCTCCGATACTTGCTCCGTACTATTATCACAAGAATATTGCTGGACATGCTGCCAGGAAGAGACGCCACGAAGAGGACAGAAGTCTCTATCCATACCACCAGGAACATGACAGGTTTTTGTATGATCTCAGAAGCTAAACAGGGTCCGGCCTTGTTAACACTTGGATGGGAGACAAAGGGGAAGAAGGTATTCCTTCTTGGAGGTATCAGCTAGGCAATCTTTTTAGGACATTCCCAGGAAATATCAAACACCATCTTAATTTTCTTTTTCTCCTGGAATTTTTCTCTAAGAGTGTTCTAAAAATTGAATAGCCTCTTTCCAAAGAGTTTTAATAACTGTCCCTTCCATGGGTATATTGAAGTTTTTTATTCAAATACATTGCTAATGGAGAGCGCCGGTAGTCTGATAGCTAGTGATTTTATCACCACCATGGCCCAAGTTCTGCTCCAATCATGTGGCCTAAAGTTTGGTTGGAAGTTCTTGTTCTTCCTTTTTATTTCTCAAACATTCATTGAACACTTACTGTGTTCCCCAACTTTTTCTGGGTACCTAGATCAACTGTGAGAGTCAAGTGCTTGTCCTGACTGACGGCAGATGCAGATAATACATGGGGAAGCAAAGAAGATATCTGGTATTAGACTCACGCCATGTGTCATGAAGATAGAGGGGAACAAAGGGGGATTCTAGGGAAGTCATTCTTCAGAAGAAGGGGCGAAGAGAGAAGAGACACCCTCCAAAAGAACAAAACCATATGGGGAAGATGCTGACAAAGCGTGCTTGTATGTAGGGATAGCTGAGGCCCATTTCAGAGCAATGTAGGCAATTGCTATAGTCAATGTCAACTGTCAATTTTACACACACCTAAAGTCACCTGGGGAAAGGAACCCTCACCTGAAGAATTGCACAAATCAGAGTTGCCTATGTCCTTGTCTGTGAGGCATTTTCTTTTTCTTTTAATTGATTTTATTGAGCTATGCATTTTTCTCTGTTCCCCTCACTGCCTCTCCCCTCCACTTCAACCTTCTCCCATGGTCCCCATGTTCCCAATTCACTCAGGAGATCTTGTCTTTTACTACTTCCCATGTAGATTAGATCCACGTATGTCCTGTGAGGCGTTTTTATAATTGGTAATTGATGGAGGAGGGCCCAGCCCATTAGAGGCTGAGTCATCCCCAGGCAGATGGGTCCTCATAGGAAAAAAAAAAGGAGCTGAGAAAGCCAGAGGGAGCCACTTAGTAAAGCAGCATTCCTCCATGGTCTCTTCCTCAGTTTTCACCTCAAGGTTTCTGCATGAGTTCCTGGCCTGACTTTCCTCAGTGATTGACTACGAGACGGCAGTGTAAACCAAACAAACTCTTTTCTCCTCCAAAGCTTGCTTTTGATCCTGGTGTTTACCACAGCAATAGAAAGAAGACTATGGAAGGGATGAATCTGGCACTCCAGCTAGTGATCTTAGGTGGGACAAGACCCAGGGAAAATGCCACCAGGGAGACCTAGAGGGGGCCTCCAGACCCCATCTGCCTGCTGTTGGCAGCAGGCCTGAATCACAGTTGGCATCCAAGCCTGCTCTCTAGCCATCATGGTCCTTGGTTCTTAGCTGCTGCTGACTCCTTCCTCCAGGTGCTCTGTCTGTCAACCACTGGGGTGCTACCATTTTCATCCTCCTTGTTTACTGTTCTCAAGCAGTAGATCATCGCTGCCTGCCACATAGCCCATGGCAAGGAAAGGGTCTTCCTGGAGGAGTCTGGCTGAGTGGGCTTGAGTGAGGACAGGCTGCTGGGCCAGCTTCACAGGGAAGGAAGCTCCCATGACAGGCTGTCATGACAGGCTGCATGGAGCCAGGGGATCTGTTTGCTCTTGTTGTTTCAGGCTTTCAAAGGAATCACACCATCGTAGCTTTTCAAACTTTGCTACAGCACATACTTAAGAAAACACATGTCTTAGCATCTGTGCTATTGCTGTGAAGAGACACAATGACCAAGGCAACTCTTAAAAGATAAAAAGCCTTCAACTGGGGGATTGCTTACAGTTTCATAAGGTTAGTTCATGATCATGGTGGGAAGCAGACAGGTGAGGTACTAGAGCACTAAATGAGAGCTTTATATCCAGATCCATTAGGCAGCAGGCAGGCAGAGAGAGAGAGAGAGAGAGAGAGAGAGAGAGAGAGAGAGAGAGAGAAAGAAAGAAAGAAGGAAAGAGAGGAAGAGAGGGAGGAGGGAAAGAAGGAATAAAGAGAGAGAGAGAGAGAGAGAGAGACAGAGAGAGACAGAGAGAGAGAGAGAGAGAGAGAGAGAGAGAGAGAGAGAGAGAGAAAGAGGACCTGGCATGGGTTTTTTAAACCTCAGAGTCCAGCCCTAGTGACACCTCCTCCAACATGGCCACACCTCCTAATCCTTCTCAAACAGTTTCTCTCACTGGGAGTCAAACATTCCAATGTATGAGCCTCTGGGGGTGGGGTGCATTCTCACTCAAACCCCCACAGAATATCATTTGAACTATGCCAAGAAACTACTTACCATGGACCATTATCTCATACAATAAAAATCTTAACAAAGCCATGGTGGCTCACACCTGGAATCCCAGCACTCGGGAGACTCAAGGAAGAAGGTTGCTAGAAGTGAATTTGAAGCCAGCCTGAGCTACAAACTTCCAAGGTAGCCTAGACCAGAACAATTTTATATAACACAATCCCCTCCGTCATAACTATGTGTCAGGTAACTCCTTTTTTGTACATATATATGTGTATTGCATGTGTGTTTACATATATGTGGTCAGGTGCATGGACATATGTGTATCAAAGCATGTAGAAGCCAGCATTTTGTGTCTGTGTTTTCCTCTATCCTTCTCCACTTCATATACTGAGTCAGAGTCTCTCGCTTGAATGCAGGGCATGCCAAGTGGGCTAGTCTCACTTGTTCCAAGGATTCTCTCTCCACCTCCAGGTATAAGAATTATAGACAGGCTGTACTATTCACACAGAGTTTACATGGGTGCTGAAGACTCAAACTCCATTCTACCTACTGAACTTTTTCCACCAACCCCTAGAATACTTTTAAATAATTGATTATAGGATCTTCTTGACTATTTAGTCCAGCTATTTGAATACAGGGTCTCTGTAATATTTCTATGTTTTTGCTGCCAGGTTTGGAGACCATGATCCAATATGTCCAAGTCATATTTCCTTCTGAGCCTCAGTTCCTTTATTAGTTGAAGAATCACGACAGCATTGTCCTTCACAGGACTGCTGAGTGAACTAAACTTGTGTAGTTGGATTTGCAGGCATTGGGTCATAGCAGGGGCTCACATTAAAAGCATCAATTTGGAAATGCTAACTCTCACATATATACATGTGTGTGTGCATACACAACTTGTATATATACAAGTTTTACAACTTGTATTTTTTTTAATCTTTTTTGTTTCTGGGGGTGTTTTGTTTTGTTTTGAGACAGGGTTTCTCTGTGTAACAGCCCTTGTTGTCCTGGAGCTAGTTCTTGTAGACCAGGCTGGCCTCAGACTTACAGAGATCCCGCCTGCCTCTGCCTCTCACGTGCTGGAATTGGTTTTTTAAAAAATAAATAAATAAATAACAACTATAACAAATTCTTCTAACGGGACCACAAAGGATAGAGTCTATGAGTTAGAGGGACTCTTTTCAGTTTTCTTTATGTCTCGCTATTTAGTTAATCATGTAGAGACTGCAGCTGGAGTCTCCTCGTGGACTTCATAGCTCAGTCGACTGAGAAATAAACCTGGTGAGATGGAGTCCAGTAGGCTACCAGTAGAAAAGAGTCCGCAGAAGTGGTATTTGCGTTGATGGAACTAATAGCACATGGCTCTACTCTATTTACTTACTGTCTGGGCAGGAGACACTGATAGTCTATACATATTTATGATCATGATGTAAAGGGTCTAATCTTAAACATTGTGAGTTTGACACCAGTTTAGAATGTGTGTGTATGGGTTTTTGGGGTTTTTTTTTTTTTGGTTCTTAATGTAGTTCTCGAGCGCTGACATGGTCCAGCCTCTGGCCTTGGGGTTGGATAGTGTTGATCTCAGCTAACCCCATCCATAAGTTGGCTACTATTCCTCTTCTGTTTTACAGACAACACACAGGCTTGCAGCTAGAAAGATATTCTCCAAGCTTTCCCATCTGGTGGGATGGTTGCAGAGCCAGGAGAGAGGTCCAAATCTCTGTTGTCTTGACTGCATTCTCTGTGGAAGAAATCCCACCACCTCATCCTACTAAATGCAGTAGGTGAGAACACAGACCCCCTGGGAAAAGCCACATCGCCTCTTGCTGCCTCTGTTTTCTCACTGGTTAAATAGGGACAATAATCCCACCACTCCACGCAGCAGTGGGTGAATTAAATGATACAATACATGAAGAACAAGAGCACTGAGTCAGCAGGAACCCATTCACGCACTGGGAAGCCAATCCAGCCCCGGCTCTAACATCGCACTTAACTTTCTGGGAAAGAATTTCCCTGGCAGCTCTGCTCTGTTGTTCATAGCCAAGGTCATGTTCCCTAATTAGCTCCACCCCTTTGTTTTGGCTTCCTCACATGGAAGGCTGATTTTTCATTCTCATTACAGCTTCCTTTCTCAGTATCATTTGACTCCTTGTCTAAAATTAATTAATAAATAAATAAATCTGGGTCTCCCTCGCTCACGTTCTTTTACTTTGGACTAAACAATGTAACAGATCTCCAGAATCACACGACGCTCTGTTCCCAGCCTTCCTTTCATAGATATGAAATCATAAGGAAATCTCATCAGACAGGATCACGTCACCAGGTTACCGGTGCAGCCACACCCTGAGAAGGTCACACACTATGCTACTACCGCCCCCCACACACAGATACACTTCTGCTCCCCACCTCTCTCTCTCTGCCCATCCCACCACCTCTCCAAATATCTGTTCCCTAATCCATGTATCCCCTTGGGAAGACATGGTTCGGAAATAAGCTGTAATGCCATGTTACTGGAGGGAAAAATCATGGCTCAATCAATTATTATGGGTATACCTGGTATAGGAGGTCCTTCTGTATTTGTGTTGCTTTCATTGGTTAATAAAGAAACTGCTTTGGGCCTGGTGATATGGCAGAACTTAGGTAGGTGGGGAGACAGAACTGAATTCTGGGAGGAAGAAAACAGAGTCAGAGAGCTGCCTTGGAGATGTCAGGTCAGACATGCTAAATCTTTCCCAGTAAGCCACGACCTCGTGGTGAACACAGATTAATAGAAATGGGTTAAATCAAGATGTGAGAGTTAGCCAATAGGAGGCTAGAGCTAATGGCCAAGCAGTGTTTTAATTAATACAGTTTCTGCGCGATTATTTTGGGTGTAAGCTAGCCAGGCGGGACAAAACAAAGGGACCCCCTCCTGTTACATATACCATTTTCCTCTATAATAGTTCCTTTGTCTTAACACCATTTGAGTCTTGAACTTAAAACATCACTACCTAGCATATATCTAGTTCAATGAAGCCTTACTACTGTTGCATTTAACTGGTGGTAAGTTCTGGTTTTGAAAGCTTAAGTAACTTTCCAAGGCCACCCAGCTCAAGAGTTGCAGAGCTGGGGCTGGGACCACAATTCTTTACATCCCCTTGTCTATCATACTCATCCAACGTGTGCTCAGTAGTCACCTGAGCATGTAGGATCTGTGAGTCCCTCAAAATGGACCCCCAAATGCACTTTGGTCTGATTTTCACTCCATAAACTTGATTCAACTGAAACTATGCTATGAAAGCATAGGGACAAGGAAGCCAACTGAAGCATGATTTGTGGTGGCACAAGACCAGAAGCAACGAAAGCGCCCGTCCATAAATAAGGCCAAAGGTGCCCGCACACTGGTATCTTTGCAATGGTTAAACAAGTCGAAAAAGAACATGTGTGTGAGATGAAACTCCCAAGTCCTGCAGCTAGAGGAAAAGGAAAGTATGGGAACCATATTTCTGCACAGATATGGAACCCAGCAGCAGCCATTGCCCCGGGCATCCTGGACAGAAGGGAGTGGATTTGCTATGCTTATCAGCTTTGGTTGCTTGAATCTCTGACCTAGATGATTTCCAGTTTTAAAAAAAAAAAGGAATAGAAAAACGTTGCTATATGTAGACTTAAGCAAATGACTGTTTCATCTGAGTACAAACTTTTATTGAAAAGGTAAATCTTATTTTTTTTTTTGAACTGGCCACTATTCACAGAGTGGTGACGAGAAGCCAGGCTTGTTCTAGAAAGTCCTCCTCAGAAGCAGAATCGGCAACAAAGAAATGGTTCTAGAGTCTGAGGAATTTAAGATCCAGTCCCAGCTCTGTCACTAGTCAACTGTGTGGACTTTCAAACTGTTTCTTCATCCACGAAACGGAGTAATAGTATCTATCTTGCAGGTTAAAATAATGACCAAGTGAGATTAAAAAAAAAAAAACCTTAACACATAGCAAGTATTCAGTGACGGTGTTATTGGAGCCATTAGTGCCAAAGCCTGGGCCCTGGAAATCCTAACAAGCAATCATCCCTAGGCTTCGGTAGGTACTGGTCAAGGTGTGGTCCAGCCCATCATTGTCTGGGCTCCAGTCTGTCCTACAAGGTGGCCTGACTACTTGTCAGAACGATATGAGATCTTTTTCCAGGAGACAAGTTCTTCCTCTGGCTGGCACCAGGCTTCTTCGGTCTTTCCCTTCTCCCAGCACGAGATTCCTGAGGACATTGTTTCCGTTGTCTGGTAGCCAAAGGGAGGGGCACAGCAGGTCCCTCTAGAGCATCTTTCCTCCTGCCAGGGGGGATACAGATGAGCACAGCTATGTACACAAACAGGTGGGCGAGCACCACTAAATCGAGAAGTAAGACGCCTCTGAAAGGTTAACCCTCTCACCCTTCCTTAGTTCTCTCCTCTCTTCCCTTTGTGAAGGGTACAGCCCTAGAGCCAGTGACTAGACACTTTCTCAGGAGCCATATCACCGAGCTGTGCACACATCTGGGACTCAGCTGAGCTGAGTGACCTAAGGCAAGTTTAAACAGTCTGGGTCTTTGGGGGAGGGGAATGGTTGTAAGTTCAGGAAACATCACAGTAGAGGTGGCGGAAATATTGTATAAGCCACAGGACTAGGAAAGATACTGCATCTCCTAGCAACGGCAGGGAAGCTTCACCCATGATGCCTCAACAGTACGGCTGCCCAAATAAGACCTGAACAAATACCACAAAAATAGAAGTGCTAATGTGAAAGGGAAATTTCATGGGGCCCCACCACTAGGCAAAGAACTTCAGGCAACTCAGGAATGCCGAGAGCAAGAGAAATAGCCTTCCTTCGAAATGAGCCACCTAACTGGTTATCCAGCACCAAGTTATATACAAACAAGTAACACTAAATTCACGCAGGTTTTGCTTATATGTTTAGGCATATATATTCAATTTAAATAATTTAGTATATTAAAAATTATTTTATATTGCCTGGTGGTGGTGCATGTCTTTAATCCCAGCACTTGGAAGGCAGAGGCAGGCAGATCTCTATGAATTCGAGGCCAGCCTGGTCTACTAAAGCCAGGACAGGCTCCAAAGCTACAGATAAACCCTGTCTCTAAAATCCAAAAATAAACAAACAAAATATTGTATATTATATATTAAAGAAAAATTATTTTATTTTTATTTATTCAAATTTTCTTTAATATATAATATATATAAGTTTATATGATTAAATTATATATAATTTAATATACATAAAATATATTAAAGAAAAAGACCGTGAATTTGAGAGAGATTGAGGAAGTATGTGAAGGAAGGAAGATATGAGGAGGTAGGTTGAAGGGAGGAAAGGAAAAATTAAGCAATCATATGTTAATAAAAAATAGCTGTGATACCATAATACCCAGCATGGATTATGCAGGACTATAACTAAGCAACAATGCCTGCCCTCAGGATGCACAAGAATGAGCCTTTTGCTCACTGTCCAGAGTTCTCACCTCATCAAAAGATGCAGGTGACATTGCCTTACTCTGTCTAGCTCTCCTCCCGACTCTTGCAGCTCACAGACTCCACTCTCTTTTAATAGTTATCCAGTTTCAAGCTATCAGCACTAGCAGGATCGTGTAATCCAAACTTCAGCTCTGTTTCCTCAGGTCCAGCCCAGGGCTGGTGGATAGTGGAGGAGGTGGAGCTGGTGGCACACCCATGGCTACCAGAGAAAGTGTTCCTCTAATTTCTTACCTCCATTTGGATCAACCACCTGTAAAGTAAAGATCTGGACAGCCAGGCAAAGTCTAAGGCTTTTTTTTTCCTTAAATTAAAAAAAAAAAAGTTGTTGTGCTGCTTAAATTAACACCATCCTCTATGCGCTTCCCTCTGCGTGTGGAGACACGACCCTTTTTAAAGCTGTATTGAAAAATAGAATTGGCAGGGCTGTGACTCCTGCTTGAGCTTGCCAGAAAGGTTGGAAATGAGCATGCTCCTTCCTGCCTCTCCTGGCAAGGTTCCCTGCTAGGAGCTGGTTGAGACAGAATCCTCTTCCCCGACTTTCCCTCCAGCTGAATGTGGAGATAAAGGGTGGGGTCTCAGAAAAGCATCCCCTCCCCCCAACCCGCCTTTCCCAATCTGGGAGGTGGAGATGTAGAAATATTATGTGCTGGCAGTAAACCCTGGGAGCTCCTGATCAGGTTCCCATGGTGTTGTTTAATCCTTAATCATCCCTCTTGGCACACTTCCCACTGCTACTGCTTGCATGAAGTTGGAAGTGGCTAATTGCTTCAATCTGTATTTGCTATACGGCCATGCTTAATGCAAGCCCCACAGGGACTCCCAGGAAGACCATTTTGACCTAATAGGTTATTTTGTTTGCTTCCAAGAAGTCTCTTTTATCTTTCTCCATCATCTAAAATCTTCCTAGTCCCAAGTGGACGGTCAGCAACGTGGGATATATTTAAATACTTCTGTAGATAAACTCCATTTTAGTTACCATCATCTTAATGGGCTTGATTAGCAGTGGGGATATTGTCACAAGCAGGATTCTATGGAATTCTACAGATTCAATAGAGACTGCCCTATTTGTTCTCCTTAAACATTCACTATTCCAACAACAAAGAACAATGATTACTCTTCAAAGCTTTTATAGCAAAAAGTAAAATGTCAGATCATTTTAGCTAATTAAAATGTGAGGGTTCTTGTGATTGAAAAACATGCCATTCAGCTGTGGGCTCTCACAGAAGAAAAGGTGTACTGCACTCTTTAAGAATTAAAGCACACAGTTTCCTCAAATTATTACACTAAACCAGACGCTGTAGGCACCAGACGCAGATACAAAGAAGCCAGCCCTAAGGCCCCCCCTATTGCCAGAGAAGCCTTGTCCTACCCTTGCTCTCCCTAGTGTTGATGATGAGACCAATATGGAAAACTGTTCCCAAACCTACAGTGGCCACAGGAAGGAAAATAAAATCACTCCCCAACAGTCTGTCATATTGGTTGGCTTCTACATTGCTGGGCTAAAAAATCACGATGGAAAGAAACATGGGGAGGAAAGAGTTTATTACATATTATAATATTGCATATTATACATGTGGTTACAGTCCATCATCAAGAGAGGCCAGAGCAGAAATTCAAGCAGGAATCTGAAGGCAGGAACTGTAGCAGAAACCACAGAGGAGTGCTGATTACTGGCCTGGTCTCCACAACTCACTCAGCCTGTTTGCTTATAGATTTTGCCCACATAGTATTATATCCTTCTTCAACTTGATTTTTAAAAAATCATATTATGGTATCTGAGATGTATGCATGCTTTGTCTAGCCCCTTCAGCTTCCCTACTATGTGGTGAGTTTTGCTTTGACTGGTAAAGTGCAGCTTGTTTACCAATCCTCCCACAAATGAAAGTTTGTCTTAGTCACAGATCCTTGCTACTAAAACAATGCCGTGCTACCATCGTTGGTAAAATGCTTGGCACTTGCATATAAGGACCTGAGTTCAAATTCGCAGAGCCCACATAAAAGCTAGCTAGGTTCAATGGCACATGTCTGCAAACTCAGAGATCTGGAGGTTGGGAGAGGGAACTGGATCCCTGAATCTCATTGGTCAGCTAGTTGACCTGATTTGACAAGCTGATGGGTCAGTGAGAAACCCTGTTTCAGAATGTAAGGTAGAGAGTGATAGAGGAAGACATCTGATGGTGACCTCTGGCCTCCACATACACACACACACACACACACACACACACACTCACACTCACTTTTAAATGCTGCAGTAAGTTTACACAGTACCCACTTCTACACACCTGAAATAATTTCTCTGGAGCATAAACCCAGAGATAAGACTTGCTGAGTCAAATGTCCTGTGCTTTCTAATTTCACAGACCTTCGCCAAATGGCTCTTCAAAATGGCTTGTCAATTATCCACCCACCTACTGCATTAGTGTCCCAGCCCTTCAGATCCTCGTCAATCTTTGGCTCCGGCAGACTCTTCTGTTCTGCCAGTCACCTCAGTGAGAAATGGCACCTTGTCACCTTAATTTGTGTGTCCTTGGTGACACTGTGAGATTGATAGAGTTCTACGTCAGATGATTTTAGTTGGTTTTTTTTCTATTAATTTCCTGTCACTATTTTCTGGTGTTTTCTAGGGTATTTATTATCTTTTTCCTCATCAGTCATATCTCTCTGTGCCCTATATTTTCTCCCAACCAGATTAAGCATCATTAGTGAAGACTGATAGCCTCCACTGTTCATCTATTAAATTAATATCCACCATTCATTAAATTAATATTCGCTGACTTCCTCATATTTGCCAGACATTGTGGAAGCATTCATTGGTCATAGAAAGGCAAGGGCTCTAGCAACGTCATTATGCCTTTAATTTTTTAGCACCTAAGTTAATACTTTTCTAATTATAAGTTTTGATAATTTTAGCACCTGAGGAGGTTTGGTGAATAAACCAACCGCAAACACGGTTCTGAGAGACCAAGAGCTGTCTCTGACAGCCTCCATGGGAAAGTCCTCAAACTCGGCCTATCCACACTCAAGAACAACGTGGAGGAGAGCGAATACAGGCAGTTAAGAGGACCTAGGAGCCCTCATGCTCAAGCGTTGTGAAAGCTTCCCCACTATGAGTCATGTCCAAAGATGGCACGGTGAATGCCTCACCGCTGGGCTCCTCAGAAATATAGCCCTGTTGACATCTGGCAGTCTGTCGTGCAGAATTGTGTCAAGAGTTGCACTGGTTACGTCTCCCCCTACTTCCCAGACACAGAAAATGAGAGGTGGCCTTCTCCGTGCACTTTTTAAAAATCTCTCATAACGATGTGTAAAATTCACACCTCTCCATCTGACTTTTTTTTAATATTAAAAACGTCTATAACTTGTTCATCAAATGTCATGCATAAGCCCTCTTCCCATGCCTGCGGTTAGCTTCTTATTTCCCTCCCAGAGCTCACCTCACATAACCCTTCACACAGTGACAGAACGGACTCAGCCTATTCTGTGCTGAAGGCTGAAGGTGTTGCGCCATTGACTTAGCTTGGGGGTGAAAATGAAGAAATAGTTGTTTCCTGTCTCCTCTATAAGGAACAAAACTACTGTTCTGAAGTCAATCTCATGTCTGTGTGTGCATCTGAAGGCTGGAAAGCCTAGGGCTTCTCTGATGGTTAAAGTCAGGGCAGGGACAGCAGACAAGGACCTTGGCATCCTCTCCATTTGTCTAGGTTAAACACTTGACATTAGGAGCGCTCTTACCTTCTGAGTACCTGTCTGCTGTGTACATCCTAGGTGCTATGTCCCTGTGACACTGTGACGCTGTGCTCAAGCTAGAGCCACAGCATGCTGTGTGACAAACGGTCTCAGCGTCCCGGGACAAAGCGATATTTTTAGAAAGAGAGGTCTTATGTACACAGAGAGCTAAAATAGCATGGCATATGTATGTGAGAGGCAGAGCCTGTAACAAAGAGGCCTGGGACGATGCCCTGAGCTCTGGATTTCATGCCTCGGTGGATGGCAATGCCAGAAAGATCCCAGGAATGAGATACAGCTAAGGATCCAAGAGCGGGACCGAAGCCATTAGAGGGAAGAGCTGAGACAGGAATACAAGCGTGTGAGTCACTTGGAAATAGGTTGGAATGAGAAGCGTGTGCCCGGGGCCATCTTTGCAGAACTGCCGATGTTGAAGGCCTGGAGAGAAAAGGATGCCATGACAAGCGGTATGGAAGGTCAGGTGGGGAGTATAGAGACCAAAGATGAGGAGAGGGCAGAGGGCAGAGTGCTGCCCAAAAGTCACACCAGCGGGGTTAGAGAGGAAACTCTGTCCAAGATAACTGGGAAGATTAGGAGAGAAGGGACTTGGGCTGTTGCTCCCAGAGGAATGGGGTGGAGAGGATGCTCCAGCGTGGAGAGAAGGGGACAGGCAGCTAGAAATGAGGGATTAGCACTATCCAAAAACTAAAACTAAACAATGCCATGGAGTCAGGGAATGACATGTGTCCAAACAGAGATTTCCTACACAGTTACTGTGTAGGAGACATGGGAGAGGAAGCTCAGGCCAGGAGGGCCTTGAATGTTTGGCAAAGGACTTGGGTTTTCCTCTCCAACAGAAGAGTCATCTGTGCTCTCTGAGCCTAAAAGTGACTGCGGGAAGCCAAGAGAGAAGTTTAGTAGCTGTGGGAGAGGCCACAGCTCTCAGTAACTAGGTGGGGATGCTTCGGAAATGCATGCAAGCTGCTACTCAGCAGCAAGGGACAAAAACACACAGCCCAGGCAGCTGTCGCACCCTCCTCTGAACTCCTGGGTGGGAAATCCTCTGAGGCCGGTGCTGTGAAGAGCTATTACTGTCACAGAGAAAGCATCCAAGAGCAAGAGCTGGAAAGTCAAGCCCCAAACAGAAAGTGTACAATATTCCTGCAGCTTCGCCTTACCACACCGGGGAGAGAGAGGCTGAGCCATAGGTCACTTCTGTCTGCAGGTCTCAGGTTTGTCACGGGAACTTAAAACCTGCGCTTATCTAAGAGGCATTGCCTTCCTGGGCATTTGCCCAGGGATCCACAGCTGCGTCTTTTAGAAAAGAAAGCCGAGGCCCCTGACTCCTCTTCCCTCTACCTTCTGAGTCTGACAGGGGAAACCGAAGACAGCAGCATGAGGAAGAACTGTGGGAGCTTCTCTGGTGTTTTGTCCCACAGAAGCATCAGGGAGAGCCAGAGTCTTCCTGTGCTGGCACCAGGCAAAAAGATGAGGATACAGTGAAGCTGGTTCCTCTCCCTGCACATTCTTTCCTTTTCCAAGCAACAACAATGGCAACATTCTCTCTGTCATTTATTAACTGATACAGTAGTCACCCAGCAGATAGCCCAGACCTGTCCCTACTTCCACAGTGCCTGCAGTCTCATGGGAAAGATAAGACATAAGCGTCCAATCACTTAGGTTGATGGGACTTGTAATTACGCTGAGTTCAGGATGAAGCCTGCTACCAGAGACAAACACAAGCTTCTCCATATGGTCACTCGGGGCACATCAATCTTTAAAGAATAGTGGGTAAACAAAGCTGTAAGATGACCAGGAGCTTCAAAAGTCATCTAGGAAGGCAGGCAGTGAAGATATCACCAGGGGCCCAACAATCCAGGAAGCGAAAAGGACTTGGGTCTTTTTTTCTATAATCGCTGGGCAGCCACAGAGCTTTGTAAAGCGAGGAGAATCAGGCTGGCGAGACGAGATCCCTACTTGAATGATCAACAGCAAAACAGGCAGTATTGCTGTGAATGCTGTCTCCAAGTGAAAAGCACCTCCTCATCCTTCCAGCCCTGGGGTTTGTCCATGACCTTGGCTCAGTATTTTTCCTCGGGTCAATGGATCACTTGGCTGCTGCTGAAGGAGGAGGAAGAGGCAGGCCAGCCGGCAGATGTTCCCTGGAAGAGTGGCCAATAGAATGCTGCTCTCAGGCGGCTGGCACGCATTTAGAAACAGGGGAGTCAGATAAGGGCATCTTGGAACTGTTTGGAGGTTATTCCAGCCCACTTAAGAAAGATATGCATATGGGGGCGTGCCCAAGATACTCTGTGCAGTGGAAAAAGCCAGGGATAAAGCAAGAGAAACAGGCTCCAGTGCCCTGGGTTTTTTTTTAAATATGTGTGCATACCTTGTAGGTATGTATGTATGCATGTGTTTGCATGGAAGAGAAGCTCAGAAGTCAATACAACAAAACTGCTAACAGGTTTTTTTTATTATTTTTCTTCTTGCCTCAGTGAGTTTTCAAACTTTTCTGGTAAACCCATAGCACTCAGTGAGTGGAAAGGAAGATGGTTTCCGTTACGTTCCTCTAGGTCTATCCTGGCACTACCCTGTCCCTATTAGTCTTTACATTATCAAACACCTTCGTTCAGCGTAAGTACTGCCTGGGGTGAGCTGAGCAGAAACATTCAACTCTGCTGACCAGTTTTCTCTTGGGCAACAGCTATGCTTCTTAGGATTACAAACTCTAGTATCAGAGGGACCTGAGAAATGGCTCCCTCTGACCTGGTCTGCGACTCAGACAACAAGAAATATGGGGTTCCAGAAACAAATGAGCTTTTGAGGTCCTTTAAACCCAAGGCTTATGTGTTTTGTAATCTAATGAGAGAGCTAATCTTCTAATGAGTTTCTGTTGCCATAGTCCATTGGATCTAAAAGTCAGGGTAGGGCTTGAAGGCTAATCAAAGCAGAAAACAGTCATCCAAAGGCTGTAAGTCCCCAAATGGCATGGCTTGCACTGCTGCCACGTGGAATCTCCCTGTGGCGTTGGAAAATTCAGAAACATCTCTTGATGTATCTGTGAGAAGTCCTCCACAAAGATATAGCTCACAAAACTGATATGGATAAAAAGGAATGTACATAACAGAAACATCTAGGGCAGAACTTTGTCTCGCCATCCTGGCCTGTACCACATGCCCACCACGGAACAGTGACTTCCCTGGAAAGAACAGAAGACATAAATTCACAAGGTCTAACACAGTTGCAAGCCCTGGAGGTCTAGGGAAAGAAGTTACCTCCCCCTGAATGCTCAAGTTAAAAGAGGAATAGGAATGGCTCCCCCAAAGGAAACCAGATGTGGTTACCATCAGATAAAAGAATAGATGCCCACCTGGTAGAAAAAGCAGATGCCCGTGAAGCCAAGGGATGCACGTAGGGTCACTAAGGCATCTGCTTCCAGCTGGGTCATAGAGGCATCATGGTCTAAAACTGATGGACTCTGGGAGCAGAAGGAAGAGACTCCTATCCTCCTCCGGTCTATTCTCAGATCTGTTTTCCATAGAGCTCCCAGGGCACTCTAGCTAAAATGCAAATCTAGCCCCAGCTCAGACAGAAACTCCTCATCACACCCAGTGGCTTTTCCCACAGCCCGCCACTCCCAGAGCTTGCAGGATCAGGTGCTAGGCCCTAAGCGCCATGCAACATCCTCTGTGTGCATTTGCAGCTCTCTCAGCCTGGCCTCACGTTTCTCTTAGCAACTCGGAGCTCCCAAGCAAGATGCAGCTGACACTCGTGCACAGGCCACACTGAGCCCACTGGTCAGGACTTTCCTTGTGTTTTTTCCTAAAACAGTCCTTGCTTTTGTTCATGCAGCATTTTAGTTTAGTTTGGTTTAATTTAGTTTAGTTTAGTTTAGAGACAGGATCTCACTATGCATCCTTGGCTGTCATGGAACTCATTCTATAAACCAGGCTGGTCTCCAACTCACAAGGATCCACCTGACTGCCTCCCGAGTGCTGGATTAAAGGTGTGTGCCACCACGCCGGCTTCATACAGTATGTATATTGTTATTTCCGTCTCATCCTTTACAACTTGGCCTGATGTCTTCTCCAAGAAACTGTCTCCTCAGTCATGCCCTTTCTCAGCATCCCAATACCCTAAACACATATCTATATTTGTACTTAAATATGGTATCCCAATTATGGATGTGTGAGTACAGTCCCACAAAACAATCACAGTAAGAATGATTCTGATTCTTAATTATATGTTCAGTCCCAGGTACCAGCATACCTTCTGGTTCGAAATAGGTCCTTATTCAATGACTATAGAACTAAACATTTTTTAAATTCAGTTCACACACACACACAAACCTACACACACACATAGTGAGGCCACTGAACTACAGGGGCTAAGACCCTACTTCTAGTTCTTGAAGGCCATAGATCCAACCAGCTCTTGTCGTACAACATAGAAGAGAATGGAACACACAAAAGGTTGATGTGGATAGCCGAGCATAAATTCAAAATAAGTCCTAAAGAAAGGGACTATACAGTAGCCAAAGAGGACAGACCATAAATGATGTGTTTAGGATGGTGTGAGGTTAACAATGTGTTTTTTTTTTTTTAAAAAAAAGGTGATGGTGAAACTAGATTTATTTTCTCTTTCATGGTAAAAACTAACCACAAAGAACATCTGGGCATTCGCACAGATGATTGCATCTACGTGCACTGGCTAAAGCCTGAGAACGCCACAGTCACGTCATATCCCAGTAGACCATAAAGTACGTAAGTATTAGCTAGGGTAACTTGCTCTTACAAATGCCACCAACTTTCTTGGATTCTTTTTTTTTCTTTTTTAAGAAACTGAAAATGTTTTCTTCCCCCCTCACATTCTTTTTACACTTTCCTGACTTGGAAAACACTTATTTTTTTTCTTTACCTCTCTCCCATCATGTACATTGTATTTAGTGTGTTTTCTAAGTGCCTCCCACTGATGGTAGAATCATATTGTCAAGATAAAATACATTTTGGTCAGTATTTTAGTTACACCTTAAGCAACAATGAGAAACCCCCAAATTTGAATGTATTCAGAAATCCACCATTCTCAAAACATTTTGGTATCTTAAAAAAAAAAAAGAATATATAACTTTCTTGGATTCTGTGCTGTTCTTTGCACAACTAGTAGAGACTGAATATCTGTGGCCAGTGAAAAACATACTTGTAAGATAGCACTTCACCATTGCTAGCCAGCCTGGCTTCCCCATTTGATAAAAAGAAAGTATGTCAGTTCTTAAGGAGGGAAGAATGTAAATTAAATTTTTATGAAAAATCACTTATTTTAGGACAAAGTCTAATTAAGAGCTTTCAAAATCCATTTGCATCAACATAAAATTAACTCTCCTTGATGAATCTAGCCTTGATTTCCTAAGGCTTTAGGGAGAGTTCTTTTGCACGGATATTACCTCATCATTTGTGTTCCTGGTTTTTTTTTTTATTTTGTTTTTGTTTTTTTTAAATCCAAAGAGTTTGTGCCAAAAGTCCTATTTCGTTTCATGACTGGAGTTTGCTAATACAGATGTCATTTGCTTCATTTAATTCGTTCATTTAATTTCTGCCCAGATGACAGTCGCCTGTCTTCTTCTAACTCAGGCATCTTGACAATTTCATGTAGAAAATTAAAGTAATAGTCTTTCTGCGCCTGAATTGATTCTGCCCAGGTCTTGTTTCAGAAATAATAACAAAGAGAAATAACAGCCTGCGAGACCTTGAGCTCCACAGATTCCTGCTTTGCTGTCTGGCTGGAAGCCATGATGTGAAACAGGAGGGTTTTGCCTCCTCCTCGCCATCTCTCACACGGAGGGGTAATCACTGTCACTGGTTCCTACGACTTTGTTGTTGCTGTTGAAAATCAATCAGTTCAGGGACTGGTAATCAAATCACCTGCTTATACATACTACACATACCTGCCTGCAAAAGTCACTCCAAACCAGAAACCATTTTACCCATGGTTCTGCAAGGCAGTGTCCAGGAAACCATAGGCTCAGTTCTTAAGGTTGAAGTGGACTCTCAGAGCAGGCAAATAAAGCCAAACAGAGGTGGTGGGAAGAGCCTGCATCTGTCACAACTCAGTCCCTGTCTGCGTTTCTAATTGGCCTCAGGGAGCCAAGTTTTAGCCCAGATACTTTCGCTTTCTCTCCGTAGCTTTCCTGACTCTGTTTGTCTCTCTTTACAATGTAGCACAAAGTAACTGTCCTAGTGGGCCAGGCAGGATAGGCAAGCATATGGTGAGGGAGAAAGCCCATACCCACCAGCACTCTTAGCCCCTCAAACAAAACACAAAACCACATCAGCAGGTTGCTTGCTTGTTGGATGGATGACATTAGGAAGATGGCGCCTGTGAAGATAACGTGTATGCCTCTAGTCTAATTAGACGGATTCAGTCCTAAAATGAAGTGTCTGGTAGTCCAATGCTGTGTCATTCTCAATAATTTTTAGCCTTGTTATTTTGGCCCAAGGCATCTGATTTAGGAGTAGGACTTGAGAGGACATTTTCGGACCTGGACTGTCACTATCCAGTTGTATGGTTAATAAAACACCTTAAGTCTGGGGTGTCAGTTTCCAAGCATATTTTTTTTTCCTCAAAGTCTCTTCCAGTTCCAACATTCTAGATTCTTTGATCTCTACCGAGTGTCTTCTTGTTAAGTGCTTCTCAAAAGAAAGCTAAAGCTGCATTACCTGAGGTTTTCTCTTCTCTCTTTGATGGCACATGCTTCCCCTACAGCGTCCATAGGGAGTACAGGAGGATAATAGCAGGCTCTGACGACCGAGGTGGTCCCACTTTAGAGTGCCGAAGTGGGGTACCGCCACTGCCCCAAGAGTACGCTGTGCAACATCACTCTGAATGTGGCCTTTCTCCCCTCTCACCCCGACTTGTGTAAAATTACATTTAAGAGAAAGGGGCAGGGGTTGATCACCCAAAGGAAAAAAGAACATTCTCAACCTCATCTCCCTAGCTACCCCAAAGGCCTTAAGGTCAACTCTAGGCCCAAACTGTCTGATAAAACAGCTACTAAACCATGGAGCACTCTCTGGTGTGGCTACTGCCCTGCATGCTAAAATGCACTGTGAGGATAAAAAGGCCTGGCAGCTTTCAAAGACTTAGCATGAAAAGAAAACATGTATGTACTCCATATTGAAAGGATAATGTTGTGGATACATGTTGGTTACATAAAACACGTCACTGAAGTCAATTTCATTGTCCCGTTTTAGTCTATCAGCACCTATAAAATTAGCTACGCAGTACACGCGGAGACCAACAGCCCAGAGGTTTCTCCCACTCCCAGCTGCTAGCTGCTACTGGGATCATTCTGTTGCCGTAGACGCACTCACCAAGAGAACCTGGATCAATAAGAAAATTTTAGCAGGCCTGAGGAGGGAGGCCTTTTCGGAGTTGACTTTAAATGGTGACATTTCCTTGCACTAGGCAGAGAAGGGAGGCCCAGCACCCAAAAAGGATAAAAAGTGTTTCTCAAAGCCAAGTTACATAATTTCTTTCTTCTTCTTCTTCTTCTTTTTTTTTTTAAGTTTGACAAATTCACACTGATTTCAGCACCAGGAACTCTGCCAGTTTGGCAGTTCTATTCTGAGTTTTCTCTCTGATCTGAGGTACAAAGTTCCTGGACTGGGTAAGTTTTCCTTCCTGCTCTAGGACTTCTGACCTGTTTGGAAAGGTTGCGATCGAGAACTTTAAACTACTGCAGCGAGACTGCGGGATGATGCAGGAGAAAGTTTGTGCAAAGAGAACAAAGCAGAGCCCAAACAGTGCACCCAGCATTCATGCAAATGGCGAGCGAGCAGGAAAAGGAGCGACCCTTCACTAACTTCCTCCCCCTAGGGGCCGTCCTCCACTCAGGCAAGCATTCCAAGGCCCCCTCTGCTCTGTCTCATCAGGTGACTCGGTTTCCACCTAGTCAGTTCCTCCTGGCCTCCCTTTCTCCTACTCACCCTTGAACACTCTGCAAACTTCCTGGGCTCAGCAACAGCTTGGTTCTCTTCCTGAGACTTGTTTAAGCGCCAGGCCCTTGGACACACTTCTGACACTGGACAGCGCATGTCATACGTGAGTGGGCACACTATGCTTCAGGGTTACCTGCAACTGCCTTCCTGCTGCTGGTGCCTGCAGAGTCCCCAGCCTATGGAATGAGCAAGGGCCTGAGCAAATGAGTCTTTGCCCCTGCAATCTCTGTGTTCGGACTGAGATTATTTTAAGCACCAAATCAAAACACTTCTCATGCCCTAACATGAAAACCATAAAACAGTGTTGACTTTTGAATTTTGAGCTTGTAACTCCTCTGAAGACGGAGAAATAGTGTGTTCACTCAGGTTGAATTTGTGCTCAGTTATATTTGCTAGCAAGTGCTCAGGAAACAAAGCTATGGGGTAGTCTAATGGTGTCAATGGCAGATGACCTGTCTTGGATTGATGATCAATTAGTCCAGTTCCTTGGACACAGAACTTTATACTGTGTTTTGCATGCAGACCCCTGGAATAAGCAGCATGCATTTTGTAGTTATGCACAAAATGTGATAAATAACATACATTCTGTGGATTTGATGGGGGATAAATTTGTGTATACAACTATGGAATAAAAGAATGAAATCAACTAGCCCAGGTAGAAATGGGGACCATGACTTTGCCTTCTTATAAAGACCCTAAATTATATTAATTTATCTGCTATTTATTTATATAGGGTAAAGCATGTGTCAGTGAAGAAAGTTAAATTAGTCTTGGTTTTATGCTTTCTAGAACAGACTATGAGCTTCTTAAGGGCCAAGTTAATGACCAAAAAGAAACCTTCTAGTTTGTTTTCCATTCCTGTGAAAAAATATCATGGGAAAAAATTACCATTGGCTAAGAAAGGTTTTATTTGGCTTACATAGCCCAATCATATTCTGTCAGTGAGGGAAGTTAGGACAGGAACTCAAAGCAGGAATCTGGAGGCAGGAACTGATGGAGAGACAGTGGAAGAATGTTCCACACTGTCTTGCAGCTTATGGCTTGCTCAGCTTGAATTTTTATGCAACCTAGGGCCACCTGCTCAAGACAGGCACTGACCATAGTAGGCTGAATCCTTCCACATCAAAATTAATTAAGAAAATGTTCTATAGACACTCTGATAGAAGCAATTTCTTGGTTAATGTTCCCTGATTCTAGATGATTCTAGCTTGTATCAGGTTGAGAAAAAAAAAACTAACCAGTACAAGAAGAATGCCCTAAACATTTGGTGACAAGAAATCATACTTTTATATGAAGTAGAAAATGGCACATTATTAAAATAGGCCCCTAACAAGGCAGTGGCAAGAATAGCTCACTGTAGGTAAGCACACACCCTTTGTAAAGTATTGAGAGGATATATCATTACAACATGGCTTTCTGCCCACACCATTCTTGACTGTAAAATTCAGAGATGTGCTTTATGTTAAAATCCCAAAAGAATGATAGAAATAGCTTTCATTCTGGAAGTATCAAAAGCCAAAAACAGAAGAGCATTTTTCTGCAGAGACCCACTGTCTGCTGCTCCAAAGCATCCATTCCTAAAGGGCACAGCCCAGGCAGGAGGAAGCAATGCATGGGAGCTGGAGGTGCAACCAGCTGCCTGACTCTCCATTGGGTCAGCAGGGCCCACAGAAGGCCATGCTGTGTTTCTGGGTTTCTTAGTTATTTGAACCCTTCTAACATACTTTGGAACCAGAAGTTGGAAAGAAAAACTGTTCTACAGAGTAGAGAGTTGTGCCCTTAAGGGGACTTGGAGATAGAGTTATGACTGCTTAAAATAATTGTTCTGCAAAGAACAGCATATTTTTCCCCAAATTCACAAATCCTTGCTAATGTTGCTCTAACATTATCCTAGAAAGTAAGAGAACAGTGGGAGACACATCCATTCTTACCAAGTAGGCATCTCTAAACCTGAATACCTTCAACTCAATAATGTAGAATTTAAAATTGGAGAGAACTTTGAGTATTTTGCATTTCTCCTTTCTCACAGAAAGCATTTTTCTGTCCTTGTCACTATCACCACCATCAACGTGTGTTTCAAAACTTCTGGGGGATGCTGCACAGTCAATGGTGAAAGCTTGCTGCTTGCTGTGCCTTACACTTCCAGCTCAGTCTTCTACGCCTGAGCAGCCAGACTGTGGGCAGCTTCGTTAACCTCTCCGAGAATGGGCATAATCATGATCTCCCAGCTTCCCAAGACAGTGGCTTAGTCAGCTGTCTGTGCCTGTGATAATTACCATGACCAAAACTAACACGGGCAGGAAAGGTTTAGTTCACCTTATGGTTGTAGCCCATTGTGAAGGAAATCAGATCAGGAACCTAGAAGCAGGAACTGATGCAGCGGCTAAGGAGGAGTGCTGCTCATTGGCTTGCTCCCCGTGGCTTACTCAGCCTGTTTTCTTACACAGCCCAGGACCTCCTGCCCAGGCCATTCTGATGGAGGCGCTTTCTCTGTGGAAGTTCCCTCTTTCCAGGTGATCCTGGCTTCTGTTAAGTTGACAAGAAAAAGAAAAGGAAAAAAAAAAAACCTACTCAGAATAGACAGGGTATGTAAGCAATTGCAAAGCTGCAGAGCTAGTATCTGATGTTTGTCTTGTCATTGTTTAATGTCATTGTCCTTGCCAACATCATCATCATCACAAAAATAAATGTTTCATATGGTCAGTAATTTGAGGTGGGACCAACACGTTTGTTTACTTTGGGGGTTGGGGGAAAACCGTCCTGTTAAGCAAAATAAGGAACTAAATAAACTAGTGGAGGAGAAGAGCATGTTTTCACAACAATTAATTATTAATTAAATAATATTAATTAATAATTAATTGGTGAGATCATCAGAAACAACAGAAGCAGTGGATTCTGCTTGTTGTTGTAGTTTGCTCCTTAACCTTGAAAACCTTCATCTTAGCAACATTTCCATTAATGTTTTCAGTATTTATTTGTGTCACTCTGCTTGACTGCCTTAAATTGAAATCCATTTATACTAGGCTGTCACATGTTTTGAATCCCAGCAGTCTGATAGCAGAATTGGGCATCTCTGCGAGTTCAAGGCCAGTCTGGCCTACATAATGAAACAGTCTCTCAAAAACAATTATGCTTTATTTAATATGTTCTAAAAGTCAGGTTTAATACAACACAACGAATGGACTTAGTTGAATAAATGAGTTTCCCAAGTATATGAAGAAAGGAAGGGAAGAAAAAAAAGAGGGTTGAAGGAAGGAAGGTAGGAAGAAAGGAAGGGAAGAAAAAAAGAAGGAGGAAGGAAGGAAGGAAGGAAGGAAGGAAGGTAGGAAGAAAGGAAGGGAAGAATAAAGAGGGAGGAAGGAAGGGAGGAAGGAAGGGAGGAAGGAAGAAAGGAAGGAAGGAAGGAAGGAAGGAAGGAAGGAAGGAAAGAAGGAAGGAAGGTAGCAGGAGGGAAGAGAGAAAAAAGAAGGGAATTTCTTCTACAGATTACTTCTAAAGAGGTTGTTACTAGAAAACACATTTCCTGTGGAACAGCCTTTGCCAGCAGAAGATGAACCAGGCCTCCCCGCTAAGCCAATCTGGAACAGGTGCAATGACCGAGAAGCCAGGCCCTGCTAACTGGGTTCTTTGTTCTCTGGGATTTCTCAGAACCTCAGCACAGTATGAGGGAGCTTCAAATAAATCCTGAACACAGAGACCAGACAGAAGGCCTAGTGATCCAACTCCAAACTGTCGCCTTTAAGCTTGGTCTGGCCCAGTTTAACCTTGGAAAGAGGGTTTGGGGTTATAAAAGAGGCCTTTCTGCACTGCTCTTTCTCTTTCTCTCTCTGTCTCCTCTCTCTATTTCTCTCTCTCTCTCTCTCTCTCTCTCTCTCTCTCTCTCTCTCTCTCACACACACACACACACACACACACACACACTTAAGCTTATGCATTTTTGTTGTCTTATGTGTGCAAGATGGAACGAGACTTAAGTCCTAGTAGAATTTTTTTAATATTTCAGGTATTTCCGGTTGGGTTGGCAAGGCTATATTGTATAGGAATTATGGACTTAACAATATTAAATTGCAGAATGCTACGTCAGCATTACTTGACTCAAGGTGAAGAGGATGTTCAATACACAGCTTTAGCCCTGTCCCAGAGATCCTGATGTCAGACTTCCAGAGCAGAGGTTGTGGGAAGAATCCCGCACACTAACAAGGCAGTCATGTTTTGTCTCTTGCCTAGATGACTCTGAGGATACTGTGGCCTTGTCTCCAAGAACTCCAAATGGCAGAAGTTCCAGGAAGAAGCAAGGCACGCTCTTGGTGTCCCTCTCATGGTTCCCCCTGCTCGTCACATTCCAAGAATAATGCCTGCGCATGCGCAAACAGGTCTGCAAGTGTTGAGTGCCTGGGAGGTGTGCTGGGTGGCCAGCACAAGGCACAAGAGTCGTATGCTAACTAACTCAAGCACGTCCTGCTGCCAGGCATGTTTTCTAGCATCATTAACAAACTGCAGTGGGCACCCGGGGAAAGGAACAGACTCTGCAGGGAGAAGAGCACGGCAGCACAGAGGACTGAGCACAGGAAGGGACACAGAACTACTTCTAGACTTAGAAAGTTGAAGCAGGACTGTCCAAAGACAGAGAGATCCTTGTTCTTGATGTCTTTATAAAATGGCTAAAAGCTCCTGGAATCTCACCATTCTCACATTGAAAATGGGAATAATCCATTTCCAGCCAGGGTCATATTCTGGAAGCAAAAACTGTATTAGTGTCTAGACTTTGGTTTCTCTTTCTTAAAACTCATTTTCATGTAAAATATACATTGTCATATATCACATATGTTCAGGAATCTGTGAGGGCCAGAAGAGGGAATCAGATCCCCTGGAACTAGACTTAGAGGTGATTGTGAGTCACTATGTGGGTGCTGGGAACCCCAACCCCAAGAGCAGTAAGTTCTCTTAAACCATTTAGATATCTTCCTGGATCTTTGTTTCTAAAGATAATTCTCCAACAAAGGGGACCAGAGCTCCCAAGAGAAACAGGTCTTCCTAGGATTGGGATAACGAATACACAAGATGAGTTTGTCAAAGGCACACCAAAGTCAATGTCTATAGCTTCCTGTTACAAAAATTCTAGTTGTTTCAATAAAGCGGTATAAAATAAATCATAGTTTTTCAAGACATAAAATACCTTCCATAAGTCCATATATATGTAAATAATAAAGTAATAAATGAATAGGTGAGGGGAGGCTAAGTTCCCATGAAGCATTGTAAATAGTTTTTGTAGATGCTGTCAAAGAGATAAGCACAAACCAACACCCCTGAAATGTAAGCTATGCCTAGGGAATTTCAAAGGCAATAATAGGTCATGGTAGCTACAGGTACCTCAGCCAATGATCAGCACTAGCATCTTCCGTGAAGAGCCATGCTGATAGTACCAATGGCAACTTGTGGTGAGAAAGACACTTTCTCTGTGGCCTTCATAGCAAGCATGAACTTAGCAAGAGCTTGAGAAAAACAGTAGAAAGGTCCTGAGGGATGGACTTGCCAACCCTCCTCAATATTATACAATCATGAAAGAAGAGGAAGTATAAAAACCGTCAGACAAGCGATATCCAAGTAGACATGACAGCTAAATGCAATATGACTTCCAAACTAGAATTTTAAAACAGAAAAAGAACAAGAAATCTAAGTAATAATGTATGAACTTCTGCTAATGTTATTCATCCATACTGGATCATTAACGTGTCAAATGATTCATATTAATACAAATGTTGATATTATAACAGGAGAGATTAGGTATAGACTGCTTGGGATTCTTACTGTCTTTCAGATTTAATGTAAGTCTAAATATATTTGAAAACTAGCAGTTTACTTTTAAAATATAGACATGATCATACCTGCTCCCTTGCCTTTTATGGTGCTAATATCAAGTGGCGTGTGTGTAAATGTATTTTCTAATCTATGACGTGTACCTCAATTATAAGAGAGTTTAAGGATTGTTTTTATTTGGGGGGCTGGAGATAGAGCTTGGTTGCTAGAGTGCTTGCTTGCCTAGCATGCTCAAAGTCCTAGGTTCAAGCCCTAATACTGCTTAAACTGAGTGTCATGGAGCTCACCCATAATCCCAATGCTCAGGTGATAATATCGTGAGGATCAGAAACTCAAGATCACCCTCAGCTATCAACAGAGTTTGAAGCCAGCCTGAAATAAAAGAGACTTTGTCTTTAAAGGAATAATTATTTTTATGTACTTGTTAAAGATTTATTTATTTTCAATTATGTGTGTATGTATATGTGTGGGTGTGCATGTGCACATGTGTGAGTGTTCTCACAGAATCCAGAAGATGTCATCTTCCCTGGAGTCATGGCCACACAATGTATGTGCTGTGACCTGTACCGCTATCACTGGCAAGAGTGGTGTACGCTCTAAGTCCTCAGCTGATAAGATGTCTCTCCAGGTCTAAATATTTCTATTTAAATACTCTTTTGTTTTTAAATTTTTTAATTTACTAAATTGCGTTTAAATATTTGAATTAGCCTTAGTATGAAGTTGAGTGTCATGGCCTGACAGTATTGTGACCCCCAAAACTTCATTAGGAATTTAGATTTGAGTCATAAGATAATGAGCAATTAACATGTCTCAGTAGAAAAGGAATCTATTAGAGCTCAAACTGTGGATGGAAACAGGGATCATGGGCTATCTGGGAAGAGATGCTGAGCCAGGGAAGGGAGGAAAGAATCAAGTAGCAAGCCTGAGTCCCTGCTGACAAGGATGTATTCTCTCTTGTGTCTTAGTTAGGGCTCTGCTGCTGTGAAGAGACACCATGACCATGGCAACTCTGATAAAGGAAAACATTTCATTGTGGAAGCTTATATTTCAGAGGTTCAGTTCATTATCATCATGGTGGCACTTGGCACTGTCTGGGCAGACATGATGCCAGAGAGGTAGAGAGGGCCCTACATCTTTTGGCAACAGGAAGTGGTCTCAGACACTGGGTGGTACCTTGAACCCAGGAAACCTCAAAGCCCAACCCCATAGTGACACACTTCCTCCAACAAGGCCATACTTATTCCAACAAAGCCTCACCTCCTACTAGTGCCTCTCCCTAGGAGCTTATGGGGGCCAATTACATTCAAATCACCACACCTTGTTATCCAGATCAGGAACTTTCAACTTAGAGTTTCTAAGGATAATGTTAGTTTAATATCATCTTATTCTTTTTACATTCATTTACTTATTTGGCAGAAAGGTGGGACTATGAGGAACACACACATGTGCACATGCCCCAGGACATAGGTGGTCAGAAGACAACTCTCAGTAGCTGGGTCCTGGGGATCAAACTCAGATCATCACATTTGGCCGCTGAGGCATCCCCCTGGTCTTCAGGTTAATGTTTTCAGGAACAATTCATTGATTGAATAAGCATACACAATGTTTTCGAGCTTATTAAATCTCTTATAAAAACATAAACCTCACAGAACTCTTTGGGCATTCCATGTATTTACTTTGATCCATGTCCTGGCAGCCTAGAACAAGTTAGTGAGTGATTATGTGCCTCAGCTTCCCTGTCTATATCATGGGAATTTGGTGAGTCTCTTCGGCAACACTCAAGAAAACTGTCAAACAGTGAAATGCATGAATTTCTGCTGATATTCATACCTCATATCCCCATGTTTTATGCATCTGCCCCAGTGAGAAGCCCTGGATCGTTCATCCCTAGCCAGTCCACTTGGGAATGTCTTCCTCCAGCGACCATCCTCTTGAAGCTCATACATAAAACCGCCTTTTTTGTTCTCTGCCCACTTTATTCTAATGCACAGTGACATGAAGCAAGCGTCAGCCATTCTTAATATCTTTGCTGTGACAAGCCTCTACAAATTGGCAGCCCTATGGACTGGGGGCACTCAGTTTCGGCTGCCCTGGGAGATCACCATTTGGAATACCCTCCTACCGTCTGCCAAGGTTAATCCCAGCACACTCCAGAGAGACCACTTTTTTGGTCACTTTAGCCCCGATACAACCCCTGACTTGCTTTCATCACAGCTGGCTTCTGCGTGGCATTGATAGACAAACTGACAGGTATTTGAGGCTGGGAATTGAAGTCGAGGTGTTCTTGTGCCCTGCTGTTACTTTCTGAAGAGGCTGTCTTAGTTAGGTTTCTACTGCTGTGATAAAACACCACGACCAAAGCAACCCAGATCATGTGGGGCTCATGATTCCAGAAAGATAAGAGGCCCTCGCCATCATGGTTCTAAAGTGTGGCAACAAACACCGGGCATGGCAGCAGGAACAGCTGAGAACTCACACGCTGAACCACAAGCAGGAAACAAAGAGAAAAGAGGGAGAGAGGGAGATTGAGAAAGACAGACAGATAGAGATAGAGAACTAGAATTGATGTAAGTCCTTGAAAAATCATCCAAGTCCACCCCTAGTGACTTACTGCCTCCAGCAAGCAATGCCAACCTCCTAGGCTTCCCCCAAGCTTCCCTAACAGCCAACACGAGACCAACTATTCAAATGTCCAGACCACAGGAGGCATCTCATTCAAACAACCGCAGAAGCTGTAGGCAGTTGAGGGCAAACCCCGGTCCTACAGACCTGCTTATGGGGCGTGGCCTCTAGCTGGACCTTACTGGAAGCTGGTAGTGATAATCACTGTATGAGACCTCTGGGGAAAGTACCCCGTTTCTTGCTAGGGTTCCCAGGACAGAGGCACAGCTCACCTTCCACACCTTCCCATGGGGCTCTTCTGGGGAAATCTGACTGCCTCAGCTACTTCTAAAAGCATTGTGGATTTTTAAAACAGAGGAATCTATTTTCTTCCCTACTCCACCATTCCAGGAATCTATCTGTAGACTTTTTAAGGCAAGAACCATCTAATAATGAGTGATTTCACCGTCCTATTTTTAGCACCTAGGAAGATCTTTTTAAGGTCACTGCTTTTTTAACTTCACTGCTGCAGGGAAGTTCTCAAAAACCCTGCAAGTTGGGAAGTTCCAGCCGTTGCCAATCCTAGATCATCTTTCTGTTCTAGAGCAAAAGGATTCACCAGTAGGAACCAGATCACAGGCAGGTAAAGCGTCAGTGGCTTTCCTAGAAAATGGGTACCAGGGTGTGTGCCCCAGATTTCTTTGATAAAAATACTCAAGAAGGCAAATACAAAAGCAACCCCATGATTGCCCATCTCCACGTATCTGCCTCCCAGCCCACATACCCCTTCCCTCTCTTCTACTAGACAGTCCCCATGTTAGTCCCTGACACTCAGATCTGCCTCATTCTTCCTCATGCCCAGCTCTGGGGTTTCAAGTGCTTCCTAGAGCTCCTTCCGGATTTTCATCTGTCCTGGCTGGCACTCCTGGCCTCTATTACTGTGCTACCTCCCGTAGTCTGGAGCTGGCTCCACTAATGTGTGTGCAGTAGCTTGAGGCTCCAGGGCCCTTCATTTACCCTGGTCCCTCTGTTTGCCTATCCCTTCTCCTGATCTCTGTACTTCAGTGACTCAGAGACATGGTTTCTGCTGCTCTGATTCTTCCCGTATGTTCCAGTGAGAAGTGGAACCTCACCGTCTTTAGTCCCACAGCCTCCATGTAGTTTTCTTATGCTTCCTGGTAGCTGCATCTAGCTCTGCTGTTAATCCAGGCATGTCGTCAGTCCACCATTTATTAGATGCAGTGGAACAGTGGATCCTAAAACCACATTGCCTGGGGTTGTATCCAGGACAGGGTACTTCCTAGATCTGAACTAGAGCAAGTTCCTTGTGTCTTCATCCCCTGGTGTGTAAACTGCAGATAATGGAAGCTGAGATTTTCACAGCTCAAGTAGCTATCACTGAATGAAAGGACCCTCTCTGGAAGATTACATACAGGAAGGTTTCAGCCATATGCCATCCTAGGGAAAGGGTGTCATTGCTTTCTACAGATTAGGACAGGGAAGGATTTGGGGGCAGTAAAAATATTCTGCATGGTACCGTGGAGGTATTCATGCTTGTGTGCACATACCGAGTACCAAGAGTGGATCGGGGCATACACTACAGACGCTGGATAATTGCGACATTTCAGTGCATGTAATGCAGCACTCTGGAAACAGAGGTTGACAATGGAGGAGGCTAGACCCAAGGATGTATAAAATATAGCTGTACCTTCCTGCCAACTGTGTTGTGAAACTGTGACCATTGTCGCCACTCGCCTGTGGCTGTCTTTGAGGATGCAAGCAACCTCATCCAGAGGCCTCTGTGACAAGAAACTGAGCCCTTCGATAGATAACTAATGCAGATTAAATGAGATATTTGTGTGGGGTTCTAAGATGGGTGAATAATTGCATAATGACAGCCGTTTGAAGTTGTTGTTTTCAAATATTTTAAGCATACAGAACACTTAGAATATTCCAGCAATACCCACAGCCTCCCACTTATCCTTATCAATAATACATTAACCCATTGTCTCACATTTTAAAGCTTTTATTATAGTATAGTATTGTGTGTGTGTGTGTGTGTGTGTGTGTGTGTGCACGCACGCGTGCACGCAAGTGTGGACACACGCCAATTTGCCCTTCTTTCCTTCTATCAGTTTGGTCCAGGAGATCAAACTCAGGTCCTTGGGCTTGGTGGCTATATATTTTTTATATTTTTCAGAAGCAAAATATTCCAGATAGACTTAAGTCCCTATGTACCTTTTCCTATCCCATTTCTGCTGTGCCTTCGTAGCAGTGGATAAAGTCCTGAATTTTAACCTACATTTCTACAGTTTGAGTTTGTATTCTAAAATTTTATTTAAGTAGTATAATTCTGTCTATAATCCCTTTTGAATTGCACTTTTCAGTCCTCATTATGTTTTGGAGGTCTATCAATGTTGAAATAGGTAATTTGAGCTAACTTGCATTCACAACTATGCTAAATTTACACTATAAATATTTATTAATTTACTCATCCCATTCTTTGGAGACATTCATATTGAGTTTCCAGAGACAAGAGGAAAGCTCAAAGATCACTCTACTGAGGAAAGGATATAGTGGAAGAATGGAAATAATTAGACCAGAGTTCCATAGAAGATGGTGGGAGCCAGGACTTCAAAAGAGAATACGGTAGCCTAGAGTGGCCAGTTATTGTCGGTTGGGTGGAGTCTTCCCATTCCCTTTCTTCAGCCTTCTTGGAGAAACTCATCTCCTGTTACATGAGATTCCTTTAGGAATGTCTGTCATTTCCTCACTGTCCTTAAGACAGCCTGTGACTAAGCTTTTATCAATCACAGTACACTTCTTGATATACAATGATTGGCTCAGGGAAGAGCGGGTGACCAAAACTCAGCCAATCAGAATCTAGTCATTTTTCTACACTGGAAGTACTGCAAGTTGAGAGTCTGCAAAAGGACATCCCTCCTGATATGTAGGGAGGGTCTGCCTCTGACTGAAAGAGAGAAACTGGCTCAGGGAGAGTGGCCTTGACCAGCAGATGTGAAAGAAGCAATGGAAAGGTGGAAAGAGCATTATTTGAGCTCCTAAATCTCTCTCTTAAGAAATCAGCCCTTTGCCAAGCAGTGATGGCACACACATTTAATCCCAGCACTGGGGAGACAGAGATAGGTGGATCTCTGGGAGTTCAAGGCCATCCTGATCTAGAGAGCAAGTTACAGGACAGGCTCCAAAGCTACACAGAGAAACCCTGTCTCAAAAAAACAAACAAAAACAAAAAAAAAGAAAGAAAGAGAGGGAAGGAGGGAGGAAGAGAGAAAGAAAAAGAAGAAAAAAGAAGCCAGCCATTTTCAAATTGTTTCCATCTTAAACCAGTTTAGCTTGTTTTCTGAAACCCACAGCAGTCTTACTCCAAGTTCATCATTTTTCGTAGTCAGCTATAGCTGAACCCAGGACCCTAAGTAGGTGAGGGATTGAGAATGATTATTTATCTCAATGAAGCCCTAGAAATGCTTCTAACCTCAGACTTAATAAATGTACCAAGGTTTGCTGTTCTCAAAGCTCTAATATGCCACTTCCTGGCTTGAGGACACTATTCCCTAGCCTGCCATCCACTCATTCAGTTAATATTCAGCATGTTCTATGTGTAGGTGGACACTATATTACAGAAAGGGCATCGAGGACACGGTGGGGCTAGGAGTTTTATAGGTATTTAGAAGAGAGTAGTATAGTATTAATACTTAATAGTGGGCCCTTAATAAATAGAACACATTTTAGTTCCCAGAGAAGACCGATAAGTGAATAGGGGAAATAAATGAATTATTTAAAAATACTTGATTAGGTCAACAGGAAATAGGAAAGAACAAATAGAGGAACCCAGAGAGACAGACGTAGGGAAAAATGGGTGACTGGGTAATGGACTTACTCACAACTTTATCAATAATTACACTAAAAACAAACAGGTTGAGCCCATTAAAAAAAAAGCAGTAAATTTTAAAGTAGCTGTAAAAGAAACTTAACCGCCTGTTGTCTGCAACACCTATGCTTTACTAATAAAACATTCAAAGCACAACAGTTTTAAAAATACTGTGTTTCAAGTTGTGTGCATAAGGAAGCCAGTGTAGCTGTAAGACATATCAGAGGTGACAACAGGGGGTGATATCAGGGATAAGGTCAGATTGAAGGGTCCTCTCTTCGGGACATAAAGCAAAACCTTCTAGAAATAAAGAAAGAATTAGACAAATTTATAATTAGAGTTGGCGATCTTACACTCCCTCTTGGTAATTGACAGCACGCAGGTAAGCAGACGGTAATGGATAGAACAGACAGTTATACAGAATATCCAAACACTATCAATCACCTTGACCTACATAATATCTATAGGCCAGGTGAGTCACTGCAGAAATATATTCTTCCCAGGTGAGTATGATGGGATGTTTCACCAAGACACACCACACACTAAATCGCAAAGTAAGTCCCAATCCATTTCCAAAGGTTAAACCATCCACAGCACATCCCCTGAATACAACGGAATCCAGTTAGAACTCAAAAGCCAACAATAGCTAGAAAATCCCAAAATATCTGAGACCTAAGCAGTGCCTTGTGAAATAACGAAGATACTGTAAAGGAAGTTAGGAAACATTCCAAAGCAAATGGGAGTGGAATATAACTAACGCAGCACTGAACAGACTCGTGAATGCAAACGTCTACATAAGCATTAAAAAGCTTAAAAATCAGCAATCGATTTCTACATTAGGAAGCCATAATGAGCCAGGCGGTGGTGGCGCATGACTTTAATCCCAGCACTCTGGAGGCAGAGGATCTCTGAGTTTGAGGCCAGCCTGGTCTACAGAGCAAGTTCCAAAAGACTCAGGGCTATGTAGTGAAACCCTGTCTCAAAAATAAATAAATAAATACATAATAATAAAAAATTTTAAAAACATAATGAGGGCCATAATGATGGATCAGGTGCATGAAGCATGAGGAAACATGAGCATGAAGACTCAGAGGTATGAAAACCTGAATTCCATGTCCAGAACCCACATATAAATTCAGGCGTGGTGAAGTACTCCCAGTTTGGGGAGGTAGAGATAGGAAAATCAACAGAACTCATTGACAACCGAAATAGCCTGGTTGGCAAGGTCCAAGCCAAAGAGAGACCCTGTCTCAGAAACAAGGTGGACAGCTTTGAAGGACTCACACTGGAGGTTGAGCTTGAGCCTCCACAAACACTCAATTACTCACACACATGTACTACACACTTACAAATACCGGTAGGTATGGTGGCCAGAGCCTGCAATTCTAACAGGAAGATCTCAAATTTCAGGTCAGTGTGAGCTACACAGCAAGACGTTGTCTCAAATGCAAAGCAAAACAGAAATAACAAAAAAAAATTAAATCAGCAAACTGAAAGGTAAATAAATAGATTAAAACCTATCGTGCAGTTACTCGGAGCCCTTGGAAAATGGAGACAGGAAGCTCAGAAGTTCGAGTCCAGTCTCAGCTAAAAAAGAATTCAAATCAGGCTGTGGCGGCACGTGCCTTTAATCCCAGCAGGCAGATCTCTGAGTTTGAGGCCACCCGGGGCCCCATGAAACCCTATCTCACAACAAATGAGAATTTTTTTAAAAAGGTCAAAATGAGAGGAAACAAAAAGTCAAAATCAATAAAACTCAGTTAAATGGTATGCACAGTGGTGCACACGTAGAGATCCAAGAACAACTTAAGGCATTTGTTTGTCTACCTGTGGGGTCAGAAGTCAGGTCGTCAGGCTTGGTGGCAGATGCCTGTACCTTCTGAGTCGTCTCTCCACCCTGTTAGGCAGTTTTTAGATGGATGGCAAACACAGCTACGTAATCACCATTGACAACTACAACATGGAACAATTACTCTCAGGATTTCTACAGTGTTTTCTTGTACCTTACACATGAAATAGCATCTTCTTTAACATGGCCCTGATGCTTTCGGGATTCGTTCACACTTATTGTATTTCTGGTTTTGAGTAGAATTCAACCTGTTATATGATGTGCTGGATTTTTCATCATTTTGACACAAACTAGAGCCACCTGGCAAGAAAGGATATCAACTGAGGAATTGTCTACCTTGGCTTGGCCTATGGACAGAGCTGAGGGTTATTTTCTTAATTAATGATTGATATGGGTAGGTCCAGCCTATTATGGGTGGAGCCACCCTTGTTCAGTTGGTTCTGGACTGTTTAAAAAAGCAAGCTAAGCGAGCTATGGGGAGCAAGACAGGAAAGAGCCATTAAGGAAGAAAGAGAATATAAACAACCAATACCAAGTCTGAAGAATATAGTGTTATATTAAAATGATAATGAGAAAGAACACAACGCTGTACCAGTAATATTTGATGCCTTGTATTACTGGACAAATTCTTCAAAAATATAGTTTATAAAAGAAAAAAGTGGGAATATAATCCAGGCATGGCATCTCAAGCCTGTAATCCAGCACTTGGAAGATAGAGGAAGGAGGATCAGAAATTTAAGGTCGCCTTGGGTACGTAGTGAGTTTGGGTCCAACCTGTGTTACCTGAGATAAAAAAGAAAACACCAATCCAAGCTACAGAAAAGCAAGACGAACTGGGTAGGAGAATTTCGTAAAGGCAGATTTCTGGGATAAAGAGGGTGGGTACTGACAATTGGAACAGCCAAATTTACTTCCACAGGAGTTTAGCGATTTCCATAGCGGTAAGCAATGGATAGGAGGGTCTACTCCCCAACCACCTCATCAAAGAATTAATGTGAGGGCACTTCTGCTCTTTCGGGACAATAAGAAGAAAAGTGACATCTCATTGTTTCTTCACAGTGAAGCTTAGACTCTTGCACATTGCACATGGATGACAACCCTCTTGCACCCATTTCTAGTGAGATTTTGTCCTTTCCTTCTCTTCTATCACGCTCTATAAACACGTTCTAATATGAGTTGTCTCAGAGGCATTGTTTGTACTTATCCCCACGTATAGTGTTCACTGTGCAAAGTCGTTTGAATTTTCATTCTTTATTAATCTTTTATTTCATGAACTCTTTTCCTGTGACCAATATGTCCTGTATTCATCAATAGTGTCTTACCAATCAAGTCATGGTGATCAACCAAGAGCAGTGGCAATAACCTATCTGGTTTTTGAGGTCACCAGGATGCCTCTGACTAACAGCTTGAGGGGGAGTTTCCTACACCCAGCACCGGGCTTTAACATGACATTTATAAAATCAAAGGTTTCCATGTATCTTTTTCAACCATCCTTGCTATCAAATGCCCCTCTCCCATGCCCTCTCCTTTTCCAGCCCTGTCATACTTTTCCCAGCTCAAATCTTCCTCCCCATTATACCCCTTTCTCCTTCATAAAGTCTGTATTCTGCTATCTCCCTCCCTTGAAGATCTGTCTTCCCTTTCTCCTCACCAATGGGCCCTTTTTCTAGTTTCCTGGATTCTGCAGATACTCCAAACTAAACCCACAAATCTTCAGATTCCATGCTAAGATCCACATATGAACAAGAGCATGTGACATTCCTGGGTCTGGGTCACCTCACCCAATATGATGTTCCACCACTCTACCCACTTATCTGTAAATTTCATAATTTTGTTTTTCTTTACAGCCAAGTAGAATCCTATTGTATATGGATTTTCATTACTCATTTATCAACTGATGGACATCTGGACTGTTTCCATGTTCTAACTATTATAAATATAATAGCAGTGAGCATGGATGTGGGTGTGTCTCTGTAATAAGAAATTGAATCCTTCAGGTACATGCTCAGAAGTGTGTAGTTGGGTCATTTGGTAGAGCTATTCCTAGTTTTTGGAGGACTGGTCATTTTGTTTTCCACAGTGGTTGCTGATTTATACCCCAATCAGCAGTGGATGAGGGCTCCGGTCCTCAGAAGCCCCCTCCCCCTGATCATCACATTCTCACTCACATTGTCTGGGTTTTTTGTTTACTTAATCTTGCCTATTTTTACTAGGGTAAGATGAAATTTCAAAGTAGTTTTAATTTGCACTTCCTTGATAGCTATGAGTAGTGAACATTTTAAAAATATTATTTAGCCATTTGTATTTCTCCTTCTTCTCTGCTCGAATCCATAGCCCACTTTTAAATTTGTTTATTGGTTCTCTTGAAGAGTTCCTGTGTAGTCTAGACACCGGTCCTCTGTCAGATGTATAACTGGCGAAGATGCTTTCCCGTCCTGGGAGCCTCCTTTTCAGCCAACTAGCAGTTCCCTCTGCAATACTGAAGCGTTTTTAATATCATAAAGTCCTGCTTTTATATTGTGGGTCCTATTTCCTCACCACACACCTGTGGGCTTTACAAAGTATCAGATCTGGTCCCCACCCTGGGTCCTTAGCTTCCTCTGCAGTTGCTGCAAGATGCAGGATTCCTCAAGTATCAATAGGCCTGACTTCAGTTCAGGACTGGCCCACCCCTGGGGTCTGCAGTAATATCTGCAGCTGCCAGGAATGTGGAATTTCCCAGTCTCCTGTGGGCCTAACTCCTGTCTCCATCCTGGGCCCACAGCTTCCTCAGAAGCCACTGCAAGTCCTAGAAGGAATCACAGATTTGACTCACTTAACTGTTTAACTTATTAATGATTGGGGTAAATAGCAGGGTGAGGACAGGTGTGAGACTATGGGCCCAGGTCAGGGGCAATCCCCTGAGGAAATCGCATTTGTTGCTGGACTCTGAAAGGTAGGTGAGAACTAGCGAGGTAAAGGTCAGAGAAGTTCCAGACACAGGGAAGGAAACGGTAGTCCAGGAAAAGCACAGAATAGTTCAGGAAGGTGCTAAGCCCTAATGCGCTTGGGCTTGAGGTAAAAATGGTGTGGTGTCAGATAGGGAATGTTTCCAGTTGGTTCCCTGGAATCCGTGGATCACCAGCTTAAGGGAGGACAGTCTGTAGGAAGACAGGGAGAAGTAGAGAAAGGAAGACTAGGCAGAGAGAGAAAGAATGGGCTACCACTTGGTCATAGCATAGCCTATGTCAACAGAACAGGGACTTATGAGCAAAGATGCCTCTCTTAGTATTGTTCCAAGTCAAAGGAAGCAGGCTTTGGATTTTAAACAGGACTCAGGCTGGCTCTAACAGTCAGGGCTGAAAAATGAGGTCAAGTAGAAGCCCTCCATCCAGCAGAATTAAGAAGCCCTGCCCTGGAGAGAAGTCTGGGATGCAAGGCACAGCAGCACAAGATTCGGGATGTTCTGGGGCCTTTAGATCCTGGTAAAGACTTGGAGCTTTATTCCAAGAACAGTAGGAAGCCAAAGGAGAATGTTAAACAGTAAGAGTGTTCACCTGATTGACCTTTCAAAATGACTAGTCTGGCGGTTTTATGTACCTATTTGAAGTGGACATCCATGGATGGTGTATTAGTCAGTATGTTCTTTAGAGGTACAGAAGCAATGAAATGAACACATATTATAAAGATTGATTTAGGTGATCGGTTTATGCAATAGGGACTGGGTAATCCAACAATGCCATCTGCACACTAGAGAGGGAGAGACCCTGTAGTTGATCAGTCCATGAAGTCAGATGCTTCAGCAGTGCCGGTCTGGCACTGAGGGCCTGAAGGATTCCTGGAGATACTATTACATCAGTCCACCCTGGAGAGTCTACAGATCTGGGTTCTGATGACAGCCACAGATGTCAACAGCATCAACAGAATACGCTCGACAGCAAGACGTGAAGACAGACAGGCAGACAGGCAGTGGAGGAGGAATGCTGAGCTCAGCATTCACTGTCTCTTTTTATACCATCCAGAATCCCGGTCCATGAGATGATACCAACCATATTCTTGGTGGTTTTCTTGCTCAGTTAAACCTTTTTGGAAGCACACAGGTACAGCCACAGATATGTTTCCATGGTGATTCTTAATTCCACTGAATTAACAATATTAATCATCAAATATTTAACTATATTCATGAAAGCATTCAAGAAGCAGATGAGTAAGGAGAGAGAGAGAGAGAGAGAGAGAGAGAGAGAGAGAGAGAGAGAGAGGAAAGAGATATCTTGATTGAGGGAGTCTTTACAGGGCTAGTGTAAAACCTGGCACCAGGGAAATTACCAGGAATCCACAATGATGACCCCAACTAAGATCCCAAGCAATAGTGGAGAGGGTGCCTGAACTGGCCTTCCCCTCTAATCAGACTGATGGCTATCTTAATTGTCATCATAGAACCTTCATCCAGCAACTGATGGAAGCAGAGGCAGAGATCTACAGCTAAGCACTGGGCTGAGCTTCCCGAGACCAGTTGAAGAGAGAGGGGGGCGATAATATGAGCAAAGGGGTCAAGATCATGATGGAGATAGCCCCAGAAACAGCTAACCTGAGCTAGTGGGAGCTCACTGACTCTAGACTAACAGCTGGGGAACCTGCATAGAACCAAATTAGGCCCTCCGAATGTAGGTGACAGTTGTGTGGCTTGGGCAGTGGGACCAGGATTTATCCCTAGTGCTTAAACTGGCTTTTTGGAGCCCATTCTTTTTGTAAGGATACTTTTCTCAGACTAGAAATAGGGGGGAGGTCCTTGGTCCTGCCTCAAATTGATCTGCCCCCCTCCCCCCCGCTCATGTAACTCCCTCTGTCTCCTCTTTTTCATTTTCCTTCTTGTTAAGAAATGATTTACAACGGAAACCACAGGTCTTAAGTATCCATCTCGATGAATTTTGGCAGTTGTATATACCTAGGTAATCATCAACCCAAACAACACATAAAACACTCCCTCTGCCCTGTGAGTTTCCCGATGCACTTTTCCTGTGACGGTCCCTCAGACCCAATCACGTGCTTCTGTAGTTCCAGCATTATAGATCACTTTGCCCACCTTTGGGTTAGCAAAGAGGAATACACAGCATCTACCCTTATTTGAAAGTTTTAATGTTAATAAAATATATGTACTATAAAACGTGCCACTTGGACTAGGATTCTGTACACAATTCAGTGGCATTGATTACACCCACAATGCTGGGTACCCACTGTTCACCTCTTCAGAGCTGGTTTCACTTCATAGCCCAATTCACTGATCCCCCTACAGCGGCGACGCAACCCTCAAGGAAAAGGGATGTGTTCTACCACAGTGGTCGGCATGGAGAACGTAATGATGTTTGTTGGTCAGCTGGTTGAACAAATGGCTAACTCATTCATTTCTATGTAGGAGCTCTACCAAACCACTCCTCTATTCTTCCTCTATTTCCCACATGTGTAAATATTTGTAGGTGTCTATGCTAGACTTTAAAAATCTGAAAGCTAAGCCAGATGAAACTCCTGTCTGTGAGTCAGATTCGAAATTTATAGAAATACATCACACCCAATAAAACAATCCCAGCAGATAGATGAAGGTGGGAAGGAGGGGTGTAAGAGTATCCCTTCACTGTCTTGAGAACCGAGAAGGGCTTCACAGATCAATCAGAGCTGGTGCTCTTAGGGTGTGAGGCAGCAGTGGCAGAGTCTGGAGGGACTACATGGGTTTATTTCTTCCTTCAGAGACGAATCAGCCCCTCCTCCCCTACACCCTCACTTCCACCTCGGTGCTGAAGCTCGGTGGGATGTGTTTGCACACTCCTCTTTCCTCCTAGTGATGTTCTTTTGCTTCTCAGAGCTACTGCTGAGCTAATTTCTCTTCGTCCTCGTGTGCACAAACTCCTTAAGTAGGTGGCTTTTATTATGTATGGCTTCTCATAAAATGTCCTTGTTCAAGACCTTGGGCTTGTCTCAGGGCAAGTCACATAAATCTCTGAAATAGTTAAACACATTTGTTAGTCTCTTATTTCAAAAGCCACTGCCAAATGACTGCCTGCCTCCTTGTATGTCATCATTCATCCTGTACATCATTCTCAAAACTGTACATAGTTTAAGGAATTCAAGTCCTTGTTTTGGATTTCAGAAAAAAAAAAAAAAACCTGACCCTTAGTGAGTTTCTTCCCTGTCAGTGTTCCCCCCGGCTTTGCCTTCCTGTTGGTTTCGGGCTCCTTTGAGCTAGTTAGGTTCATTTTGAACCGGTTTGGTAACTGGTATTTGGGGACTGGCTTTGTCTTTTAGAACTCTAAACTATTTGAGTTATGTTGAACCATTTGGGATATCATGCCATTGTATGACATGCCTTGTCAATTTGGAAATTTAGGGGGGGTTAATTTGGGTTCTGCTCAACCACTTGAGACAGAGAAATGAGAGTGTTAAGGAGTGAAGAATTCAAGTCCTGGGAGTGGAGAGGTAGCTCAGTGGTTAGGAGCATCTACTGCTCTTACAGGTGACCTCAATTAAGTTTCCACCACACAATGGAGCAGCTCACAACCTCCTGTAACTGCCACTCGTAGGGGGATCCACTGCTTTCTGCTGGCCTCCACAGGCAACTACATGCCTAAACATATACCTTGACACAGACACATACATACATATAATTTTTTAAAATAAATAAATCTTTAAAAAAGAATTCAAGTCATCAAGAAGAATCTGGCTGTAGACAAAATGATGTCACGAAAGCAACTTGGGAACAAAGACTCTCTTATTGGGGTAGAGCATGGGCGGATGCATAAATGAATGGATTGCCCAGATAATCAACTCTACTAGGCAACTTAAAAAGGGAGTCAGAATGCCAATGACAACAGTATTGGTTACAATGTACTGTGATAAAGCTACAATAGATATCTATCGAGGTTTGTTTTGGGGTTAAATCTATTAAACCTCTCAGGGTTAAACTATGTTTGGGAGGAGAGTGACCCAGAGGGTAAAAGCGTTTCTTATCAAGTCTGAGGACCCTAGTTCAATTCTCATGACTCATATGGTAGAAGAAAGGAACTGATTCTCATGAGCTGTCCTCTGACATCCATGACTATGAATACGTGTGTGTGTGTGTGTGTGTGTGTGTGTGTGTGTGTTTAAATGTGGAGACCCAGTAGAGATGTCAAGTGTCCACCTTAATCACTTTCCACCTTATCCTTTAAGCCTAAACCCGGAATTTCCATCAGTTCAGCTAGACTGATTGACCAATGAACTCCAGATATCTTCTTGTCTCCACCACCCCCACCTCTCGCACTGGGCTTACAGATACAAACCATTGTTCCCGGCTTTTACATGGATGCCGGGGATCTGAACTCAGGTCTGCAAGGTTGTGTGGCGGGCTTTGCTGAACGAGCCATTTCTCTACCCACCCACCCCCAAAGTTGTCTTATGGCAATATCCGTTCTATTTTCTAGTCAAAATGATATTTATTATCAGATAGTTTCCACAGTGTTTATTAGCTTTCTGTCATAAAGGGCTCACCCTCCCTTGCATTGTTCAAGAACTGCAAATAAGATTGTGGCTTATTTTAAGATTGGCAGTCAAACCCACCCACAGCCCTGCTCTGTGAAGATGGAGGCAGAAGGCATGGGGAAAGTAGGCACAGCTCTCTTTAGCTCTCAGAATGATTGATGTGGAGTGAGACATGAAGATGACAGAAAACATCCCATGCCTTCCTTTCATCTTCTCGGTGTAACTAGGGTAAATTATGTATACCAATTGGGAAAGCCCATTGGTCCAAAGTTCCCTCTTTTTCCACATGAAAGAGGGACTAGCATGTGACAATTGCCAGAAAGCCTTCCAGAGAATACAAGAAGAGAGTATGCTGCTCCGGGTTCCTGACTCCTGTCCAGAAGAAATTCGATACTAACACCAGAAAGAGAAATACCTTGAGAGTCATACAATCCTGGAATTAACGTTAACTGACCTAACCGTTCTTCTCTTACAAGCGAGAAAGAGGGAGTATTAGGAAACACAGTCACCAGTAGCAGAGACTAAAGGTTCTAAAGTCTAGAAGTTCGTTTACAGGAAAGCAACAGGAGCTTCAGGGTGGTCTGAGCTGCCTGGACAAACTCCCTGAGCCACTCATTGATCCTGTCCGTCCCAGTTCACATGCTCCACACAGAAAGAACCCTCCCAACCTGCTCCATCCTCACCCACCGTTCTCCATCCCCATCTCGCCAACAGAGGAACTCATCACAGTCCTCCAGAGTGTGCTCTCCTCAGATCTGGATAGTCCTCCCCGTCCCATCCATGACACAACATTCGGGAGTTAGCTGTGGGATTGTCAGCTGCTTCTCCTCCCCTACGCTGATCTGTGAGCTCCCGAGGAAGAGACTCTCTCTCAAATTGCTCACTGCGCATGCTCCTGCCTGGTGAAGATTCGGGAAGGATTCTGGGATGATTTCATGAGGAGAGCCTTTTCTCTGATGAGAATGTAAGGTGAGGAGAAGACCGAAATGAAGGCCACGATGCAGAAGGAATGGACTAAGATTGTTGAGGCCCAAGAGATACCATCAGTCTGCCAGCAGAGCCGAGGCTTACGTAAGCCCAAACCTCCAAGCAGGGACATTTATTTTCTTCCCGGTGTGTGTCTCTAGATGCTTGAGAACAAATCATGATGAATTCTTGGTTATCCACATGTGTCTCCACAGCCAAAAGCCAAGAGATAGAAGTGGAGATGATGTGCCCTGTAAGAGGAATTTGTCTCAAAGCAGACTACCACTGGAAGCCTCGGAAGGGAGCCGCTAAAGGAAAGATTTATCTTAACCCCATTTCTTACATTTCACGGAAAATTACTTCCCTCTTCTCCATGCCCGTCTGTTTGACTCTAACTTCCCTGCTTGCACAGCATGGCTGCATCATTCTGTTTTGTTCTGAAAACAGAACCCTAGTTGGTATTTTATTAATTGTGGTTTTACACAATTATTTTTTCGTTTGTGATGCTGTGCAGTCTTTTCTCTCTGGAAGTGTGAGAAATGCTTTTTAAAAAAATATCATATTCGAATAACTAAGGCCTTCCCTTGTTTCAGTGGTCTTCTCCATGTTGTGGATGTGATTTAGACATCATGCCTGTTCCACGATCAGTTTTTATACTTTTGGAGGCGTAAGAGTGTTTGTGTGAGAATGGCAGAAGCTTGTTTTAAAGCAGCATTTTATGGAACAGATAATTCTTCACCAGGAAGAATCCTGTTCTTGGGGGTGTTAGCAGGACACCCCCATACACACTTCTACTCACCGCAGCCAGTAACAGCCACCCGGCCCCAATTGATAACCACACAGAGAAGGTCTCCGACATTGTCCAATATCCTGAGAGGTCAAGGGTTTAGATGCTAATAGGGAGACTGTTTCCATAATGGTCTCTAAGGAAGACCTAGGCACGGTCGGGTTTCTTATCTTGCCAGTGCATTGTTTTACTTACAAGTGTGGTATCATCACGCCATTTTGGATGGGTACAGAGAGACCACAATGTACTGGTGACAACATGGACCAGAAACTGTCTTTCTGAAGTTCCTAGATGCCCCCTCCCCCCACAGGAGAGAATACTGTGTGAGGTATGGTTCTATCAGCAGGCTGCCCCTCTTACCACCGTGACCTACGAGGGGTCCCAGGTTTCTCATTCACACAATAGAGATGTAATACTTGCCTATTGAGATGAGTGTGGTGGTTTGAATAAAAATGACCTTCGTAGATCCATAGGGAGTGGCACCATTTGAAAGTGTGGCTTTGTTGGAGTAGGTGTGGCTTTGTTGGAAGAAGTGCATCACTAGGGGGTGGGCTTTGGGGTCTCAAAAGCTCAAACCATACCTAATGGCTCACAGTCACTTCCTGCTACCTGCCAGTTCAGATGTAGAACTCTCAGCTCCTTCTCCAGCACCATGTCGGCCTGCACGATGCCATACCCCACCATGATGATAATGGACTAAACCTCTGTAACTGTAAGCCGCCACAATTAAATGTTCTCCTTTATTAGAGTTCCTGTGTCACGGTGACTCTTCACAGCAATAAAAATTCTAACTAAAACAGTCAATGACTAGTTGGAAAAATGAATCAAAATGTTCTAGATTTTGTTTCTCATTAGTGACGGAATCAAACCACTTTTTGAAGTGTTGCTTTTTTCCTGACAAAATGGCTTTGTCCTCACAAAAGGGAGGACAGACATAACGGAGCACGTCTGAAGGTCTTGTCTTTAAATTCTCACCAGCCGGAGCTCGAAGCATTATTTCCACTCACAGGCAATGGAGTGGATGTTGCAATAGGGCACATAAGCTTTGGGTTCCGATGTCTTCGTCAGTAAAATGATAGATCTCTTGTAGAGGGACTTGTGAGAATTCAATTCTAGAATACATACAGTGTACTTGGTACAGAGCTCAGCCCAGGGTGAGTGCCCATAAACCTTTGTTGCTGCTGTTATCATTGTTACTGAATAGCGAAAACACAATGTGTTGCTGAGCTACTGAAAGAGTCGTCAGAAGCAGATCTACCTTTTTTCTCTCTAACCCTGTCTTTAATGGAAACTTCTATTCCTACTGTTTTGTTCAGAGATGACAGTGCCACAGACATGCGTGTTAAAATATTGCCCTTTTACCCAAGGCTCATTAGCGACAGTTCTGCCCCATTCATATCCATATGCAAAGCACCCAGCACAAGGAATGGCCAAAGGAGAGACGATCATTCCCGTGCTTGACAGGTAGGACGACTGAGAACCACAATGTTCCAGAAGCAGCACTAGACTTTGCAGGAAGAAGCAGAGGCAGCCTAAACCAGGCAGGCTCACAGGACTCCAGAGGGTTCACAGAACTACTGCAAAACCCAGTCAGGATTCATGAGAAACAGGCTCAGGTCAGAAAACTCCACATATATTTCCGGTCCTTTCACTTATAGAGCAATTAACTAACTCTCAACTTTCAGAAAACCAACTTTGTAAGAATGTAAGGATGGTAAGAATGATACTAAGTGGCAGGTGGCATGGCTTTAGTTTTGGAGAGATGGCAGGAAGTAACCGGAGGAGTGCAGCGCCGGAGAGAGTGCCAGCATTGGTCCAGGATGGCTATAGAGGCACATTCTGTTTTGTTTTGTTTTTTTTGTTTTTTGGGTTTTTGGTTTTTTTTTGGTTTTTTGAGACAGGGTTTTCCTGTGGCTTTGGAGCCTGTCCTGGAACTAGCTCTGTAGACCAGGCTAGTCTCGAACTCACAGAGATCCGCCTGCCTCTGCCTCCTGAGTGCTGGGATTAAAGGCATGCGCCACCACCGCCCGGCTAGAGGCACATTCTGTAAAGAGCTATGAGATTCCTAGCTCCATTGGAGGAGAAATTACTTCCTTTCTTTGTTTTGTTTGTGTGACAAGGTCTTGCCATATATCCCAGGCTGGTCTCAAATACACTGTCCTAATGTCTCAGCCTCCCCAGTGCTAGGATTGTAAGCAAGCGCTGCCTTACTTGGCTTAAGAACGTATTTCTGCCTGTGAGATGCTCATCAGCATGTAAAATGGTGGGCAGTCACCGAGGATCTGGGCTGGGTAAGCATGGTCCCTGGGAGACTCAGAGATCAGATTTCCTGAGTCTTTGAGGCCCTAAGTCACATTTAGGTATATGACAGCGTATGTGATGTCATACAACTAGGCAATGGCCACCACAACTCTTATTAAAGAGCTTTTAACGGATGGGAGGATGGCTCCATCAGTGAAGTTAAGTTCTTGTTTAGCTCTTACAGGCCCAAGGACCTGACTTCTATCCCCAGAGCCCACATTAGCAGTGAGGCATGTGGGAGGGCTTTAGCCCAATCTCTGATGAGGATGAGAAAGGTAGATCTCTCTAGACGACTTGGCAACTCCATGAAGTAAAACACACACTGTCTGTCTGTCTGCCTGCCTGCCTGCCTGTCTGTCCTCCTCCTCGTGTGTGTGTATGTGTGTGTGTGCACATACACACACATACATGCACAGAGAGAACATTTTTTTAAATCTCAGCTGAATTCTGAAGATTGAGAAAGCCCACCTTTTATGTTCCTTTAGCTCCAGAAGGAGGAAAATTCCCCCTCAGGTTATTTCAAGTGTCTTGTTACTGCAAGAAGAAGCAGAGAGATTAACCCCACTTTTTGCATCAGTCAAAGCCTAACCCTTTTAGAGACAGCCTCTGAAAGGACTTGCTAACCAGCTGGAGATGCTTTTAGCCTCTGGGTACCTGACATCTTGTCTTCCCTTTGGTGCCATTAGTGTGTGACCCAGGTTAGAGCACACCCAACTTCTCTTCTTTTGGTTTCCTGCTAGGGGGAGGCTGAAAAAATTCTAGAAAATTCAGAGAAAGACATGGAATCAGCATAGTGAGACTGAGGGAAAAGGCCAAAGAGGCTAAAGAAGAATTGAAAAGGGAAAACTTTGACAATTTGGAGGACATTGTAGTTATTAACAATAAATGCAGAACAAAACTCCAAAATGTATTATTTACTCCTATATTGGAGAACAGCTGAGGAATTTTTAATAAAAGGTCTGGAAAATTTTACACACAGAGATATGCATGGTTTTGTGGCCTTTATCGTATGGATTTCAGCGTTTTCTATTTCCCTCTTGGCATACTTATAAAAGCAAGTATAAATTGAACTCTACTTTAATAACCCTCGTGGTACTGTATTACATATTAGATTCATTTCATTGTTTCCTACCTCATATTTACTTACCACAGTTCACCATCGATTTAACATTAGTCTTTGCTGTGGGGGCAACACAGGTCTAAAACATAGAGCTAGCCCTTCCTGCAGACATCCAGTAGTGAGCTCTTCATAGCGTGAGCCCCCTGCACAAGCAGAAAGTGCTCCTTCCTCGGCAATACTCTTGCCAGATGTTTCTACCAAAAACCGTGAAGTTTTGCATGCACTTCTGGCATGCATGACTTCATCCGTAATGAAGATTCAAACACTCCTCCCCTTCATTAAGCTAATTAGTCTCCCCTAGTTCCTTTGTAAAGAGCATCTATTGTCCCAATCAGCCATTTGTGGCCTCCGGAAGAGTGAGATGTTGTTTCTATTCATATTTGCTCCACATTTTCTACCCAATAAACTCCAAATAAACACATTAACAGTTTCAGCAAAGAAAACTCAATCACAGCCAAATTTACATGGAACACTCTTGCTGTGTCTGCGGCTAATTGATCTTATACTTATGGATGATTAGGGAATTATTCTATGGCTCAGCGTTGGAAATGTAATGATCAGTTTTTATAAGCTTTCGCAGCCAAGCATTTCATCTTTATCTTGTTTGGGAATTTATTTTGTTTGGGATTGGCTTCAGAATACCTTCATGTTTTAAATATATTTTCCTTCCTTATGATCTTACCTAATTTTGTCTGTCCACACAGAACGTTTTGTGTCCTTAGAGGGCCTGATTCATCTAGTAGCAGAAAGTTAAAAACCGAGAAGAAAGGATTTGCCTTAACCCCGCATCTTTTCTTTGGTCAAAATAACTGAGGACAAACTATATCTAATTTCTAAAATGCTTAAAAATGTGTATGAAAGTTTCTGTCCCATTCTGGTCCCGTAGCTCTTAAGTCCTAAAGAAATACAAAGAGGTTTATGTTAATTATAAATTGTCCAGCCTATAAGCTCAGGATTATTATTAACTAGCTCTTATAACTTAAATCAACCCAGAATTCTTGTCTATGTTCAGCCATGTGGCTTGGTACATTTTCTCAGCGAGGCATTCTCATCTTGCTTCTTCTGCGTCTGGTTAGTGATTGACTCAGCCTTTCCTCTTCCCAAAATTCTCCTAGTCTCATTGTCCTACCTATACCTCCTGCCTGGCTACTGTCCAATCAGCATTTTATTAAACTAATATGAGTGACAAATATTTAAAGTGTACAAGAGCATATCCATATATATTATATTCATATATATTAACCATATATATATATATATCCATTCTCTATCCTACGTCTTTTGTTTACAGATGACTCTCCATTATCATGTGAAAACCCAAGACAAAACCATGATGTGGAAGAAGGAAATAGCTCAGTGGGTAAGGCATTTGCTGTACAATCATAAGGACCTGAGCTCAGATCCCCAGAACCCATGACAAAGCCAGGCATAGAAATGCGTATTTGCATACCTAGTGCTTCTGTAGGGGCTGAGACAGACATTCAGATCTCTGGGGCTTGCTGGCCAGCCAGTCTAGACAAAGCAGAGCTCCAGGTAAAATGAGAGTTTCTGCCTTCCAAATAATGAAGGGGCTGGAAAGATGGCTAGTAGTGTGGTGGCTTAAATGAGAACAACCTTCCTAGGCTCATATGCTTGAATGGTTGATCCTCAGTTGGTGGAACTCTTTGGGAAGGATTAGGAGGTGTGGCCACGTTGGAGGAGGTGTGACAATGGGGTGGGCTTTGAGGTTTCAAAACACTTGTGTCTTTCCCCATGTGCTCTCTGCCTCCTGCTTGTGAATCAAGATTTGAGCTCTCAGCTGTTCCTGCTGATGTCCTTCCTTCTGCTGTCATTGACTCTATCTAGCCTTCTGGAATGGTTAAGTCCATTAGACACTTATTATAGATGGCCCCAGTCACAGCGCTTTGTCACAGCCATAGAAGAGAATTAGTTATTCTACCTGATGCGATAGAAAAGAGAAAAGCTTGAGAGCCGACTTCAAACCCCTGACTCACATCAGAAAGCTGCGCGTGACCATGCTTACCTGTAACCACAGTGCTGTGGGGAGTGGAGAATACAGAATGATAGAGCATGTCACCCAGTGTTACCCTCTGACCCCCACATTCTCCTGAGCATGTGTGTGCACATGCACACTATACTGGTTAGTTGTATGTCAGCAAAGCTAGAGTCATCAGAGAAGACAGATCCTCAATTAAGACAATGCCTCCATAAAATTAGGCTGTAGGCAAGCCTATAAGGTATTTCCTTAGTTAGTGTTTGATGGGGGAGGCCCTGATCCATTGTGGGTGGGGCCATGCCTACGTTGTCGGTCCTGGATTATGTAAGAATGCAGGATATGGTGAGAAAGCCAGAAAGCATCACCCCTCGGTAGCCTCTGCATAAGATCCTGCCTCCTCCTCTATTTGAGTTTCTCTCCTGACTTCCTTCAGTGATAAAAAGTGATATGAAAGTTGAGCCAAATAAAACCTTCCCTGCCCTAGTTGTTTTGGTCATGGTATTTCATCACAGAAATAGTAACCCTAACTAGGGCATACATACGACAAAACAGTAACAACAGCAACAATAATAATAACAAGGTGAAGATATTTGAAATGTACTCACCTGGGCAAACATATACACATACATTTAACTGTAACAACAGCAAAAACTAAATAATTCTTCAGCAGTGCCAGGCTTGAAGTCACAGACAGGGAGGCTTCTGTATACTTCCGGCAAGTTGCCAGACAGTACTCTTTACTCCAACTAGGTCATTGGGTTGGGCTGATTTAATAAATGGGGAATATAAAATGGGTGTGAGCATTGTTGCCAGATATGAGTTCAAATCTTATCAAAGGTGATCCTGGGCAAGTTATTGAATTTCCCTAAGCCTTGCTTTGCTCGTTTTCACAACTGAAACATCTCATCCTTGGCATGTCTTCAAAGTGGTTCTGTGAGGATGAGTAAGGACAAGGAATATACGTAGCATTGGACTTGGCCAACGGCAGGTGTATAACTCAATTCTCCTACCCCCTTAACAAAACACCTAACGGACCACTCCGGAAAAGAAAGGGTTCGTGCTGATTTACAGTTCAAGGGAAAAATCCATCATGGCTGCGAAGGCACAATGGCGGGAGCGTGAAGCTATTTTTCAAACTGAGTGAGCAACGAATGCCATGCTCGGCTTGTTTTCTTCCTTTTATACCATCCAGATGGCACCCCATGGAATGGTGCCCTTACATTTAGGGTCAGTATCCTCGCTGCCATTAATCTGATGTAGATAAGTTTTCACAGACATTCTCAGAGCTTGTTTCCGTGGTGATACCGGCAAACACGGCCAGGGCAAATTTGTTACATCCAGTGAAAAGTGTCAGGTTTAGTGACCACCTGACTTGGGGGCGGGGGAGGGGGTGGTAAGAGAAAGTGACATGTCACAGATGAGGCTTCACACTTAAGTTACTACACAATATCCAGCTGACCTCCTTTCCCTGAACACCAGAAATATTACATTTCTTACCCACCTTCAGAGAGGTTGGCACGAGGGTGAAACTCGCGAGATCCTAGGTAGAAGTCCAGGAAGCCATTTGTTCTTTTTTTTTTTTTTTTTTTTTTTTTTAGAAAATGGAAAAAAGATCTTTACCAATTTCACATCAAATAGAGCCGTGTTTCCCAACCTGGGGGTCATACCCCTTTAGGGCCACATCAGATTTTCTTTTTTTTTTATTTTTTTTTAATTTATTTATTTATTAAAGATTTCTGTCTCTTCCCCGCCACCGCCTCCCATTTCCCTCCCCCTCCCCCTCCCCCAATTAAGTCCCCCCCCCCAGCCCGAAAAGCAATCAGGGTTCCCTGTCCTGTGGGAAGTCCAAGGAACCCCCACCTCCATCCAGGTCTAGTAAGTTGAGCATCCAAACTGCCTAGGCTCCCACAAAGCCAGTGCGTGCAGTAGGATCAGAAACCCATTGCCATTGTTCTTGAGTTGTCAGTAGTCCTCATTGTCCGCTATGTTCAGAGAGTCCGGTTTTATCCCAGGATTTTCCAGACCCAGGCCAGCTGGCCTTGGTGAGTTCCCAATAGAACATCCCCATTGTCTCAGTGTGTGGGTGCACCCCTCGCGGTCCCGAGTTCCTTGCTCGTGCTCTCTCTCCTTCTGCTCCTTGAAAAGCATTATCACCCAGCAGTTCGGGATGTTGTGTAGCACTAGAATGCTTACCTAGCAAATAAAAGTGCTGGGTTCAAAGCCCACCATCGGAAGGGATAAATCACCCAAGGGCCAGCCTTACAACTCTATGACTCACATGGCGAAAAGCTTCCTGGAATTTGATGCATGCATTTAATTTGGCTCTCCCTGGTCTCAACCTCAAGTGAGGTTATGTGACAAGGCCTGACGCGTGAGCTCCAGTGCACAGCGGAGGCAGCACTCCATTCTCTGTGCCCTGTGTCTCTGCTACAGCAGTCGAGGCAGCTGAGGGGCAGGGGAGCAGAGCTCTGTGGAGCTGGTACCTCTTGACATCTCCCTGAATCGATCACATGATTAAAACAGAAAAATGTGTTGTGTGGAGACTGACTGCCGCTGTACAAACACCCATTCCTCCTTATCCTTATTATTGCTGTTGCTATTGCTGTTCTAGCCTGATACCAATCACAATCAATCACTCTCTTTGTGTTAACCCAGCAGGGCTGCTGCATGGGCAGGGTAGCATCCTGGTTGGTTGTGAGTAGGAGCATGCTCCCTGGGAAGCTCTGTGCAGAAAGATATCATCTTCTTGTCCCCAGAGCCTAGTTATCTTTCTGGGTACATCTATACCAGTGTCTAGTGGATGTTTGTGGATTAAGCAATAGTGTTTGGTTCATGAGTTATAAGAGATTTCCTGCAAAATACAAACCATAAGCCAGCAGTGAGCCAAGAGAAACAGCTCCCGTTTTCTCCTGTGTCCATCTAAATCTTTTAGTCTTTCAGTACCTGCATCTGCCGGGTTGTCAAGGTTACCTCTCATCATCTTTGGAATATTATTAGACGCTGACCCACATTGTATCAAAACTGTGCAGAGACCTTGATGTGTGTTTGTCTCCCTGTCATTCCAACTGTTGTCCTCTGTCTGCCTCCCTCACTCTTCAAATTTATCAAAGACTTTATAGCTTAGCTAGTAACCAGAAGGAGGGCTTATTCTATATTGTACAGATCAGTGGGCCTTCAAGGAAGCTGGACCCAAACTGAGAATAAGTTAAAAAGTTCTTTTCTTACCAATGCACAGGAGATTATATAGTTTGTTTGTTTTAAGGTCTCACTATATAGACCAAGCTGGCCTCAACTTCATAGAGATCTTCATGCCTGTGCTTCCTGGATGCTGGATTTAAAGGTGTGCGCCACCACGCCCAGTTAGACTTCTTTTTACCCACGTGGGCATGGGTAGTGTACAGTTAGCCTCTGAATTCTGAGAAGCTCTTTCACTTTGCTTGGCTTTCATTATCATTCTCATTAGTTCAGCTATTTATTGATCTTACCGTATTAGGTTCTCTGCCGGAAGCTCGCCAGAAGCTTATGAAAGAGGTGTTGTTATCAGGCCTGTTCTACAGAGGAGAGTGTAAGAGGTTCAGGAGGACTAAGAACTTATGCAAGGACACCTGGGTTAAATGCCAAAGCGGGCACCGAATCCAGGCTCGGCTCCGCTGGAAATCCTGAGTGCTTCGTTTCCCATGGTGTCGCGCGAGAGAGGTAGGGGAGATCTCAAAGGAGGCTCGATTTCTCCTAGTTTCAAAGCAAACACTTGAGTAAAGGCAAGGCTACCATTGCTGCCAGCATTTCAGCAGGACTAGGGCGGGCGGAAAGAGGGACCCTGGGAAGCCAGGCTGATGGAATCTGGAGTGTGGAAAGCTTCCCAGGAGAGACAGGAGGCATAAGCTCAGTGTCCCACAGGACAGTGACAGTCAGCCACAGCGGCCCGTTAATAAGCCAATCACCCTGATCTTATCCTAAATAAAGCATTGACCTATGACACTGAATTCCGTGGATTTGCATAATTATCTCTGCTAGTTACAAGGAAAACGGTTTTAAACAATCCCTAGTTTCTTTATAGCCTAGAATCTTAAGATAACTGAAAAAAAAATTAAGATCACATGATGCGGTATTTGGCAAAATGGCTTATTGAGAGAAAAATTTTTTAAAGTCATTTTTAAATATACATGATAAGATTAAAAATTAAAGGAGGGGATATGCTAAAGGGATTTTTCAGGTTAATTTGAAGCACCATACTTTGCTAAATAAATTTTCTTTCAAAAAATGACCTTTTGTGTCTTTTATCATAAGGCATCTCAAGTTCAAAGTCAGCCTGGACTACTCCCTGATTCATAAGGAGTAGCAGGGAGACAGGGAAGGAGAAAGAAAAGAGGGAGGGAGCCTTTCAAGTAGAGTCTCTCCCATGGCTGAACTTGAGGGTCTTTGTTGGCCCTTTGCCCTCTGTTATGAATGACCTATGCACAGTTTTGCCCGTTTCCTATTGAAGCACATATGTATCCACAAATCATTTGTGATGATTTTCCACAAGTTATGGAAAGCTGGTTTTTTATTTCACCGTATTATCAATATTTTGCCAATTTAGAGAGATGCCTCTGATACTCTAATAATCAGGAAAGAATCTGGACTCAGTACAGCCAATGAGAAGGCAAGGAATCCATGAGGCAGTCTGCAAAAGGCTTCCTGTTTGACTCTGGGCATCATTAAGTAATAGCCACACGCTGATCTGGCTACTCTCCATGCAAGGCCTAAAAGCCACCTTATCAGAGCTCACATCAGGCTGCAATGCCTGGCTAGTCAGAAGAAGTGTTAATACCGGCCCATAAAACTGCTGCCTGTTGAAACAGCAAGCGGCTTTCCCCTGGAAGAATGGAAGAATAGGAGGAGAAAGAAAGCCGGGAAAGAAATAGAATTTAAGACGAGTAAAGGAAGGAAAAGAAGAACATTTCAAAGGAGAGAAAAAAGACAAAAAGAACGAAGACGTGGGTAAAGGCGAGACTAAAGTAAAAAAGGGAGAACAAAAAAGAAGTAAATCAAAATATAATTTTTAACAGATGGAAGGGAACAGCCTGATACACCCATTAACAGAGAAACAGAAAGTGTTACACATAAAATGGAGTTTTGTTTAGCCATAAACAAGAATGAAACTATGACATTACAGGAAAATGGTGAGAAGTGGAGAGTCTGTTAAATAAAAAAGGCCACATTCACAGGGTTCAATACTTCATGTTTTCTCTCATACACAGAATCAAGTGGTAAATACAAATATATGTAATGACATAGAAGTGAAAAGGGAATTGCATGAGGGGAGGAAGAAATATAAAGAGGGCAAAGAAGGGTAATAGAGGAAAAAGTATGCTTATTTATATGCACACACATATCTATTAAAGTATATGCATACATCTAAATTTGTCTGCACACACACACACACACACACACACGGGCCTATTTGAGAGGAGAGAAACTAGCAAGGAGTGAGGAGGAGGGACAGAAGAGTACTGTAGAAGGTACAAAGATATCACAAAAATCATTTTATATACTAACTGAAAATATATCACAAAAAATTGCTTTTTAAATGGATATCAGGAAGGAGGAGAATGGATGGGAGGAGGACAGTAGAGATCATCAAACTTAAGATTCCAGACTGAATCAATTTTAACTACACAAACCCTGGGAATAAAGTAGAATGCACCGTTTCCACTTCCCTGAAAATCTCATTTTACAAAGCAGAGAGCCAGAAACAATGCATCATCTGCCTAGACACAGCAGCTTCCTGCTAGACAGGAGTCCAGCTCTGTCCCCTAGGCACTGCCACCCACCCCCTCCCCCACTACTACTCCTTTGTTTTATCAAATACTTGCTATTGGAATTCTATTTCTATGTATCCAACATCAATCATATTTTTTTTTTTTTAGTTTTTCGAGACAGGGTTTCTCTGTAGCTTTGGATCCTGTCCTGGCACTAGCTCTTGTAGACCAGGCTGGCCTAGAACTCACAGAGATCCGCCTGCCTTTGCCTCCCAAGTGCTGGGATTAAAGGCATGCGCCACCACTGCCCGGCCATCAATCATATTTTAAGAGAAAACAGGTTTCCTTTGAAACTAGATATCTTACCTGTAAAGGTGTTGTATGTGTACGTGTGTGTTATTTGTTTTTGTTTTGTTCAGATTTTTGTTTTGTTGTGTTGTTGTTGTTTTTGAGACAGGGTTTGACTATGAAATTCTGGCTGTTCTGGAACTCACTCTATAGACCAGCCTGACTTCGAACTCAGAGATCCATCTGCCTCTGCCTTTTAATCCCACATGCTGGGATTAAAAGTGTGTACAACTACAACCAGCTTGTGTGTGTGTGTGTATGCTGTAACTAACAGAATCTGGCCTATAGTGTAAATCAGCAAATAAGTTAGCAGCTATTTCCTACTGAAATCAAACAGGAGACTGTAAGTAAGTTAGAAAACATATCCCAAAGGAAGTTAAGGTAGCCTCAGCAAAGGCTCATAATCCTCAGGACATTTGGTGGCACTTCCATGGTACTATTTTCCTGGCCTGCCTGGGGCCACAGAGGTAAAGGAGATGGCAGTCACCACAGTTAGCCATTCCCTTCGCTGACTAACTTAAGGATGCAATTGAGAAGGAATGCCCAGTGTGAGTTATATAATGTCAAAAGGAAAATGTTCCAACTCTGGCAAACACAGTGCTTCTGCCAATGCCCTTGAACACAGCAAAGGTCCACTTGGCATGGTTTAATGGGCCCATCATTCTCTCAGCCAGGAGGTAGAACTGAGCCTAGGCTCCGATGTCCTTTCAGCACCTTGATTCCATATGATCCTATAACAAGTAAAAAAAAAAAAACTCCTTTGCCCTAATTTATTGGTTATTACCTTAATTTTCTGTTTTGCTTTGGTAATGCGGGTCTGGCTTAGCTGTTTAGAATGAATGCCAATGAGGCCAGAGTAAGTGGGCCCATTCATTCATTCGATGATACTCCTTCTTGAGCTACCCACACACCAGGATTGTTGTGGGTGTTATTCTCACGGCAGTAACAACACAGATAAAAGAGCCTGCCCTTGAGAGTTTGGGCTCTAGCTGGGGTCGAAGGCACAGAGACAGAAAATACAATATCTTTGATAAGGTGTTAACCTTTTAGGTAGTGGTCTGGTCTATGGAGAAAAACACAATGAAGGGGGGCACTGAACTAGAAGAGCAACCCTGTCGTTGGGTGGATGGAAATGTAAGTAGGACAATATCTCTGACGACACAGGGCTTGAGCAGAGACCTGGAACACAGAGATGACTGAGAGATCGGACGGGCAAGGGGGAGGCTCAGAGATGGAAGTTGGCTAGACCTTGCAGGACCAGGTGGACAGCGAGGGGACCTTGGCTTTAACCGGGAGATGCAAAGCCTGCTTTTAGCCCTGGGATGAGTTTTCAGATCACCCCACTGCCTGCAGGGTGGGACAGAACACGTTCAAGGGTGAAGGTAGGAGTATGGTCAGCGCTAAGGAGTGTATTGGTGCCCTGGGAAAGAGAAGATTGTGTAAGGGGAAGGTAGCCCTGGATGTCATCTTGAAGGTGGATATGACAGGATCCACTAAAGGATGGGGTGTGAGATGTAAGGACGAGAGAAGAATCAGGGTAATTCGACTTTTGGTCCTAACAGTCGGAAAGACACAGCTTGAGGCTTCTATGAGGCGAAATGGAGAAGGCTGCATGAGAAACATGTTTGTGTTTTGTTAGGAGTGGAGATGAGCAAGCAGTTTAGTCTGAGAAGCCTGTTGGGTACCCATTTAGGTTGTGCAGTTGGATAGATGACTTTCAAGTTCTGAGCGACATTCAGTTACTGATCCACATATCAGATTTTGGTGTAGAAATTTTATTTAAAACCTAAAGTTAGGGTGTTTATGAAAACGTGAGGTGTCCTAGGAACTGGGCTTAAGGTGTTCCCACATTGTGATCTTGGAGTGAAAAGGACCTAGGAGAGGAGACCTCCAACCAGTAGCTAGTTCTGTGATTCTGAACAGGACAGTCCTGGACCACCAGACCTGTATCTCCAGGAAACCGAGGAATGCACGTTATCTGGCCTCGTTCCAACCAGGCTAATGCGGAGGTTCTGGGAATGAGCCCTGTGATGCGCATTTGAACAAACCCATCCTGTGGCTCTGTTGGGTGTTGAAATCTGAGATCCACTGGGCTTGTGGAGCAGTAGACAGGCTAACAGCATACAGTGCATGAGAAGCCAGGGAAGCAGTGTTTCCAGGGGAATAAATCAGTACCGTTTGACTCAGGTGATGAGCAGGCTGGGATGAGGCTTGTGAGCTGCCCGTTGGGTAAATAACCCATGGTGGTCATCAATCCAATGGAGGTTCTGCTAAAACCAGTTTGGGTTGAGGATAAGAAGAGCAACAACTGGGTTTGTCTGTTTGTTTCGAGGAAGGATCTTACTACATAGCCCTGGCTGGCCTCAAACTCATAGAAATCCACCTGCTTCTTCCTCCCGAGTGATAAGATTACAGATGTGTGCCACCATGTCTGACCCCAAAGGCCAGATTTTGATAGATTCAGGAAGGAATATGAGTAGAGCAATCAGAAACTATAAATACGGGTAATTCTTATCAAAGGTTTGAGTATAAAACCAGTCTGGTCATCTTCATTCTGTCTGATATTTAAATGACCCACCAAAGTTTACTGCAAACTTCTCTCCCTCCACCTACTCCAGGCCGCTGTCTTTACAACCAACGTGTCAGTTTGAGGTTTCCACAGTTGGGACTCGCGGAGTCCATTCTGCCCTCTCGACAGGAGTTTGGGCAACCCTGACTGAGTTTAAGGCTGCGGTCATTTCAGATTTATGCTGCAATTATTTGTTTCTGCAGTGATTCCCAGGACTTCACATAGCTTCTAACAGTCAAGTCTCCCTGTCACTTTTAAACCTCTAGAGAAGCATGCATGAGGAGGAGGACCCGGTGCACTGACAGATGACTATGAGGAAGAGATAAAGATGGGCGGAGTCTGGGGCTGGAGGAGGGGTCAAGCAAAGGAGAGGGAGAAGGAGTAAAGATACGAAATGACCAAACAATAAATAACTACGTTGGGTTAGGCAGTGAAAACTAAATGCAAGGATGCAGCCACTGTGCAGGGTGGAAGAACATGATGAATCCAAGGAGATTAATCAGGACTCCTGGAACTGTCGAGAGAAGAGATTCATTGAGACTGGGGCTGTGGTGTCCATACCCCGCCCTCCATGATGACAAATAGAAGCTAAGGTCATAGTTCACAGTAATTCTTTTTGAGGAAAGGAATTTAAACAAGGAAACACATAACATAAAAGACTGTGAAGAAAACTCAAGTTCAGCAAACACAAATCCAGGGAAGAATTAAGCTACTTTGGAGCACCAAGAGGAGGACAGCTGTCTGAATGGATTGTTCTTCAGAGTGACAAGAATGATGATGGCTTTGGATATTTATCACTTGAAGGGCAGTTGTGCTTAAATAGAAAAAAAAGAGGAAAACAAAACAATTGAAAAAGACCAAAAGCCTGAGGTAGAATTGATGTACACCTCCCATATACTGTCCTAATTGGAAAGAAAATCAAAGTCAAATGGATTGTCTGTAGTTACTAGAGAGAACCTGTCAATGGTCTCTTATTTTCTTACCCACCAAGCATAGAAAAAAAAATGACCACTGCTAAAACCCTACAGCTTTCAGAAACTAACCCAGAACATCTGCGGATGTTAATATTAAAGTCTAAAGAAATTCAGTCCAGCAGAGTCACATGACATGGACAAGGACTTTGCCAATTATCAGCAAACATCCTGTCTAATTTCTTAAAATCAGAATCTTCTTCTATTCTTGCTAAATTGCAAATGCTCTCCATTTCTTAAACAACAATGGCCACTTGATTCTGATAATGTTTACCTCATAGTAAACTCTTGAGAACAGTTGCCCGGGTACCAGGAAATGACCACTGCCATTATGGAAAGAATTTGACACCGGACTTACTTTGTGTCCACTAGCTGCTGCAGCAACGTGTTTCTATATAGTTTCCACAGATATTTTATGTAAATCATTGATGTCTTTAACCGCTCTGCATTTAGTCAGCCTGGAGAATGATCTGGAAGCCAGTCTATTTGAATGATCTTGTTGAGTTTAGCATTCTGTGTACCTGGAGAGACTAGGTGAGAGCCTTCTGATGGGCCGTGATGTCAAGAGCACTGACTCAGCTCTCAAGCTGATGCACACCCACTGACTTGGGATGATTGGCACTTCTGAAGGCCACCACCACATTACTTTGGCCATGTAATGCATCTCTCACTGCTCAACTGTTATATACAAATGTGTTTAAAATGACACGCCTGTTTGCAACCTAAATGGTGACCAGGTCCCTGCACTAACTTGGGCCTTGTGTTTAGAGGCAGCAAAAGGCTTGCATCTATTTTGTTCATTTTCAGATCAACAAATTAAATTGTACACCCTTGCTTAAGATTCTCTTCAGACAAATGTGTGCCAGTTTAAAGAAATGTGTAAAATCAAAATGAAAATTTTACAAGCACCTCTTTGATGACAGAAAATTATAATCAATGATAAAAAAAACTGTCTGAAACCATTTTCATTTCTTTCCACCAAGTGGGCAGAGCTGTGAGGCTTGCTCTAACTCCTCTCTCGTGCTCGCCCCCCCCACCTCCTTTCTGGTTCCTTCTTGCTCTTTTTAGGGCCTGCACAGACCCATGGGTAGACACTGATCACTTTCACTTCTGCTGAGGAAATTACAACACGCTTCTCTAAACGGTAGAGCGAAAGAGAAAACAGATGTTCTGATACCAAATGGTTGGACCTTGGAGAGTTAGCAGTATTCTCAGGACCCGTAGAACCAGAAAATGTCCATGAGCCTGAGAGGAGCCCTGGGGTATGAGTGGGGGTGGAAGAGAAGGTTAGTCAGCAAGGGACTAAGACGAGTAGAAAAGGAGGTGGGTGGACATCTGTGCCTTATCTGCTCTGTAGATCCCTCTTGACAACAGCGCAGCTCTTGGTTTCTATTCGGGTCTGGCTCGGGGAATATTTGCTGAATCAGTATCTCTGAGCAGAGCTAGGAAACTGACCCCAAAGCGGAGAGTCACTATATTAGTCAGGGTCTCTGAAAAAGGAAAAAGTTAGACCCAAGAGACAGAATCCTCCGATCTGAAATGTTCTCTGGTGTGAAATTCTCTGCTTTGTTCTCAAAGGAAAGAAAGCACCAGTGGGAGCTTGCTCATCAAACGTGGTGCGAGTTTAGCTTCTTCTAGAAAAAGCAGCCTGCGTCACATTGAAGCCAGATTTGGGTCTTTGCTCTGAGAGCGGTTAGCCCAGTGGAGAGGCTGGCTTCCGTGACAACTGGTGCAGGCACAGGTGCAGTGTGGGTCCCGCAGATATGAACCCTGATAAACGGTGCATGGGTGCCTACTCTGTGCAAGAATGGAGAGGAGAACAGCCCATCTCCTACCCTCCTGGGGTTCCCATTGCAGCCTGATCCTCCACAGTCTTCCTGGCAAGGAAGACATCTCAGATCCTGCTCCGTTAAAGCATCTGGGAGGAAGGTAAGGGGTACTTTGATTCCCTTTCTACAGCTGGACAATGTGAGTTCTAGTGCAGTTAGACGAGGGTCACACAGAGGTCAGAGCATCTGAAAAAAAAATTATCACAAGATTTTTGAAGAGCGTTGAGCAGTTTAAACTAAGAAGTGAAGACCTTTTTTGTGGGCTTATCTAAAAAGAAATGTGTTGTTCTGAGTATCTTAGTTTCATTTATTCAGCAAGTATATACTGGATGCTACTGTAGGCAATGCAGACAGTCAATGAAATATAGACTGTCAGGACATCAGTGTGTGTGTGTGTGTGTGTGTGTGTGTGTGTGTGTGTTGTGTGATGTTACGGGAAAAGTACTTGGAACAAAAACAAAACAAAGAAGTAGAGAGGAATTGGGGAGAAACTATTGAACAAAGCTCTGAATAGAGAAGCAAGCTGTGTGGCTGTCTACGCACCCCCAAAGAACAGCAAGTGCAAGCCTGCGTGGTGGGCAGGGGCAGAGAAAGTTTGAAGAGCAGAGTGGAGACGCTGGGACCAGCAAGGCAGCTGGGGGAGAGACAGCCCTGGCTTTGGCGCTGTGTGAAGCGCGGTACCCGTACCTCTGATGGTTTTATGTTCAGTCCCACTTAGCCTCTCCTAGGATCTCTCTTGCTGGAGGCAAGGCTCAGTGTAGGCAGCAGGAGAGCTGGCTAACTGGGGGCAACAGGGCAGGGGGAATCATCTGAAAGGGAACAAGGGGTACTATTCTGTTTTGTTTCAACTTTTTATAAGTTTGTTTCAGTTATTCTTTTCTTACTTTATGACATTGAAAACTCATGAAAAATTATTAGTCGTGTATGCTGAGATGGGATTTCAAAGTGAGATTGCCTTTTTCATGACAGTTCAAACTACCTTCCTAATACCTGAAATGGATCATCTCGACTGTGAGCTCCTTAATACAGGGCTGAAAAACAGCAGGCAATCAAATACTTTTCTAAACATGTAGACTCTAAAGTGGGTTCAGGTAGCTGAATTAGTTCATAGAAATTACAGTTAGCTGTATTTTATTGATCCTTCTTTCTAGAATGTATAGCAGTTCATTCATCTTCTTTAGGCCCATTATAAGGTTTTCCCTTCCCATTATGCTAACCAATGAATACTTTATTAAAAATCATAACGTTACGAGAAGCTATGAAATATGCTTCCAATTTTGGCAAATCCCCTCAATACCTAAATTCTTTAAAAAAAAAAAAAACGGTTTTCATGACTCCAGGAATATCATTGGCATCCCCAAGCATCCCCAAGTATCTTCAGCAAACAGCAGAGGCTCGGTGATGAAGAGACTGAAGACAGGGCAGGCTTTCAGATAAGATCATTTAGTTGATCTTTAAGTCCTTGTCTGGGTATTTGTTATCTCAGAATACTAGTCAGGGCTGAGATCTTTCTTGGGCATGGCTTTATTTAGCCTGCACAAGGTAAGTAAGATGACATTTCTATTTCCTGCTGGTTCACCAGCTTCTGCATGAGAAATGGGTACACAGGCTCCATCCTCCACATATCTGCTATGTCAGCAGTGATGGTTTCCCCTCTGCCTCCCTCCAAAGGATGTGTTGAATAAAGCTCTGATCTAGTTGCCAAATGGCTCGAGGCTTATTAATATTGGCATGAGTCACTTGTGCCACCTTTGAGTTATATTATTAACAGATTCCGGGAAGCTCCCCGTCACCCTTCAGTGACCTTTCACAGTTAACCTTTCTGCTAAGGCGTTAGTGGACCCACGGCCCCTTCCTTCCACAGAAACTAAATCCAGCTACTGCCAGTCATTTGTCATCTCCAGTGAATCCCCGTATCCTACATCTGCCATTGCAGCTCACATGGGAGAAAGGAAAGGCGAAATATGCACAAGAGATGCCATAGTCAATGACGGTAGATGGCGAACATCCCCAGAGCCGCAGCCACCAAACTGTCTGCAGTCAGCACTGGCTGTGGGATCCCTTGACTCTGAGAAAAAGGAAGTCCTCTTAGGGCAGCCCCTTGGTATTGTTAAACCTAGGAGCCACAGAAAGTCCAATTATTTAAAGACAAGCCTTGAACCCATGGAGAATCATATGCTTTTAATAACCTCTGGCCACAGCTGTTTACATAATCTCTTCCAAACACCTCGCACTTCACCAGCTATGTGTGTCCCTGTGTCACCTCAGCCTTTAATGAATTCTTTTCCCTTAAGTATTTCTGGAAATGCCCAGGGGTGCTAACATGTGGCTAGAAATAATTCCGTTGAGTGTCCCCACCAAAGCGGGAGTCCACAGGCCCAGGCTCGCAGGGTCCCACTAAGACAGCACTCAGGACCAGAAGTCTGTCCCCATCTCTGATGTGACCACAGTCACCACTACCAGGAAGTCCTGCAGGACCCAAGCTGGTGAGTTCAGGATGTGTGCTGAATGTCTAAGCTAGAGCCTCTTGTCACCTCCCTGGTCAGAAGAGTGAGACAGCTCACATGGTGCTGCCCTCAGGAGGCAAGTGTGCTCCATCTCAGGGGCTCTGTTGGCCCAGGGCAGACCCTCCTTAGATCATCCCTCGCTACTCCTGGACTATGGCCCCACTCCAGTGTCTCAACAAAGTTCCACTTGCCTTTGCTGCCAACATTCCCACCTCTGGGACAGCTAATCTATTACTCAAAGCTAAGTCTCATTCCTGGAGGCCACTCTGAGCATCCCACTGAAAAGCTGTGTGAGCCCCGAAGTGCCACTATCTCATCTAGCCCATCATCAAATGCTCCCAGGGTAGCTGGGTCCAAACGAGCTCTAGTCTCAGCCTGGAGACTGCCATCCCATCCCCAGCTGACGTCAACCCCCCTTACAGGAATTGTGCTGCTACTTTAGATCTTTTCTGTGGCTGTGGCGTGCTCCTTTCCCCCTCCCGTCCTCTTGGGAGCACCCCAGTTTTCCCTACAATGATTCGCAATGTGTCAGCGAGGAGGATTGCAGTCTTTCCCTGGAAGGTCCTAAGCCCTATTGGAAAGGAGATACAAATGACAGCGCTGAGCAAGGATTTGGTCTCATTTGTTCCCCAGAAACTCTTGAGCCATAGTTCTTGCCTGGTCCTGACACTCTGTCATCCTAAACCACATTTTAACTGTTTCCTGTCTTCTATTCTAAAGGAACCAAACAGTACACCTTATGAAGACAGGAGGCGATCAAACGTTCTCCTCCTGTCCTCTTAGTTTCTTTCCTGCAACTGTGACATAAGCAACCTGAAGGAGAAAGGACTTGCTTTGGCTCACAGTTCCAGGCAGTCCGTCCTAGAGGGGAAGTCAGCACGACGCTAATCAAGAACAGAGAACAATGACGACCACACACAGCACTCAGTCTCCATTCTTCACTTAGGCAATCTGAGATCCCCTGCCAAGGGAAGGACCTTAGCCACAATTAAGATAGGTCTTGCCATAGAAACAAGCATAGGACCAAACTAGTCCCTCTGAATGTGGGTGACAGTTGCATGGCTGGGGCAGACTGTGGCCACTGCAGTGGCACTGGGATTTACCCCTACTGCATGTACTGGCTTTTGGGGATCCTATTCTCTTTGGATGATACCTTGCTCAGCCTAGATGTAGTAGGGATGGCTTGCACTTTCCCCAAAGCAATGTGCCTTACCCTCTCTGAGGAGTGGATGGGGGGTGGGATAGGGGGTAGGTAGACAGAATAGGAGGAGGAGAGGGAGTGAGAAGTGGGATTAGCATGTAAAATGAAAAAAGATAGTTGTTTTCTTTTTAAAAAACATAATAAAAATAAAAAATTATAAATAAATATAAAAAATATTGTTGATCCAACTTAAAAAAATAGGTCTTCCCATATCTAATAATGTCATCAAGATAATCCCCCACAGACATGCCCAGGAACCACTCTCCCAAGCCATCCGGTTCCAGGAAGCTTGACTATTAACACTAACCATCACGCCTCCCCACTTCTTTATGAAAGCGAGCAGTTGGATGAGTCAAGGCACACACAGCTGTTGGTGATGGCTACCCGGGAATCGCTAAGTAGTATTCGAAACCCTAGGCTAGAGAGTTGACTCATCAGGTAAAGGTGTTTGCAACCAAGCATGATTACCTAATTGTCCTCTGGTTAATAGTAAGATTGTCTCTAATGTTTATTATTATTATATTTCCTTTTCTTCCCTTAAGATGAGAATTTCTCGCTTAGAGGATTGTATACATGTGATTGACAGATATGGTACATGTGCAGTCTAGGGCATCTTTGATAGTGTGTTCTGATCTAACACTCAATGGGTTCTAGAATCATGGATGTTCTGTGGCAAAGACATTGCGTGCAGCTCAACTTCACCTCCTGTTTGTGATAGGAAGAGTGGAGAGTGAGACAACCCCTGATAGTCTTCTGCCTTACAAATGCTTCCATGATATCAGCAAATTGCTTAGCTTTTCATCCTTCGATTTATTTGTCTGGAAAATGAGGATTCTCTCATCTATTTAATAAACTGTAAACTTCCATTCAAAGATGAGGTGTTAACGTCACCATATGAAGCAGATACATTACCAAGGCAAATCAATTAGTGCTCTGTTGTCAGAACTGCTATTTAACTCTAGATCAAGAACTCATTATTAATTATTGCACACATTGGGCAAGTTACAACACTTCTCTTTTTCTTATTTTCTCATCTATAACATTAATAACGTATGCTTCCCTCCTCAAAAAACATTAGATAGGACAGTGCTACATATATCACAATTACTTATGACTAAGAAGTGTCTTGGGTACAACACCAAATGATTGAGAGTCATTTGCTTTCTATTGCATGTTCTTTAGGCACTGTGGTAGGAGAAAGTCTACAGCATGTAGGTGTAAGAGCATTCAAAAATATAAAAGTCACCTTGATCAAAATACCAAACCTAAGTAGTGTAGTCAATGTTTTACGAAGTGTGTGCCCCAAAGTCATAAGTTTTGCAGGAGTGTGTTCCAAGGATCTTTGATGGGCGTGGGGATAGTCAGGATGGTTGGGGCATTGAGGACTTCAGTGCCCCTGCCCCCGTACACATAGCTTTTCTTTTATGACAAACATTCTTCGCTGATAAACAAAGCTATTCCTTCTTCTTGGACCCCCAACCAGATCTCATTTCCCAGGTTTCATTAACTGTTACCATGTGCTCACATTGTGGGCCACATGGGTTTTGTCTGTATGGCCTGCCTTTGCCATTGCAGTGTGAAAGCAACCACCTGAGATATACAAACATATGGGGTTGCTATGTCCCAATAAAACTTCAAAAAACTTGGCTGTGGTTTGCCAATTCCTGGATGGGAGCACAGAAAGTCAAAGGAGGGTTGTACAGAAACCTGAAAGACAGACAGGAGCCAACCAGGGGGAACCCTGGGGTCACAGAACCGCTTCAGTTTCACATAGGAACAGAAAGAAGTTCGCGAAGCATTTTAGGGTGTGACTTCGTGGAGAAAACATAGCTCTTGAGATCAGGCCCACACCTTCCACTATATGGCCTCAGGGGCCTTTCTTCCCTTTCTTTGTGACATCTCCTCCTAAAGTCCAAGAGATGGCATTTTTAGGGAAGGATAAGGCTGCAGGGGCTTCACAAGCTAACAATTGTGACTTTGGTGAATTTGTCAGGGCTGTGATTTTCATACACAGCTTAGCAGGACCAGAAACCTCAACCTGTCAACATACTGTCCTTGTTCTCTGCCAGACTTATACTCGAAGTTCGAGTGACTCATACCCTAGGGTAAAACCCTCTTTAATTTACTTGATAAGTAGTGTGTGGAGCTTTATTATGACACTTCATGTATAGATAGATAGATATGTGTAGCATTGTACTTTGCTCAAGTAATTTCCAATGATGAATAGAAATGCCAAATGTGCGCAGTCCATTTTGTCAAATACACCATAAATAACATCCAAAGAAAAACAGTACCAGCAGCCACAGTGGTTAATATTTATTATTATTAGTTTTAACAAGCAGAGTATAAGTCCATCTAGGTGATTACTTGGTTTAAACCTGAAAATAAGTCTATTAAGTAGAAAGTATAGCTAAATCCTCTTCATATAGAAAGCAAGAGATTGTGTAACTTCAGAACACAAAACTAGTGAGTAGTAGAGAAAAGAACTGGACACATATAGTGCAAACCAGAGTTAGGCATTTAACCGGTGTGACATGGCATCTCACAGAAAGAAATTCGATCAGTGGAGGGGAGGGTGTGGGGAAAAGGCAGATAAATCTTTTCCTAATGTCTTGAGGACATAACCCAATACAGCCATCTCTGCTAGGAAAGGTTTCCAGCAGATCGTCAGCTCTGAATGTCCTTTGGTTACAACGCTATCCACCTCCATAGTGGCCAGAGCCTTCTCACTAGCAAAGGCATTCCCAGACAGCTGGGTTTGCAGTTCAGTGGTAGAGGACTTGCCCAGTATGCACACACCTAGCACTGCATGGGGACAAAAAGAGGAATTCCCAAATTCTATAGTTCCCCCATCAAGTGCTGGAAGGTAACTGGAATCATTCAGTCTGTGGCTTCATCCACTGAGAACAGTGGTTCTCAACCTCCCTGATGCTATGATAGTTTAATACAGTTCCTCGTGTTATAGTGACCCCCAACCATAAATTTATTTTGTTGTTACTTCATAATTGTAATTTTGCTGCTGTTATGAATCACAGATATCTGATATGTAGAAAATCTGATATGTGACCCCTGTGAAAAGGTCACTTGGCCCTCAGAGGGGAAACAACCCACAAACTGAGAACCACTGAATTAGAACAACATGTTAAAGATTTGTTGCTGCGTGCTCTGGTCAGCACATCGCTCATATCTGTGGATCTAGAGCATCTGCTGCGTGAACCAGGTGTTTTATTTTTTCCCACTCATCACCTGACAGACATTTAAGTCATAACCATTTGGCTAGTATGATTGACATCACTGTGAACAACCAAGAACAAAGTGTTTTGTGGAAAGGTTTAACTTCACACAAGAGACTTCTTTTGTATATTTTTCTTTAAATTTTTTTGAAACTTTTCTACATGAGTTTGGTATGTGCATCGTTTCCACCCCTCCCTCCCTCCCTCCCAACTCTTTCTCAATGTTCCCACTCTCAGATTAATGGCTTCTTTAATTATTATTGCATATATACACATGCATGCATACATACATACTACATACATACTGTGCTGGCTAGTCTTATATCAACTTGGCACAAACTAGAGTTATCTGAAAGAAGGGAACCTCAGCTAAGAAAAATGCCTCCATAAGATCCAGCTATAAGCCATTTTTCTAATTACTGACTGATGGAGGAAGACCCAGCCAATTGTGGGTAGTGCCACTCCTGGGCTGGTGGTCTTAGGTTCTATAAGAAAGCAGGCTGAGAAAGACGTAGGGAGAAAGCCAGTGAGTAGCACTCCTCCATGGCCTCTGTCTCAGTTCCTGCCCTCCGGTTCCTGTCCTGCTTGAGTTCCTGTTCTGACTTTCTTCAATGATGAACAGAAATGTGGAAATTTAAGTCAAATAAATCCTTTCCTCCCTGACGTGTTTTTTGGTCATGGTGTTTGCACAACAACAGAACACCTAAGATGCATACATATAACTTTTTGTTGAGTTCATTTAGCATTGCTGGTATGTTTCTGTATTGAGGGCTGACCACTTGGGATTGGCTAACCTACCAGGGGCCTTGTCCCTGGAGAAGACTAATTCCCCCTCTCTCGGTGGCCATTAATTGCCCGTAGCTCTTCATCTGGGAATGGTGTGGGCATGTGAGAGTCCCCCACCCCATCTGTGCTGGCATGTCTACTGGTATTTGTCATTGTGCAGATCTTGTTCGAGTAACCATAATTCTGAGATTTGAAAGATGCAGTGTAGCACAAATAATAAAACCCAGAGACAGATATTGGGGTACAATCTGAAGGTCAGAAAAGAAAAGCAGCCAACCACTAGTGAGACCTTTTACCTCTACCAAATCTTCAGACCGAAAGGGCGAGATCCTGTCTCCATGAATCCTCAGATTCCACACTCCACTGAGTTCCTGTCTCTTCCCCTTTACAGTTCTCTCTCTGCCCAGCCATATCACTCCTGTCTCCACCTCCCTAGTGCCGGGATTAGAGATGTGAACCACCACCACCTGGATCAGTTTCTGGATTGATTTTGTGTAGCCCAGGGTAGCCTTGAAGTCAGAGATCCGTCTGCCTCTGCCTCCCAAATCTTGGGATTAAGGGCGTGTGCCACCACTCCCTTGCCTATATGGCCAATTAGTGTGATTGCTTTGCCCTCTGCTCTTCAGGAAAGCTTTATTTATTTAAACACAAATAATATACCACTATAATGCAACTTCCCTGTCGTGTATGAAAGATGCTATATCATAGCAGATATCTTGGGCCCCTGGGCTCTTAAAATCTTTACACCCTCCTCCTTCATGATATTCCTTGAACCTTCGGTAGAGGGTTATATTATAGATGTGCCAAATGAGATTGGCACCCCATAATCAGTTTTTCTGTGTTTTTTGAGCAGTTTTAGTTAACTGTAATACTTTCCATCTGCTGCAAAAGTAGATTTCTTATGAGACGTGAAAGCTATACTTGTGGATGTAGGAATACATATTTAGGATGCAGTTAGAAATTATAGTGGCTAGGAAAGTGGCAGCACAAGATTATCCTCTGGGGTCCATGACCTCACCAACCACGCATAGCTGGATAAGTTTATAATACCAGATATAAATTCCCTCCTATTGAGCCACCATTGAGTCAAATTAAACAGCTGTTGGTTTGCCCAATATATAAATGCCGCTATTGTACCCTTGGAGATATCTGGCCATTGTGGTTTGTAGGCTCTAGGTCTAGGTAGGACTATTAATTGCTCTTCTTCCTCAGCAGCTTGTGTAGCACCTTATACTGTGAGAGCCAATTGTCAGGGAAGAGACTTCCAGGTCAGATCCAGCTCAATTCCTCCAAGCCCTGTTTATGACATGTGTGTGTCTTTAGTAATAAGGTTTTATCTTCAAGTTCTGGAAAGCAACCAAGGGCAGTGACAGTGACCCATATTGTTTTGGAGAGTCTCTTGAACTCCTCAACAAACTTTTTAAAAATCATACAGTAATTTTAGGTTTAACTTTTTGAGGGACCTGGCAACCTGTTTGTCACAAGACTGAATCCATTTTGAAACTCTATTACCACTGTGGGAGAATTCCATTTTCTCCACATCCTCACCAAAACATCATGTTCCTGTTCTAAAAATACTCCTAACCTAGTGGATACAGAGGAATATCTCTTGTACCCATTCACAGCTAATAAGGTTGAGCATATTTTAACATCTTTTATATGTTTATTACTCATTTGTATGTCTTCTTTAGACAACTCTATGTAAGTCATTTGCCCTTTTAAAATATGTGTTGTCTTTTTATTGTTGACTAGCAACAGTTCTTTATATTCTATTTTGCATGTGTCTGTCCAGTTCTCTTAGCACCATTTGTTGAGAAAGGTTGGCTGTCTTGGCATTTTCATCAAAACCAGATGAGCCAAGACATTTCCGGACTCTCAGTTCTGTCCCATCATCTAAAGGCATGTCCTCATGCAGCCTTGTTTGGATCCATGTAGCTTTGTAGTAAGTTTTAAAGTTGGGAAGTCTGAACTCTCCCAATTTTGTTCTTTAAAAATTGTTTTGTTAAACTAAAAAGTTGTTTTATTGTTTTGATTTAATCGTATCTTAAGACATCAAGCTAAAGATGAAGCTGCAACTTAAGAAAGGCAACGTCAGGAAGGCACAAAGACCTCTGCTAGTTGTGAATTAATTTAGTCTATGGAAAGGGTTGGTTTCTTCTCTCTTCTGGTTCTGAAGGCAAAAATGGCTTCACATTCAGAGCTGTTTTACAGATGAGGGTGGGACGATGAGACAGATGATTGGGTCACAGTGACTGAAGAGCTTCTGTGGCCTGGCCTGATCTCTCGGGCATGTTCTTAGATAGTAAATCCCAGTGCTTCAGATAAAGATTCCTGGACTCTGCCCTGAGGAGGGGCTTGGAGAGCTGAGAGCTGCAGTTTGAGCAAACTCTGGTGATTTGAATGGAAATCAGTGTTTAAAAGTAGCATTATCACATGTACTCAATCATAGGTGGTTTTTAAACATAAAGCAAAGAAAGCCAGCCTACAAAGCACAATCCCAGAGAACTTAGACAACACTATGGACAATAAGAGAGACTTGCATAGATATAATCAACATGGGAAGTATAAAGTATAAAAAACCAAGATCTCCTGAGTAAATTGGGAGCATGGAGACCTTGGGGGAGGATTGAAGCAGGGAGGGCAAGGCAGGGAGCAGAGAAAAATGAAGAGCTCAATAAATATCATGGAAAAAAGTAGCCTAAAAATTCAAAGCAAAGCAGGGATGGCCTTGGAATGCTGGTGGCAGGCTCGGGGAGAAATGCAGGGACCTGAGGAGAGCATCGCATTGTTGACAGGAAGGCGGAAGGGAAACTCAGGCATTGGCAGCTAACAAAGAGGCAGGACTGACCATTGGTAACCACTTCAGCTCCCTACCTTGACCTTTCTAGCCTTGCCTGTGACCATGCCATCTGCCCTGTGAGAATATGCATTTATTTCTTCCTAGTACATATCATCTCTACAGTTTAGGAGAATACAGGAGTCCTATGGGCAAGAATGACCCAGATGATTGAGAGCTAACACTAATCTAAGTCAGGGCTGCTTATATTTTTCCCAAATTCGCACAATCCCAGATATATAAAATATGTGTACAGATTAAACATTTGTAGATATAAAAATCATAAAGAAATATTCCCAATTCCCTGTATACATATAATCTTGTAATTTATTAAAGAAAACATATTTGCATTCTAATTAGACGAATGTGCTTCTTTTTACATAAATAATCCAATCTTAGTTGACTGAATATTTGGTGCTGTCAGCTGTAGAACATCTCTGATTTTCAGAGCTGATCAATATTTGGATTTTATAATCATTGGTACTGGGAGCACTGTTTTGCATAAATATGTAGCACAATGTATGTTTAATACCTCTTCAGAAACTGATGGGAATTCTGTCCTAATTCCAACCTGAAACTCATTGGATACTGTGAAATCCAAGCAAATAATTCAAATAGCAAGTTGAAAAACCAAAATACAACCCTAAATTATACTGATTTGGATGTTTACATGCTGAAAAATTATGGCAGGAAAATATTAAAAGTCTTTGTTTTCTCTAACTAGGTGATTGTGTTACTACAAGAAGTGAAAACTTGGATAATAAAAACAATCTGATGTCTAATGTACTGTAGTCTCACATCTTCAGTCAGGGTGTTTGAGGCAGGATCGTTGGCCTTCTGTGTGCTGTGTTCAGAAGCAGGGCTGTAGTGAAGTCACATGATCCAATGGGGGTGGTGCTGGGAGAAACACCTCACAGTCATTGCGAACTTAATTTTGAATTTTTGATCTTTGAGCATTTGGAAATCTTTGATTGCAGCAGAGTTTTTGTGACCTCATCTGAAACCACGGGAAGGGCCAAGAGGAAACACAGTTTAGAAGGCTGTGCTGTACGCGCTCCACACTGGGGACCAGACTGGATCCTGACTATACCTCCAGGCAGGCATTCTGTCCTCCCCATTTTACCAGGAAAGGGATCCGAGGCGCTCAGACATGGAGAAACGGGTGAAGGTCACATGACAACAAGTAACAGAAAGAGACTCAAGCCCAGGCTGTCTCACCCCAGAGCCAGTTGCTTAACCACTATGTTGTTTCTAGAAGAAAACAAAAACTGTGGGGTGAGACTTATTAATACTGTGACTTAGAAAAGCGACTTGAAACTGATTCTCAAAAATAAAAAAAGGGACAAACACACAGGGATACCTGTGAACTATCCTGATGCTGACCTGGCTGTGACAGAAGCATTATAAAAACATTGGGAGCTCAAAGTGAACTGACTCCTTCCTCCCCCAGAGCTGGCCTTTGCATTTCTGTGGTGATGGTGATGGAGACTAGCCAAGGCCCTCAAAGTTTCTCTACCTCCTGAGGAGAAAGGAGCTCAAACTAGGGGGGCAAGTTAATGCCTTTGGAGGTAAATATCATTAAAGCCCCCTGTAGCTGGGAGAACAGCTCACTGGTAGAACACCGACTTAGCATGTGTAAGGCCTCGAGTTCAATTCCAGCACAAGTAGTAGCTAAGACAGAAGCAGTGTGGATCGGAGGCAGCTCAAGGCTAGCCAGAGACAGTTCTCTTCATCTTCCAGCTTTCTCTCTCCGTCCTCTATTTCCCCTCTGTCTCTGTGGTCTTGGACTCTGAGGGATGGAAGATACCCTGTGACTGTGTTTGTTTCAGAAGAGACTGCCAGGTTAGGGAAGGCTTCCTAGCACAAATTCTAATTGGTCTTAAAATATAAACCCAGATTGTGATATTGGGGAGGGGGGAGCTGAGAGATCAGAAAAGCAGAGCAGATTATAAATATGTCCCCAGGAAGGAAGGAAGGAAGGAAGGAAGGAAGGAAGGAAGGAAGGAAGGAAGGAAGGAAGGAAGGAAGGAAGGAAGGGACAGTTTTGGTGAAGGCAAACTAGTAATACTACGACCATTACTTTAACAAGTTAGTGCCAAATGCCCTGCTAATATCAGCAAGCATAAATCTCATTGACTGGTCGCAACAGCGTGACAGGGAATCCAGACTTTATAGCTGTTGAGGAAGCCGAGGCAGCCAGAAGGTCATACCCGAGGAGCATGGGGAGCGCGGTTCTTAAGTTTTTCTCTCACCCAAGCCAGTGCTGTTGCTGCTCTTCTGCCCATCAACATGAGCGTTCCTACCTTTAGCTTCAGGTTGCAGTTGTGGGTGCCCATCTGTCAGGAGATGTGCAGCTCATCCATCTCCTCTGTCTTCACCTCCCACCCGAGGGCTCCTACCACATCCTTTGTTAGCTCCTCCTTTCTGTTTCCCTGACTTTTCTATTCTGAGAGAGTCTTAAGAACAGGGGCTTCATCTTCAGTGCCTTCATAAAAACTAATAAGAGAAACTCATGGGATGCTAGCCAAAGCTTTGCAGCCATAGGTAAGGAGAGGGGCATCATTACAGTTGGTCCTCTGTATCCAAGTTGTGAATCTGTGAACTCAACAAATCACAGATCAAAAGTACTCAGAGAAATAGTGGTGTCTTGGAGCATGGGGGATTGCCCAGTAGGTAAAGTGCTTGCTTGCTAAGCATGGGGAAGCAACAGTTTAACCCCCCAAAACCCATGTAAAAGAACTGGGCTTGGAGCCTGCAATCCCAGCACTGGGAAAGAAACAGGAGGCTCACTGGGGCTGAATTGACCAGCTCCATGTTCAGTAAGAAACCGTTTCTCAAAAGCATAAGGAAGTCACTCAGTGTTGACCTCTCGGCTCCACATGCATGCACACACATGTGTGTATGCACACATTCACCTGCACAAATATGTACACACATATACCATACACACACACACAAATGTGCATCTGTACCAAATTTATGTTTCTGTTGTCATTTGTTAAGCAGTGTGCTACACCAACCACTCAAGTGGTGTTCCTGTTAAGTTTTAGAGTAGCAATTTATAGAATGGACCCAAACATTTGTAGCTTTTGGGATTCACTGAAAGCCCCAAAGACAACTGCCAAAGATACAGAAGGGCAATAACTCTATATGAGTTAAAAACAAGCTGGGTGGTGGTAGTGCACAGGCCTTTAATCTCAGCACTTGAGAGGCAGAGGCAGGCAGATCTCTGTGAGTTCGAGGCCAGCCTGATTTACAGAGTGAGTTCCAGGACAGCCAGAGATACACAGAGAAAGCCTGTTTCGAAAACAAACAAGCAAACAAAAAAACAAAAAAGAACCATAAGAACAACGAGGAGGAAAAATCCAGAAACCCAAGGAGCAGAGAAAGAGAAACTGTCACAAGGAGAAAAGGTGACCTCTTATGCAGTGGAGGGGAGAGGTGAAAAGGCACAAAACCCTGGCCTGAAGTCCAACGCAGTGTCTGTTCCACTGTACAAACCTGGATCTTGCAGTTAAAGGGCCTTTTGAGGATGCTGATGAACGTAAACAAGACTATAACTTCATACTAGGTCAACAGTGATCTCTGAAGGTGGATCATTATGTATCCTGAGTGAACCTTGGCCAGGAATCAGAATGTTTTCATGCTCATTCTTGGTCTTTTGCAAGTCAGTGAGACTTCAGACAAATCATTTCGTTTCCCTGTGCCTTTATGTCCTTTAACTGTAGGGTTTTTCTGATTAAAGAGCACATGATGAACTTGTGTGCTTTTAAAAACCTGTCTTTATTTGACCATTCTCGGTTGGATAGTGAAATCTATAGTCTTCCTAGGTTTCATAACGATCAATCTGCAGAAATACAAAACTTGTGTGGCTTATAGACTTACAGACTCTGTAGTTGTGATAGGCTTGGGAAATCATAAAGGGAAAATTAAAATTCCCAGCCAGTGCTTGGATTTTTTTTTTTACAGACTCCTCAGCAGGTATTCAATAGCCTCACACTGCAGTCAGTGTTAGGAAGAAGATAGCGCTTCGTGCAAAGGAAGTTGATGTCGTGCACACATATACTTTATCTGGAGTATGTGGGGTTGGTCATCTCACACTTGGTAGGAATAACAGTTGCTTTGCTCTGCACTGCTCAGTGCCAGTAAGTGCTAGAGGCTTTGAAGGGAATATCTTATTTATTCGGTACAAGTATCTTTTAAAGCAAACACTCTTGTTTCATTGTTCCTCAGATAAGAAAACAAAAGCCCAGAGAAGTTAAATGATTTGTCAAGGATACGTGCCTGCTAAGATACATAGTCTGAGGTCTACTTCAGATGGAGTTGGAGCTATTCATAAACAAATAAATGTTGAATGATTACAGCTACCTTATCAGCCATACCATATGCTTCTGTTACAAATATAAAGAAATGTAAAGTTTATGTAAACAAAATATGAATAGGGTTTGCATAGAGATTACAGATAGAATTAAACTCCGGTATTGATTTTCACATCAGCAGAGCTTTCAGGCTTTGGTTTGAGGTAAACAAATGTTAATATTTTATTGTATAATTCCAGTAGATCATATCTACAGATAAAGTGCAAGTTAAGTCATATCAAGTCTTCTTTAAACAAAGCAGTAAAATATAATCCTGGAAAGATACACAAAGCAGAGTAATAACTTAAGGGTTTTACTGTGAAGCTAAATAATCCATTGGCATGGGTCACCATGCTTTTGCTTCTTTTTTTTCTTTTAAAACATACCTCTCATGGAGGAGCATTTTCTACAGCATTTCTTTTTGAAAGTAGAGCTGTGAGGCAAATGGAGTCAGAATCAGAAAATGAACTTCAGAGTGGAAGCGGCACCAGGCACGTGTTCTAAATAAGGAGTTTACCCATCTCACCTAATTAATCATTAAGAGGAAACTCTAGTCCAACTTGAGGTCATCTTACATGCCCAGCAACCTTGGGCTGCTTCTCTGCTCCAGTGGGGGAGTGGCATTCTTGTGTTCTTCACCATTGGTTCCACAACCAGTGTTCTTTTAGGGGCAAAAGTTAGAGATCTAACTCCAATTGACTGGAGCAAAAAGAAAAAAAATAAATAAAGAAAAAGGGAAGAAGAAAGAAGGAAGAGGGGAAGAAGGAAAGGGGAGGCATGTTACTGTTACTTACTGCAGTGTGTGACAGTCAAGTCCAGAGCAGTCTAGACTTAGGACACAGATACTCACACGAGATAATGAGAATCTTATCACCAGATTTTCGTTTCTCTTCTCTCTTTTCCTACTTTATTCCAAAGGTACCTCTAAGTGGTAGACTCCAGTTGTTCCAAGCTTGCATGCTACCTTTTGTTTTTATTTTTGTTTTATTTGTTTTTTTAAGATAAGCTTTTAAGTAGTCCCAGAATGCCTAGAAGAATGGTTCATTTGCCCTTGCCCTGTGCCCATCTCTGCACTAATGTTCAGAGAAGCTGAAGTCTGCTCAGTAGAACCATTATGCTGCCCCTAAATGATCCCTTGTGGGTTTCTTTTCCCAGTTCAATAAACTAATCTTATTGACCTTATTTTTAACACAAGGATGGATCCAAAAAAGGCCTGAATAGATACAGGGATGTCCAGGTAGCAGTTGTTCTGTATAGCCATTCATAGCTCTAACTGGATTTTTCAAGAATACCCAAAGAAAGATGAGAGCAAGAAAAATAAGCTGGAATGGACAAGCATTTCTATCAGTGTGACACATTGGGTACTTAGCCATTGCATGAGCCACATCCCAGTTCTTTACTACAAAAGTACTTGCATGATGATATAGAAGTATAAATGCAAGATTATTTATCTTAACATGGCTTACGATGGTGAAAAATTGGAAATAATTTAACCATACAGTAATATTGCATTATAATTTATAATAACATAGAAACTGTGACATAAAAAACCTAAGACATTTAATGAAGTTTAAAAAAATAGATACAATAAATCCCTACTTTTATTTAAAAGAAAAAGAGACTAATCAGATAAACATTCTTGCCAAGCAAGTCTGGTGACCTAAGATCAATATCCTGAATCCACCCACATAAATACGAAAGGAGAGAACCATTTCACAGAGTTGTACACACACACACACACCATGACCTAAACTAACACATTATCCATACACATAGACACACAATAATACTTTTTTAGTTAATACAAACACTATGGGGTTATACGTGCATGAATCCATGACCAGACAAAAGACTCAAGGATGTGCTAACTCTTGCATACTAATTATATCTGTAAGATGGGACCACCGTCATGCATCATTCCCCTGTACATGTCTGGGCTCTTATCACAACCATTTTCTAGTACCTACTACTTTAAAAACTTTAAGAAAGAAATGGTCTCACAGTTCATCATTCTAATGCCATAAACACAGAGGTAAGCATCACCTCCCGTCTAGAAGGTCTTTTGACATATGTTACAATCCTAACTCTCTGCTCTCTATTTCCTCCACGGATCAAGTCCGGTAAGAACTTACAACCCTGTTTCTAATAAAAAAAAAGACCAACTTATAAAGCAGATATGGATCTACTAATACAGCAGCCAGCACAGAATAGCTCTTCAGTCATCTATCTTATCTTCCCACACATGTAATTTATTCTTCTACCACTTCCAGAGAGTATTTGAGCCATTTCATAACCAAGGTAATTTATACAGGTAGCTAAGTGATAGGAGATAGATAGATAGATAGATAGATAGATAGATAGATAGATAGATAGATAGATAGATGATAGGTATTATAGACAGTCAGATAATGTTATATAAATAATCTTATAGAAGGAATATAACTGAGTCCCTACCTACTGATCACGGGAAAGTCTGGGTCTGATGAACAGAAATACGTGTGATGAACTCACACTGAGAGGTAAAATAGAAAAGGAAAATTAGGACCAAAGAAAGGAGAATAAAAATACGCTGGACATCATTCAATAACTATTTGCTGATGGTAATTATAGGGATGGAAAACCCATCAAGCCTATGGAGCTAAAATTAATCAGCAAGTATTCACAGACTGCCTCCTGCTTCTATTACTGGCTCTGGCTTCCTGCCTGTCTAGTGCCAGGGCTGGAGAGATTTGCATGGCACTCAGCTTGTCAAGACAGAAAGCAGAATGGCAGGCAGAGGCTCAGAGCAGCACCCCTCATGTTTGTTGAAACCACAGTCAATCAAGACAAATTCCTTCCATGGAAGACTAGAATGCTAGCTTAAAACATCACTACATCACTTGAAAAGGGCCCAGTTAAATGGAGGCATTCTTTCTCTAAAGCAATTGTCAATTCATTTGTGTACTATCTGAACTTTCAAAACACAAATGAACATCTGATTCCTATTAACGTCAGGAAGTGAAACCAAGAGCACGTGTGGCAGCTCTGCTTAGTTTTCAGGGTTCTTTCCATTGCAACAAACATTTTAGGTAAAATGTTAAGTGTGATGTTTATATCCTTGTTAAATTCTGATAAATAACTCTAACTGCAAAGTTGGACAGCTGTAGATTTCTGCATGTCCAGCACCAATTTTATTCCCATTTTAAAAGCCCCAGTAAATATGAGGCACTTCTCTCTGTTTCTGTCCCTGTGTCTCTGTCCTCTCCCTCACCCACCTCCTCCCTCCCTCCCACTAGCTCCTCGGGCATTAGTACCTGATTAAGGGCTTGCCATGCAGAGTGCACACGCCGAATATCCCTTGGTCATGGTTATCGGTTCATGTGGCCCAACTAAAGCAACACAGCCTCTTTTGACAAGAGCACAATGGAGGTCATTGCTAGAGAGGAGAATTTTCACGACATGTTAGGACATGTTGGGGTATGTGAGGATATGTGAGAACATGGTAGGACATATTAATATAGGTGTCACCATCCACCAGGGAGAAAATCTTTTTCTAAGAATAAAACCAAAATAGGAAAATTAAAGCTAAAAGAATTCAAGCTGTTTGACATGACGTGAGCCTCTGGCTCACATGTAGCTGTGTCTGAAAGGGAACTTTAAGGGAACCAAGAAACTTGCTTTAATAGTTGGATGTCTTATAAATGTATTTTAAAATGCCCTCATGGAATAATAACGGCAATCTTCTAGCGTTAGTGCCTCTCCTTGAGAAATAGCCAAATCACTTAAACGCGATTTATCACTCAGATCAGTGATACCTGCAGGCAACCCTACCTGGCCACCATTTCTGTGTTCACACTAGCTTGTCTACCTCTGATACTCAGGTGACTTCTTGGTCATATTATAGTGCCTTTGTCGCTACTGCCACATTCCTACAACTCCACCATGTGGGTAAGGGCTTGTCACTCTCCATCTCTATCTCCTCTAGACTGGGGATTGTACAGTAATCTTCTTAATTGATGAGTAATTACATGTTTTGGTTTGGGGAACATATAATTGAACCCATAATCATTTTTATGCCCCTTAAGCTAAGGCTTAATATTTAATAATTGTTACTTTCCTGAAGGTATATACAGTTGCAGGAATGAAAACAATCAGGAATGGGAGAGGAAATTAGCTGAGAAAACCCCTTCTATTAGATTAGCTGAAAAGAAATTTAATTATTCATTGTTAAGGATTACACGTTGGTCCTATACACGATAGAAAAGTACTCTACTCCTATGCTACACTCTGCTCTGACCTCCTACTAATATCCTGTGATCCACTGAAGCCACCTACAAAGTATTTAACTATCGGAAAACTGAAGCAAACAAATTAACATATGCAAAGGGAATCTTCAAAGTGCCTGCTCTTGATAGTAAGTAAGTGAGGCTCTTTCTCGGGTCACTATGATCTTAAGGAGGGTGAATGAGCAGAGTCAGCTCTTTTGTGAAATACTACGTTTTAAAATACCACAGAAATTAATAAATTTCCCTACATATTGCTAAAACGAAAACAAAAGATTTATAGTGTGGAGTGTATTTTAGTTATAATGAGTGGACCAGGGAGCACCATGACAGCCAGATGGAAGTTTGCAGATGACTGTAAGCTGATTCAACCGTGTGGCTTCTGGCATGGCTGTTGTTTGTCTTGTGCCACAGTTAAGAGAAACGGAACAAAGTAAAAGTAATATTAAAAGTTGCAGCACTATCTGTGTGTTCCAGGGAAGCTGAGACTTTATAATTCAAAAAGGCCAGTGATAGAAAACAACCTAGCATAGATTCGAGATGGGATTAAATCATAAGGACGAACTAATAATTCCTCCGTACATGCAGAAATGAATTAGTTTCTAGATGAGAAAGAAATGTCTAAGTACATGAATCCTATTTTGGCACTTCCCCTTCCTGCCCATATGTTAAGACAATTCGACAGCTAGGAAACAAGTCTTTCTCGGTGTTTCAGAGATATTCTGAAGCCCTAGAACTCCCAATATTGCTTTCTTATTACACCCCTCCTTTGGACTCCTTTCCTGCCCTATCCACCATTGACCCTGCTTGGACTGCACTCCACTCTTCAGCATAAAATATTCCTCTAAGTCTGTTCCTTTTCTTAAAAATAGATTTTTTTCATATAATATATTCTAATTATAGTTTCCCCTTTCCCAACTCCTCTGAGTTCCTCCCTGCCTCCATTCCCATCCAGATGTTTCTTTTCTTTCACCTCCTCCCAAGACAGGTTTCTCTGTGTAGCCCTCGCTGTCCTGGAATTCACTCTGTAGACCAGGCTGGCCTCAAACTTGTGGATCCTCCTGCCCCTGCCTTCCAAATGCTGGGATTAAAGGTGTGTACTGCCATTGCCCGACCAGGTGTTTCTTTTACAGTGACTGCTTGTCATCTTTTCATCTTCCAAAGGTGTCTCTATTTTAACTATCCTGATCTGTCGTCATTTCCATTGCTATTTAGGTGAGAGAGTGAAATCTACTTACATAAAATCATTCCATAAGGGACATATATGGCACAATTTATAAAACATAAATGTAGAATAGTCTTGAAAAGTTACTTCTATATGGCCAACTGATTTTCAAAGAATCATTTCAATAATCTCTCTCTGGCTTGTGTTGATAGCCAACCTATCAACACAATCAATACAACTTCTTGGAGAAGTTAGACTATCAATAAATATTTGATTAATATTCAGTTCAGCAAAACAGATACTGTTATCTTCTAACCTGGTCATTGGCTGATATTTTTGTACTGGTGAAAGCGCTAATAGTGAAGGAATAAAGATATATATATATATATGAGAGTCAAATCCATCTGGGAATATGAACTAGATAATGGTTTTTAAGTACTGGAAAATTATTTATTCATAAAAACACAACTTGAAATTTCATCTTCATTATCAAAATATCCCATAGCACTGAAGTCTGGATATCAAAAAACACACAAAGATCTGGTTTATAGTTTGTCTAATTTCTATGGTGCAAAAACTTCACCATGGTTAATTTTAAACTACCAAAGTAACACTTTTGAATGCAGAGACTAGGGTGTCCATATGTTATAACATGCCAGAAGATGTCCATTGCACTACACCATATTAAATAATAGTGAAACAGAAAGTCACGCCTGGGAATTTATTAACATTGCTGTTGAAATGTTTAGTTGTATGTTTATAAATTATTTTTAATAATGGCCATGATTAGTAACTAACAAAATCTCTGAACGGTTAACAAGCAGCTTTTATAAGCTTGTACAGCTATCTGTAACACAAAGCTAAGTTGCCTTGTGTTAAAATTTGACTAAAACTTTATAGTCCTTTGCACTGGCCATCTGGGACATGAATGAAAAGGGGTAAAGGTAATTCTAACTTTTATTGTAACTTTCTGATAATGCAAAAAATACGTATTCCTCTCCTCTTTTCTGAAAAATTCTTGAAGTTCACAATCTCCTACTTCCTTTGAGATATATGGATAGACATTACATTCTACAAACTGAAAAGCTAAATGACTGGCCCAAACCCACTCAAGTGTGTAAACTGTGGGTTGTTTCAAATGAAAATTAAACAAGAGGATAGAGAAAATTAGTATTGATACTATTTTACAAAATGTAGCAAATGTCCTTTGTAGCATTTTATAATGTAACATGAAGAACATATAGAGTCTGCCACCTCCTAAGAAGTCCATACGTGCCTGTCCATGTGTTAAACTGCCCTCTTACTTGTGTCTGTCCATGTGTTAAACTGCCCTCTTACCTGTGTCTGTCCATGTGTTAAACTGCCCTCTTACCTGTGTCTGTCCATGTGTTAAACTGCCCTCTTACATGTGTCTGTCCATGTGTTAAACTGCCCTCTTACATGTCTGTCCATGTGTTAAACTGCCCTCTTACATGTGTCTGTCCATGTGTTAAACTGCCCTCTTACATGTGTCTGTCCATGTGTTAAATTGCCCTCTTACATGTCTGTCCATGTGTTAAACTGCCCTCTTACCTGTGCCTGTCCATGTGTTAAACTGCCCTCTTACATGTGCCTGTCCATGTTAAACTGCCTCTTACATGTGTCTGTCCATGTGTTAAACTGCCCTCTTACATGTGTCTGTCCATGTGTTAAACTGCCTCTTACATGTGTCTGTCCATGTGTTAAACTGCCCTCTTACATGTGCCTGTCCATATGTTAAACTGCCCTCTTACATGTGTTAAACTGCCCTCTTACCTGTGCCTGTACATGTGTTAAACTGCCCTCTTACATGTGTCTCTTTTTGTCACTTGTGCTTAAATCTATATTGAAACTCTTTAATAAGAGGCAAAACACCAGGGTACATTAAATAAATAAATACATCTTAAAATAAACCTCTTTAATAAACTTCGGCTTTGTTTTAAAAATGATGTATAAATCCAACCTAGAATTTAGGTTCAAATGGAACAAATATATACATAATCTAAGTTAGGAACTGAGGTGTGAGAGCTGAAACGGAAGGAAAGCCTCTCAGAACTGAGCTGAACAATGCCACCAACAAATGGGGTAGACTGAAACACTGTCGACCAAAGGAGCATGGGACAGAAGAGATTAAATCAGAAAAGGAAGAAAGCTAATGACATAATGGCCAACCACAGATGCCACAAATGAAAAACAATGTACGTATAATTGTTGCAATTATTCTGTGTGCTTACTCTAATGTCTCCAAACACTTAAAACCTTAGATTGCTGCTTATAGCAACATGTATCTAATTTATCAGCTGATGTTTAACCTCACCTTTAATCCCTGATTGCTTCAACCAAGTTCTGCTAATGTAGAGGACATAGATTTAACCAGAATAGCCACAGACACTTTATACAGAGCAACAGAAGCTGGTATTTTAAGTTGCTTTTGATGAAAGCAAAAAGAGAAAACAAAGCAAAACAAAAACGGGGAAGGAAAGACGTGGTAACTATGTAGCATCTCCAAGTTCCCACGGTAATTCCAATGTGTTCTTTTCCTAAAGAAACACATACCGAACCAGCATGGAGACTGATCAAGAATTTGATGTACTCAGTTTTATAACAAACATGTCTCTTGCAAAGCAAATGGAAATGACAAAGCACACAGAAATGGGACATTCAAGTTTAGCTGGGTTTCCCTTGAACCACTTACCTGTATAGCCCAAAGAATGTATTTCCAAAGTCAAGATATTAAAGAGGCAAATTTACTTGCTATGATGGTTTCAGGAAATATTTTAAAGAAAATATTTACAACCAACATGAAAACTTCTGTTAGATAACTAGTTACTATTTTCAAAACTATTCATTGAGAAAAAAATTATTTGGCTTCAGTTTACATTCAACATCAAAGATTTAAGGGGATGGGTAAAGCAGAGCCATAAAAAAGGTATCATAGCTAAAGGAAAATAAGTTTCAAGTTAAGTGTCCTTTTGGAAAGGAAAATGTGTCTGACCAATAGTAGAGGCGGGCTATAAGGAGCCTTTTCTTGAATAATATTTTCCAACAAAAGTTAGCCAATTCATCCCAATAAATCCAAGTTATCTAGTCTTCGTACAACACCGGTGTCCAGGCAGGTGATGAACATAGAGCCAAGGTTACTCCCATACATTTCTCCTGCCACCACTTGAGCTAAAGACAGTCTCTGTGCTTTCCCCCTGAAACTTGTTTTCATATTAAAAATGAAATTTGAGTATGAAAAGAAAGCATTCTTCTACACAACCTAAAGGGAAAGACACTATAAACAATTTCAGTCAAGCAGTGTGGGCAGAAGATACTTGGAGTGAGGCAGGAGGAATCATGAGCAAGGAGAAATCTGACTTATTCTATAAATGCCTTGAATTTCTTTCTCTACTTGTTTGAGCCGAAAGCGCTGTTACTTTCTGAGCAATCTCTGCAGCCCAAAAGCTATAGCAATGTAAATGGTGCTATGGTAGCAGCTCATTTATTAATGATTTGTCTTCGAACAGGGTATTCAATACATATTCATCAAGTCACCCAACTACCACTCACTATGCGCTGGAAACAGTGTTGAACAGGAGAGACTCGCCTCTGTCTTTTGGCCTTATATTCCAGCCAGCAGTAAGAATATAGCAAACGTGCACACAACAAATGAACTATCATTGTAACAGGTTATCAAACTGTGCAGGCTACTGTAGGAACATAAGGTCTAGTGGCTTATGAGTACAGTGTGCTTGGCAGTTAAAATCCATGAAAAGACACATGAAGATCTTGAGCAATGTTCATAAACGTTTTACTAACTCACTTAGCCAACTTAACCCAAAGTAAAAATTAAATGCAGTTGACTAATTGACTCAATATTATAAGTCTGTAAAATATTACTTGAAGCCTGTTATACATAGGCCTCTGTTCCAGAGACATAACATAATGAAAAAGGTAGATAAGGTCTTTGTAAATTAAAAAAAAAAATGGGTCCAGCCCATTGTGGATGGTGCCCTCCCTGGGCTGGAGATAAGAAAGTAGGCTGTAGAAGGCATGGGAAGCAAGCCAGTAAGCAGGACTCCTCCATGGCCTCTGCATCAACTCCTGCCTGCAGGTTCCTGCCCTGCTTGCATTCCTGCCCTCACTGCTTTTCCTAATGAACTGTTTAGATGGATCTGCCAGTGAAAGAAACCCTGTCCTCCTCAAGTTGCTTCTGGTCATTGTGTTTCATCATAGCAATAGTAACCCTAAGACAACTGGAAACACTGCACATTGGCAGAGCCCTTTCCTAGCATGTGGGAGGCCCCAGATTTGAGCCAGTAGCCCTTCCCAATAAGTAAAATACAAAATATCTATTTCTTTCAATACTTCCAGTCAAATTGGGCAGAAGAGTCAGTGAATGTTAAGCAAAACTCATAACTATTTTTATTACTGTGCAAATATGTTTAGTGAAAGTTTCAGCATATTTTAAAATAAATATGGCAGATTAAAAAGCCCGAGATGTTTTTCTATTGAAGTAACAAACTAAGGCATAGTTCACTAAAAGAAAGAACAGGAAGAGTTCATATTTTTGTTCAATTGAAAATATTTGCAAAAGCAATTTTAAATTTAAAGTGAGGTACTTTTCTACATTAAGAGCTATTAGACATGCAAAAAAGCAAAGAGGAAACGTTAAGTGAAAATTTTTGAAAAATAAATTATTCAAAAATGAAGATCACCTACCATGTACAGCTCAAACATGAAAGAGAAGTGAATTAGATTCTTTAGATGAGTAATTCAGTCATGTAGAAGTTTTATGGTATAATGATACACAATTATATAATATATATGCACATCCTTAGCTCTTTTTGTAAAAGGCAAACATCAAAGATAATCATCTTAGCATGAGTTTTATTGTAGGCTCGAGTACCCATCTCCCAGGAGTCTGTTGGTAGTCAAGGGACCAAATTCACAAGACATCTGATTGCAGTACTTGAGCCTCGGAAGGTGGGAAAACCGGCAGGGAAAGTAGAGTCATAGGTTTAAGTTCTCACTATCCACTCTGGACCTGGTTGACTTCATCCTCCTTGGGAAGGAAGGAATCTCTCTTCTCGACTTTACATGCTTTTTTGTTTTTATTTTTCATTAACACCAAGTGGCTCAGGGGCTCTTCATAAACACTCTTGGGCAGCCGGGCTTAAGACGGTCTAGGTTTAGCTTCGGTTCCTTTGCCAAGATGGCGGCCCGGGAGCCGGTGGAGGTAGTGACCGTGGAGCAACTCTGCCCAAGCGACCCGCTCGCAGCCACGATCTCCCCTCGCCTAGTGGACGACGCGCCGGGCGGCCTGGACCCTTTCCCACCAAGGAGGGGCGTCTCGGTGGGACGCCCGGAGCACCTTCGCCAAGATGGTGGCGGCGCGGCTTCACCGCGCTTTACCAAGATGGCGGCGGGAGGCTTCCGGCACGCGCTTCCCCAATCAGGGATCCCGATCGGGGAGGTCAGGCCGAGGCGGCCGCCCTCGGGGTCCGAGAGCAGAGCGGCGCGAGCGGCTGCAGTCGCGCGCCCGCCGTCCCGCCCGCCCGCTCGCTCGGTGGAGTCGCGGCCGCCTCCGCTCTTGTCATAAGTGCCAAGTGCTGTCACCTGTGGGGGCACCAAAGTTACTTCCCCGCACCGCGGAGCCACAGCGCCGCACCTCGCCCCGCGTCCCCCCGACCCCAGGGTCCCCGCGTCGCCCCCGCCTGCCCTGCCCTGCCCGGCGGGCACTGCCACTCTCGCCCCGTGCCCCTCTCAGTCCTCGGGGGACCGGCCACGTGTTTCTCTGGGAGACCCGGAGGCGCGTACGGGAACAGCTGGAGGGAGCTAAAAGCTGACGTTGGAGGGCTTTGGAGCTGCGTGTTTTGTTTGATTTGGGGGAGCACGGGGGGGTCTCTGGAACCTTGCGGGCTGGGCAACGCACCCAGCCCGGGGCAGCAAATGTCACGATTCGGAGAAGGGGTCTCGGCGGGGAGCTTGGATGCGGGCCCCGAAGGGGGTGGAAAGAGAGGTCAGGAGTTTGGGGTGAGAAGAGGGCGGACTTCTCCAGCAACTTACTATTCCGTCTGCAACTTGCTTCTCGGCCTGCACCCCTCCCTCCCGCCCCCCAATGCTTCCTTAATTACATTTTTTTTCAAGTGCAAAGAAAGCCTGCTCGCTAGAGGTTTTGCATTCGGCGTGCAACTTCCTCCGAGTGTGAGCGCGCTGGCAGGCTGGGAGGGAGGGGTGGGGGTTGAACTTGGCAGGCGGCGCCTCCTGCTGCCGCCGCCGCCGCCTCCTCTCAGACTCGGGGAAGAGGGTGGGGGACGGTCGGGGCGCGGGGGAGGGTGGGTTCTGCTTTGCAACTTCTCCCGGTGCGAGCGAGCGAGCGCGCGCACGGCGGCTGCAGACGGGGCCGCCCAGACGATGCGGGGGTGGGGGGACCTGCCGGCACGCGAGTCCCCCCCACGGGCTCACAGTACGTATGCGCTGACCCCTCTCCTCTGCCCTCCCCTCCTCAAGCCTCCCCAGAGGGCGTGTCTGCCGTCCGGCCCCGAGAGCGGCCGCGGCGCTGCTGCACCGTTTCCGTGCCATCCTGTAGCCCCTCTGCTAGTGTGACACACTTCGCGCAACTCGGCGCTTCGCCGGCGCGGACCACCCCTGCGGCTCGGCCTGCTGCCTGTCACCCTTGGGGGCTTTGGCGGCGGACCCACGGGGCGGGTTCCCTAGTGGTTCCAAGCCGCCGAGCTGGGCGGGGGCGGGAAGGAGCCAGGGAGAAGAGAAACTAAAGAAACTCGCTTTGCCTCCCAGGCCAGGTCGGCACCCCGCCGCTGCCGCACTTTTTCTCTTTCCTCGGGTGGGGAAGGCGAAGGCGCGCTCGCCCGGGCGGAGGCGATGGCTGCGAGCCGCGGGGTTTGCAGGCACCGTCGGGGCCAGGCTGGCGGGGCCCCGCACGCTGGGCGAGGGGGCGAGGGCCGCGGGCGCCCTTGCAGTTGCTGACAGTCGCCAACAGGTTGCACCGTTCCCCGCGGCCTCAGCGCGGCCCCTCGGGCGGGGAGCGGCCGGGGGTGGAGTGGGAGCGCGTGTGTGCGAGTGTGTGCGCGCCGTGGCGCCGCCTCCGCCCGCCCCTCGCTCGGTCCCGCTCGCCTGCCGCGGCCGGGCGGCCCTTTCGCGTGTCCGCGCTCCCCCCCCCACCTCCGCCTCCTCCATTTTGCGAGCTCGAGTCAGTGCCTGGAGCCCGAGTCGCCGCCCGCCCGTCGGGGACGGATTCTAAGTGGGTGGAACGAGACGCCGCAGCCGGGCGGCGCGGCGCCGGGACGGGGGACGCGCGCGGGAGACGGGAGCGGCGCGGGGCTCGGCTTGTCAGCCGGGAAGCGGGCGACTTTCCGCGCTAGGGGCTCTCCCCTCCCCCATGGAGAAGAGGGGGCGACTGTTGACTTCCTTCTCCGTGACACGCGCGCCTCCCGCGTCCGCACGCCGACTTGTTTATCTGGCTGCGGTGGGAGCCGCGGGCGGGCGGGCGAGCGCGCGGGTGCCGAGGTGAGCGGGGGCTGGGCAGCGGGCGCCCGAGCGGAGGTGAGTCGGGCTGGCGGCGCTCCCCGAGGGGCTCGGCAGCTGGGGCGGCGGGACTTGGCAAACTTTTGTCAGCCCTGGGGTTGGGGGTGGAGGCTGGCGAGGGCAGGGTGACGGTGACGAAAGGGCCTCGGCGGTGACAGCGCCGGCGCTTCCTCTCCCCGCACCGCCATCCCTGGCCCGGCGCGCTGCCCCGCCGTGGAGCCTCGCGCGCCCCGGCGGGAATCTGGCGTGCTTTTTGGTTTTGCTTTTTGCCACAAGCCCTCGGGTCTTGGGCTGTCCTTGGGGGCCGCCCGGACAGCCGCTTTTCCCGAGGGAAGGCAGAGCGGTGTCTGCGAGCCGCGGGCTCAGGGCGCTTGGCTGCGGGCTGCGGGCTGGTGGGGTGGACGCGGGGCTAGCAGCCTCCAGCCCAGACTTCTCCCGCCCGGCCTTATCTGCTAGAAGTGGGCGTGCCGCAGAGAACTCAACAGGTCTGGACACATTTCTCCCTTCACCTCGCACCTTTCTCCCTCCTTCTCCCCCCACCCCCTCCCCCCGACGACTTGTGCACTAGCTTTGGGGCACGATTTCGCGCCCGACTTTTCTGAGTGGTCCCCTTTTAGTAAGAGACCCTCCCTAGCCGCAGGTTGTGTGTGTGTGTGTGTGTGTGTGTGTGTGTGTGTGTGTGTGCGCGCGCGCGCGCGCGCAGCGATTTTTGACAAGTGCTACTTTCATGTTTGTGGTTGCAGGCTTGATCATTGAGGCCTTAACCACTTAAGACCCTTGGCATAGTTCGCGAGGGCCGACTAACGTCCCAGGGTTATTTACAGTTTTAACTGGAGGATAAATGTCGTTTAAGGGAGCATCTCGTTTTATAAAGTATTGTGATGGTCTTGGGCTTGAAAGGTAGCTGTCAAAAAAGCAGGTGTGGAAATTCATTAGGGGCCATTTCATATCTCATGGTTAGAGATCCTTACGAGATGCACACACAGGTCCCGGGTGGGTTCTGAGAGAGAAACCGCGTACAGGGAAGATTCATAAGGCAGGTCCACCCTCTCCACCTACCTCCCGTTTCCCTTTCAGTGAAGATGATCCTATTTCTTAGTGTCTTGGTACCGGAAAAGTTTACCGTTTTATGAGAGGGGTTCCCCAATATACTTATCATAGTCTTTGACAACCTCTTAAAGCATTTTTTTTACTAGTAATATACTAACGATCTGGACAAATACAACTTAAATAAATGTAGGTTGAAAACTACAGAGAAAATTATTCTGAGCATTTTCTTGTATAGGTTTTGTCTGAATTTATATGTGATTCCACAGACCCGTTTCTCTATTTTTCCCAGCATTTCCATATTTGGAAAGAAAAAAAATCTTAAATCTAGAAATAAACTATTTTGTATTGAGTGCATTAAACAATTTTTAGAAAGAAATATAACTCGATTAATTTTGGTGTTAGGAGTTTTGATGAGTTCTGCTCTATTTATCTATTTAAATAAGTTAGAACTGCAGTGAAGAAGCTAGTACAAATTCTGCTGTTTTTAAAAGTACATATTAGGCTATGTACAATGCATATCATTTCTTATCGCCAACGTTTGGAGGTGGATGCTACTAAACAGGCACATCTGGTTGGAAATGGAGGTTAAAGATAAGAGCATTTCCCTTGCCTATAGCAGAACAGCACTGCTTTTTTTCTTTTTCAAATAAAATGTGCATAGTCCTCCAGGTTGTACCTTGAAAGGGTTGGATGTGGGGGGACGGGCAGGAGGTGAAATTGTGAGTCCTAAGGTGCAAACAATTATACCATAGCGTTTATCAAATGTCTTATTATTGGTTTCCAGAAAGGCAATCATCCTTGATTGAGAAGGGGTTGAAATTTTAAGAATCATGCCTAAAAAAAGAAAGTTAAATACTTTGACATCAACTTGAACCTTTAGAATAATCATGTATAACAAATTACAATTCCTATGGTTGCCAAAGCTGTACATTTAGTGAGCAGGATAAACAGCCAAATTCAGATCAGTTCAGTATAACTCTGTCCTTGCAAATGAGCTGCCTTGTGTTTTTTAGCTGTAGTTCCCTGGGTGGGAGCAGGGACTATAGGGACTATATTTTAGAAGACAGAAACTATTCCTCTGATAGTGGGGACTTTGATTGGGAGTTACCTAAAGGGTTCATTTAATAGGCTGTCTCTCACTAATCGGATCAGAGATAATGTGATTTTATAGCTTATTATGCCCTCTCTTTTTTTTGTAGTTAATATTTGCCAATGGACTCCAAAGAATCCTTAGCTCCCCCTGCTAGAGAAGTCCCCAGCAGCTTGCTTGTCCGGGAGAGGGGGAACGTGATGGACTTTCATAAAACCCTAAGGGGAGGAGCTACCGTGAAGGTTTCTGCATCTCCGTCCTCACTGGCTGCTGCTTCTCAGACAGATTCCAAGCAGCAGAGGCTTCTGGATTTTCCAAAAGGCTCAGCAAGCAATGCGCAGCAGCCAGATTTGTCCAAAGCCGTTTCACTGTCCATGGGACTGTATATGGGAGAGACAGAAACAAAAGTGATGGGAAATGACTTGGGATACCCACAACAGGGCCAAATTAGCCTGTCCTCTGGGGAAACAGACTTTCGGCTTCTGGAAGAAAGTATTGCAAACCTCAATAGGTCAACCAGTGTTCCAGAGAAGCCCAAGAGTTCCACATCTGCTGCTGGGCGCGCTACCCCTCCAGGGAAGGAGTTTCCCAAAACTCACTCTGATGCATCTTCAGAACAGCAAAATCTAAAAAGCCGGCCTGGCACCAATGGTGGCAGTGTGAAGTTGTATACCACAGACCAAAGCACCTTTGACATCTTGCAGGATTTGGAGTTTTCTGCTGGGTCTCCAGGTAAAGAAACAAATCAGAGTCCTTGGAGGGCAGACCTGTTGATAGACGAAAACCTGCTTTCTCCTTTGGCAGGAGATGATGATCCATTCCTTTTGGAAGGGGATGCAAATGAGGACTGTAAGCCTTTTATTTTACCGGACACTAAACCTAAAATTAAGGATACTGGAGATCCGATCTTACCAAGCTCCAGCGGTGTGACGCTGCCCCAAGTGAAAACAGAAAAAGATGATTTCATTGAGCTTTGCACCCCCGGGGTAATTAAGCAAGAGAAACTGGGCCCAGTTTATTGTCAGGCAAGCTTTTCTGGGACGAATATAATTGGTAATAAGATATCTGCCATTTCTGTTCATGGTGTGAGTACCTCTGGAGGACAGATGTACCACTATGACATGAACGCAGCATCGCTTTCTGAACAGCCGGATCAGAAGCCTGTTTTTAATGTCATTCCACCAATTCCCGTTGGTTCTGAAAACTGGAATAGGTGCCAAGGATCTGGAGAGGATAATCTGGCTTCCTTGGGGACTATGAACTTCCCAGCCCGATCCGTGTTTTCTAATGGCTACTCAAGGTAAGCTAATGCCGTTCTGTTCCATCATTTTAGTGTGGTCCATTTTAGAGCTCCTTTGTCAGGTTGTGTTTTCTAGAGATTTGCATACTCTTTCAAATAACTGAGTAGAAAAGGTCTTTTGAAAGTAGGCAGGTTAGAAAATCTGAAGGACTCACCTGTGCAGGAGCACTTTGGGTGTTTGGATGAATAGTAATAGTTTCTCTCTGGTCGGTATTGAAGATTTTTGTGTGAAAACTTTACATCAGAATGGCTCAGTAACGAATTGCTTGAGTAGAGCGAACATGAAATCAAGAAAATAATATCTAGTCATCTAACACATAATTGTGCATACGAATTTTAGCTGCTTTAGAGTGAGTGCATTGTTACAGAAAAATGCTTCCATAGTTAAAAGTTGCTTTGCTATATGTGTCCTGTGTGGAGTGTTAACCTTTCAATTAAAGGGTTAAGAACTGGGAGTAGTAACTCTGAGCCCTGCTGTTCCACCAACATTCTGAGTTTTGAAATGGTTAAAGCAATGCAATGTGTAGCGACCTAGACCATTGCTTAGAGTAGCTGAAAGTAGACAATTGGTGCCTGCTTACCAGGCTCTTTGAGGAAGGAACTGGTGCCGATGCTTTCAGATGCTTCTGCAGATACCCCGGTAGGTAACTCATGATTAGAATTTTTCAGGCTTCAGTTAGCAAGCGCCCTGTGTGTCTCTCTTCTTTTTTTCTCAGTATATGTATATCGACATTACTGTCTGATCTCGCCAAGGTTCCCTAGAATGAAATTACTGAAAACAACTTGTAAGTTAAGATAAATGTACTGGTAGGGTTAGGTAAGTGTGGATTGTAGTAATACAAGGCTGATTAATTGCTAGGGGTTTTGTTTCTTCCTTCCTTTGTATGTAGTCCCATTAACTTTTCCTGAACTATTAGTAATCTTCACTGCTCCCTTTGAGAAGATTTTAACACTTGCAAAGAGAATGTTCTCAATGTGTTCTTTCACGGAGCTACACCTTTCCAACATCCCTTTTCCATGAAGGTTATCCTACATAGATGCAGAAAAGGGCATCTCTTCCCATGTGTAGGAAGCTGATATTGGGGAAAAATTAGATTTAGACTGTGATCTATTTTTCTAAACAGCTTAATTATAGCTTAGCAAGAGGGGAAAAATCGCCTTTGCTCTTGTCTAGCCTGAGAGATATGTGGTTACTGTTTGTGTTGACTATTGGTAGTTACTACTAATCTAGTACTCATAATTAGTTCTCTCTTATTTGGGGAAAATTATTGCAGCATTTTAACTTTTCTGAATTAGGAGTTTAAGATAGTTCCAACAACAAAATTTAAATAATTTCTTATTGCATAAACTTATGTTTTTCAAATGTTGAGATGCACTGTGTTTTAAATTTTCCAATCTTAAAGTTTTTGACAATAGGTTTCATGCCATTGACTTTCATAAAAGAGTAATCACCACTGATCTTATTATCTATAGAGAGCTATTAAACTGATTTATAAACATGTGATTATATAAGGAATACCAATACATTTAGGAAATCCCTTGGCCTGGAAGCCATCATAAAACTCTTCACTTTTTATTATAAAAAGAACAACAGAACCAAAACTTAATTTGCATGCACTATAAATTATCATTAAGTCTTATAAAATCTGGGATATGAACAATAAATCTCACCCTTAAATCATTAAATAATTTCAGTGCTAAAGCACCTTGACACTTTCTTAGTGACATATAAAAGGTTCCCGTTTTTGTTGTGCCTCTGCCTTTACAGAGGTAGGCAGGGCTCTGATGATGTGGCACTTTAGAAGTCCTTTCCTGTCCAGGAAGTGATCAGTTGTATACTGACGCGATTATTTGTGTTTAATCACTGGTGTCTTTTAGCACAGTACAATACCCTAATGGGCAGGGGCAATGCTTGCAAGTTTCACACTTAGGGCTGGGAACTGTGATTATCCAGAACCAAGCTTCACCCAAATAAATTGGGACAATGTTTCCTTTCTGACCATTATTGAATTCTTCTATTGTTTCCCAGCAGCGGCCCTGGCAGATCTAAAATTGGTCGCTCTCTATATATGATGCACGGTAGTTGCCAAACATTAGCTATGATCAGTGACCCTGAGTCATCAGCCACTAAGTCAACACGCTGAGGCAACAGCTGGATGGAGTCCTCTCTGCTTTAGATAGGAAAGCAGCAGTGATGTCACCAGCAGCACTGTATTTTTTAAAAAGCATACTTTTTATTTGAATCTTAAATAACTAAAACATTTCCCCTCAGAATATTAATAAAAACTACTTCATATTATATTCCGGGAGAAGACAATTTCTACAAATATATCAGTGGACCATGACATCAGGTTAGCACATTAAATTGTAAACTTACGAGTTATCATGATTAAGATTTTTGTGTTTTGTTTCTTAAGGTTTAGGTTCATTGGTGGTAAGACAAGGTAGAGATTATTGCTGCTCAGATCCGCTCTTAGTAGCGCAAGCGTCCAGTTCTAACAGTCCCCTGTAAAATGCAGTGAGCTTAACGTAAGCATAATCGAAGCAGGCATGCTTCTGCGTAATTTGATTTTCTTCCTCCATGTTTCACCTCAGCATTAAATGGTGTACACTGCAGACAATAGGTGGAGAACATAAAGGGTTTCAGAGGAATTAGAGCCCTTTTCCTGAGAGGTAGGATGCTTAAAGAAAAAGAACAATGCAAGATAAAAAGCTCAGTCTTCTGGAGTGCGGGGCTTGGTAATGGGAGCTTCACGATGCTCCTAAAACGTAAGGAGATGTAGGCATCTCTATCGGCAATGTCTGTGTCAAGTTTTATAAAAATAATAAAACTGTAGGAGCATGGGGCTGAGTGGAACACATTCTGTCCCTCTTTCGTTTTGCCTATGAATGCCAGGCTAGATGTTTTTTGTTTTTTTTTTTTGAGGAGGAGACAGAACATAAAGGAAAGAGACAGTAGGTTTGGGCCACGCTTAGCCTTTTCTTTCGATCCCTTGTTTAATGTCTTTCCTTTCTCCTGGCCCGCGGACGAGTCTGACAGTGGGCGTTCCGGTGGCTTTTTGAGCTTACTGTTTGTTGCTATCCATTATATAAAAAGACTTCTGGGTGTGATTTGCTTTTGAGCATATCCTTATTTGCTTACATGTTGTTACCTTCATGGCAGAATCCTCTCTTCTTCTTAAAGATCAGTATGATTGATTTTAAGAGGAATTTCAGCAATTGTGTACTCAGGTGTACCAGTTTAGTATGGAATGACTAATACAGACGTGTGTAACAAGCCGTTAGTCAGCTCTTAATGAAATTCTTGTAATATTTCCTTGGCTAATCCCTGTATATTTGTAATTGACAGTTCAACTCGTATTCATGATGTTATTTTGGTTTTGTCTATTTTTGCTACAGATACATTATTTGACCATTTTCCATATGCTATTAACGTTTATGCATTTTATGACTTGTTCTTAAATGTACTTTGCACAGATGTAGATGTAGATGAAATGCAAGTTGCAGTAGATAAATTAGTAAGAGGGTAAAGGTCACTTTAGGAGCCTTTAGAGGTTTCGCTGACGAGAGATTGTATCAAATAGTATGCTTTCCACGAGTGCCAGTGTGAAAGACAGCTGAATTCTGAGAGTTATGTAAGGCTCAGTGCACTCTAGCCTAGTTTTATTAGGAAGCCTTCATTTATGCTTTGGTTAGGTCTGGAGCATGTTTCTTCAAGTACATTTGTCTTTAATACTTGTTCATAGTTAATTATTATGCGTGTTTAAGTCTTCTCGTATGAGTAAATTAAACTGGCATAATAGGTTCATGCTCTGTAATATTTATTGTTCTAAAGCCGTCCTGGTAGTATTTTTGTCAAAAGTCATTGTTTAATAGAGTATAAATAGTTGTCAAATTGATAAGTATTTGTTTATATTTCTGAGGTATGCACAATATAAATTGGTGAATCCCATTGTATAAATAATTTCTAAGGACTGTTTTATTGGATTAAGATACAACCAGAAAAAAAAAATCAACTCGTGGTCTTTACAAAAGAGATCAATTATCTATTTCTCCAGCTTTATTTAGCCAACTGCTCTCATTTTTTTTCTACCTTGGCTTTGTAGTTTCCAAGTTCTCCTAAGGGAAACTTACATTTTAAAACAATTCTCTAAAATGTTTCCTTCCTTCCTCCTTTCCTTCCTTCCTCCTTTCCTTCCTTCCTTCCTTCCTTCCTTCCTTCCTTCCTTCCTTCCTTCCTTCCTTCCTTCCTTCCTTCCTTCGGAATCGTGTGGTCATTTTCATGCCAGTGACTCTTGGGTGTAACCTTTAATGATGTCTTTATTTTATATATTATTTTTTTATACAATAGAAAGTTAATTGTAGCTAGTGGCTTCAACCCCCGACCCCTGGGGGGCAGGGTAAAGAGAGAAGTAACAGGCATGGGATAGGGGAGAGCCTTTGGACCAGCAGCTGATCATCAGGTGTCTCAGGAGGAGCGCTCCTTCAGCTCCTTCCGTCAGTGCAGTCAGTGCCACAGTGAAGCTTTCCTGTGAGGACGGAGAGTGCGGAGTGACGATGTTTCTCGTGAGCTCTTTCGTGTGATGCTGTCTTACTAAAATGAGGACAAAATTTACATCATACTTTTATTTCTGCCAAAATCAATTTCATATTTGTCCCAGTTTAATTTAAGCTGTTATTAGAGAAAATCTAATGATTTGAGCTTAGTTAAAATAATCATGGCGCCTCATGTGGTTACAACCATTTCCTATTTCATAGTATACTTTGCAAATAAATTACAAACTCACTGTGGAGTAGAACTCTTTCCGTGGGTTATCTGGCTTTTTGCTAGGATATTGAGTAAATTAGGCAAATAACGTAAATTATTGGATTCTGTAAGTACTAGGCAGCCACTTAAACTATTTATATTGCAATAGTCCTTAAAACTAACTATTTTGAATGAAAATATAACATTCCTTAATTTAATCTCTGAGCCAATTTAAATATTAATCACTTATCTTAATTGAACTATGTGTTTAAACATACTTATTTGGAGTAACCAGCTATTCATTTTAAATACTTCAGAATACTTTTTTTTTTATTTTAGCAATCTTCAACAAGATTTATATTGTCTCTAATGCAATGTGTTTAACAAGGTCCCTGCTAATTTAGAACTTTTTCATTTACATATGGGAGTATAATTTACATATATTATGTATATATATGTATATGTGTGTAAGGAGAGAAGGGTTGAATTATGACACACATTTATACATTACATTCCTTACACATTACATTATTTTTAATTACTAATTTGAGTTTAATAAATGTGCAGTTTTTGACACTTAAAAACTTCCAGTTTATTATAGTGTTCATTTTAAATAATAAATTAGCCTTTATTCTAGATTATTTCATAAGTTTCCATAATAATATTTAGCCGTGGCTATTATGAAAGCATATTTGATAGCCAAATTTTGAAAGTTATTGTGAAATGATATCCAGTGTAGTTCATGATTTAGTATTTCGTGTTGGGGCAATGCAATGACTTACGACCTTATGATTGTCACATGAAGAGTAATGCGTGACTGGTTTGCTATGGACACTTTTATGTTGTCATCATTTTTATGTTTTGTTTTATAATTGGGAATTTGGGCTTTCTTAATTTTAGTATGTAAAATTTGCTCTTCCCTCCCACTACGTCCCTTCCAGATAATTTGATTTAGATGTTCAATAGAAATAATGGTAGGGGGAAAAAAGACCTGGGTTCTGAGGCAAAACTGAACCAAGCTATCATTCTAGGTAATTAGGCAATTGTGTTTTGAAGTTAAAGATACTTTCTCTGTGTCGTTATTATCAAAACCCCAACGGGTCTGTGTGTCTGTGTAAAATTCTGCAATTCTCTTATCTATTTGATGAGATGAATACTCTGTGGGAGGTCAGGGTATCTATCCTAAAGACAGCTTCTTGACATTTTCCTTATTTATCATCAAGTATAAGACAAAAAATGAACTTAGATGTGTACTTTTATAAGATAAAGGTTTAAAATGGTGTTCTTGATAGCACATAAAATGTAAATATTGTTGTAGCTGGACCCAGGAAGAACTCTTGAGTTCGCAGAGCTTGTTTTATGTAGTAGATAAGAGATTATCTGTTCCCATCCCCTCATTTCAGATGAGAGATTGAGATCATGGCCAGTGTTTAGGGAAGGACTCCACACCTCATTAGTTGTGCAGCCGCCTGGAACCACCCTATTGGCAACTGTGTAAGCCTTAGCACCCAGGGCTGCCCTAGAGGTCTAAAGTGAGTAAGTAGTTGACATAATACTGACTTCATAAAAACCACTGGTCCTTTCTTTCCTGTATAGCTCATTAGTGTTCTCTCCGTTCTTCGGCAGCATGATGCTACACACACGCTGCTACAGTTCATGCTCTCCACCCCTCACACGTTCATCGCATTCAATGTCTTCCTTCTTTGACGTTCTTTATTCTGCTTGTTATATTAAGTTTCTGAGTCTGTCAGGACCCATGTAGAACAAAAGCAGTTGTTACCTGAATTTTACAAGTGGGAGATTTAAGATATTTAAAGAAAAGTTAATCAGAAACCTTCATACTGGTCTGAAAGGAATTACTTTCTATTTGATGTGCTAGAAATTCCTCGATGATCATTCACACTAATTGTCCACCAACAGTGAGTCTGAAAACACAATATAAAGGAGAAATATGACCAAGGCTCTGCTCTGTATGTATGTGCGTAGTCACTTCCTGTTTCCTAGCACTGCTACTTGACAGCATATGTAGATGCCTTTGTATCATGGCTCAGCAGGTAAAAGGGCTGTGTGCAAGCCTGGTACCTGAGTTTGACTGCAGAACCCAGGTAAACGTGGAAAATGAGAATCTGTTTGACTGAGTTGTCCCCTGATCCTGACAGGTATGCTGTGGCCACCTCCCCTTCATACACACATGTATACAATAAAAATAGTATTAATTAAAAACCTAAGCAAATTCGTAAGTGTGAGTTTACTTTGGAAATTACAAAACAGTTATTAAAATGCAAGGTGGTAATTTTAAAGCTCTGGCAATTATTCGCAGTTTAAACCAGGATGACCTCATTTGCTGAGAGTGAAGATACCTGCATCCCTAGTGTAGGTGCTGCCTGCATCCCTATGGTAGGTGCTGCCTGCATCCCCAGTGTAGGTGCTGCCTGCATCCCTAGTGTAGGTGCTGCCTGCATCCCCAGTGTAGGTGCTGCCTGCATCCCCAGTGTAGGTGCTGCCTGCATCCCTACTGTAGGTGCTGCCTGCATCCCCAGTGTAGGTGCTGCCTGCATCCCCAGTGTAGGTGCTGCCTGCATCCCTACTGTAGGTGCTGCCTGCATCCCTATGGTAGGTGCTGCCTGCATCCCTAGTGTAGGTGCTGCCTGCATCCCTAGTGTAGGTGCTGCCTGCATCCCCAGTGTAGGTGCTGCCTGCATCCCCAGTGTAGGTGTTGCCTGCATCCCTACTGTAGGTGCTGCCTGCATCCCTAGTGTAGGTGCTGCCTGCATCCCTAGGGTAGGTGCTGCCTGCATCCCCAGTGTAGGTGCTGCCTGCATCCCTAGTGTAGGTGCTGCCTGCATCCCTAGGGTAGGTGCTGCCTGCATCCCTAGTGTAGGTGCTGCCTGCATCCTTAGTGTAAGTGCTGCCCAACAGAAAGCACTGGGAATTTTTTTAATGCCCACTGTGTACATTCCCCAGAGGGTCATGAGTCCCTTTTATCTAGACTGCTGTATTTAGAGCCCAGACTGTTACCTTGGTATTCATTTATTTTCAAGGTTTCCTTTTGTTTTGTCTTGTTGTACAGGGCGTACCTCCATCAGTAACCCTTTCCGTGGATTTTATTCCATGTTAGGTTTACCATAGGAAATTTAGTAGCTATACTGATAACTTAAACCACATTATTGATAAATGCAAGGCTGGTCCCTTTCTGTTTTTAATTGACTGATCCTCTCAGGTAACCATGCATGCAAAAGTCAAGAAGCTTTCAATTTTAAGAGTCATAAATACTAACACTTTTTCTAGGTTCATAGATTTGGGAGGATTAGAAACCTTGCTTAAAGACATCTACTAACTTATTCCTTGATGGTGACAAAGCTGCTATAAGGACTGGAGAGAAGGCTCAGCAGTTAAGAACACGTAGCTGCTCTTCCAGAGAACCTGAGTTCTATTCCTAGAACATACATCATGCAGTTTAAAACTGCCTATAGTCCTGTTTCAGTGGGATCTGACACCTTTGCTATCCTCAGGCACCTTCACATGTGTGCAATCTGTCTGCATATGCATGCATACAATCAAAAATAAAATAATCATTTTAAAAAGTTTCACTAAAAACAAATTATAGATGCACATTATATATACACATATACACCTCTGTGTATATATGTATATATACATATATGTGTGTGTTCATGTGTGTTGCCAAATATAGAAAAAAATTAAATTGTAGTTTAAATTGATAGATATATCATTGTAAAATCTGAGTTTTACAAATAAAAATATTGAAAAATTAATTAGAACATTATGTGAATCATTTCATCTGGAATCCAGCTGAGTTTATGAAGGAGAAAATATGAAAGTAGAATAGATATTTTTAAAAATATTTTCCCCCAGATAGAAAGCCCAGAATGAAAGTTCTTATTTCTAAGTCCGCATCGTGAGAGGCTGTGTTGTTTTCGCTCCTTTTGCAATCATCTCGAGACACCTTGTAAACCAGAAAAGGAAACTGAGCTCATTAAACTGTACATCAGTGTTCTTAATCAGAAAATGTATTGACTCCTTGCCTTAAACTGAATAACTTTCAGAAGTGTAGCCTGTCTCTGGTTGTAATATTTGCTTTTGTTGAGGATTATTTAAAAGTGTTCAGCTAAGGTGTTCTCTCCCCTCCTCCTCCTGGTCCCTCCCCCTCTATAAAATAGACTCTTAATTGAAAACGGCTGCCCCCACTCTTGCCTCAGCCTTCCACCATGCCGGCTCCTGCAGAGACTTCTGTAGAATAGGTCTGTAGTGTGCTTCCCTGGAACTGCCCTCAAGCAGGTGGTACTCAGTGGTTAAGTCCTGTTTTCTTACTATAGGGCAGAAAAAGTAAAGATTACTTCTAAACCTGTTTTTCCCCCTCTTTTTCTCATGTTTATTTTATGTTCGGGAAAGAAGGGCCATCTTTGGCTTGGACTTGAAAGGAATTTGGTGATTGCAGATATGGAGTAAAGGAGTAAATACAGTGTGAATTCCTACAGCAATTTGCAAAGTACTTGAGGTCCTCATTTCATCTCCTCCATGTCCTGGAGAATTAACCATTTGACGGTCACTATGGCAACAAGTGCACTAAAGTTACTTATATTAATAAAATAGTCTGAGTTACATGTTCAATACGAAATTCAAATATTTTTTACTTGTATTCTTCAAAATCTGAAAAGGAAACTTTGGCTTTACTGGTCGCTTTTTAATAACTCAAGAATTTTTATCTCAAGTCCTACTTTTATCTATTTTTCTGTTTACTGTTGACTGAATGTTAAGATGAGTCGATCCTGGCCTCTGAAATCATGGCGCATGCCGAACCATTCAGGATGTCTGCTGCATAGCTTTCCTGTTAGGACTGAGGGTTTATCCAGGAGAACTTCTTTATTGAGAATGGTCTAAGAACTTTTTTATATCTGTATTTAAAACAAGCTAATTTCTTTAATACTCATTGTTATTTTGAAAACATGATGTCAGGTTTCAGTGGCTGATAAAAGGGGACGGCGAGCCATCACCGTGATGTGTGAGTCGTGACAGCATTGACGTCTCTAGGCCCTGGACTTTAACATAACCTAAGGAGAAATGTTAAAGAGGAGGGAAAATTGGCTCAGAATTCGCAGTCTGACTGACTGAGGACAAATGACCGTTTAATAGAGAGTGTCATTAAAACAGAGCCGTGGCGGTCTAATAATACCAAGACAAATCCAGATGAGATGATAAGGAAGCCAGAAGGAAAAGTTAGAAAGCCATGAAAAAAGAAAATGAGAATTTTAAACTTCTGTCTGGGCCCTGGCTGTTTGGTTTCTGTGTGTCTCCACTTTCTGCATGGGCACTGGGTCATGTGTAAGAAGCCTGGTGATGGTGTTGTGTCGGCAAAAGGAAGAGCTACAAGAACAAGACATACCATAGGAAGCACATTACTGGGGGGATGTCTGCTCGAGGGTACAGAGCTCTACTTGAGCAGCAAATACCTGTTGAGCTGGGTGCTGGGCACAAGCGTGCAGCCTTAAGGAAGGCAATGAACAGTGATGGAGAACAGTGTCACGTTCATGCCTGCTCCGCCTTCCTCCCAATTTGCTTCTTAAGCTTTTACCTGAAGAAGGCCGAGTCTCTTCGTGGAGGAGGAGTGAGTGGGGGCAGCCGAGGGGATGAACGGGTAGTGAAAGTCCGCCCAACAATGTGGAGTAAGAGAAGGGGTAAGAACGTGTGCTAGGAAAAGAACGGAAACCGGTAGAATGACCCAGCTGTCAGGACAGACTTCAGTTGCCGTGGGATAGAGAAGTGTGACTGCACCGTTATCCCCGCCCCCACTGTGGACTGCACGACAGAGGGAGCAAGGTGTGCATTGCAGCCTCGGACTGCACTTCCTAGTTTAACACTGAATTTCTTAGGCCATGTGGGGTATCTCCGTAGTCTCTATGAGGAATATGGTTGTCTTTCTAGGACCCCTGGCACATGATCTAAGCCTCGGGATGTTTTGTCTGAAATATTTTCCCCAAATATCCACATGCTTCCCTGGCCTCCTTTATTTAGGTCACACTTCGATATCACTTGCATAAGAGAGACCTCTGTCTCTGTCTGAAATTATAACGTCTTTCTTTCACACATTGTTTCCTCCCCTTTGACATACTTAGGAATCTTTGTGTCCTCTCCGCTATAAGCTTGCTCTGCTCCTATATCCCAACATCCAGAAGAGTGTAGGATCGCGTAAGTCCCTAACAAGTACATGATGAATAGATGAATAAGAAACTTGGCATCTAAGTCCAGAAGAATGGGTATGGGTGATACTTCAGTCTAAAAAAGTCAATCTTAAGACAGAATGATGCAAATAGAGTATACATAATTAAAATATTTTGATTGTTATTGGACACTAAATTTACTCTAAAGCTTTAAATTAGACTGATTCTTGCAGTTTCTTAGAAGAAATCAGATACATATATCATTTAACAAATGTAGGGCAATCAGTGCTTATAAATGTTTTTGAGGGTGTTTGATATAGCTGTTTGCTTTTTTCCCACTATATAATCTGCCACGGAAATTTACAATTATTTTTTTCTCTGAAAATTTCATAAATGTATATGATATGTCTTAATCTTACCTGCCCCTACTCTCTCCCTCTACCACTTTTCCCAGTACACTTCCCTATCCCTCCAGTTTATAAAAGTGACCCACCAAGCCCAGTTAGAGCTTTCCTTATGGGCATGGCTATCAGGTCTTAAGTCTCCTATTAAGAACAGGTTATCCTAGCAGATAGGTCAAATTAGGCAAGAAACCGTGTTGTTGCTGTTGTTGTTTTAAATAGTTATGTTTGTAAACACTGACTATTCCAGGAGAGGAAGAATGGCTTATTTTCTCTGAATTTCTAAGTTGTCTTTCTTCAGCTTATGGATGTTTTGGGTTTGATTTATTGCACAGTAGTAAATATCATCAACCTAAAAGGCGTACCTTCTAAGTATTGCAGGTGAATAATTCATTCTTAATAGGTTAAATAAAACCAAGTCATGTAGGGCTTAACTATTGAAAAAAAAATTAGATGAGGTCTTTTAAGAATGAACTTCTCTAGTGTTCAAGGAAAAAGTGGGGATGGAGCAAGGACAGGAGTCTGGACAGCATCCAGAAAGCAGCCCCCCCCCCCCCCAAATTCTCAGAGACTAGCTGGAGAATTACAAGGCAAAGATCTTAAAATGGCGGGAGGGAGTATTTCAGGATGCTGAAACAACTTGGGCTAAAGATAGGGCCTGGAGTTTTCTAGCTCCCTCAGTGGGTGCTGTTGAATTCAGTTCCTGAAGCATGTAGATGTTCTCACAATTTAAGTCCCAAATGGGTCAGCAAAGCACATGATTAGTTTATAGTTTGAAAGCTTTCAAGGTTAAAACATCGAAATAGGTAGTAACATCCTTCTGAGACCATGAGAAGTGAGTTCGGCCCAGGAAGAAGTCTAGTTCCTGCTCCCCAAGAAGCTGCACCACAAGGGAAAACTGACAACGCCCTCCCTCCAAGCTGTATTCCTATCAGTGGGGGCTCCCTGCTTGTCCTTTCCCTCTCTAACCCATGCTGCAGCTGACTACCAGATAACCTTCCTAGAACCCTGCTTTCCATAATGTCCTCTAATCAAGGAATCCCTCTGTGGTGTGTTGCTCACCTGTGTGCTGGACGATACATAGCGAGCCTTCCCTGGTTTCTCTTGCAAGTGGATTATAGAGGTCATCTCTGCATTGGCTCCTTTTAAATATTTTAGCAAATGCCTCATCAAAATATAGTTTTTAATGGGATTATTTATTTTGGTAAATTATAACGGAAGTAATTTTTTTCCCACCTCACTCCTCTTTCTTCCTCTTTGCTGTGCCTGTGCCTTTCTCTGTAACCACACAGTAGTAAGTAGACATGTATAAGTTGTTCCGGTTTATGTGCTGTTAAATCAAAGTGGGATCATCTCCCCATTTCTCTGCAGCTTGCTTTGCTTACCTAACAAATATACCCTGGACTTACAGATCAACAAATGTGGATTCTATTCTATTTAATAATTGTATAATGTTCTATTCAGGTTGGTTGATGATTTTTGCCACCATGGGCTCCAGTGAAGACCCTTTCCAATGCATCCCTCCTGATCAGAGATTAGATTCCATGAGTGGGTTACTGTCAGAGTTCTGTGTAATCAAAATGTTAAGAGATGTACCCAGCCATTGGTGGTGTTTTCTGTGTTGGCCAGGCTGGCATTACACTCTTGATTTCCTGTCTCAACCTCCCTTCCTTGTACTAAAACTGCAGGTATGTGCCGCCACACCAGATTCCAACTTAACCTTTCACAGGGAGTCAGGCAGCACTTGGTGATGTTTGCTCTTTCCTTTGTAATAAAAACAACATGATTACAAATTAGTTTCTTGCCATAAGCTTCAAAGTTGATTTTAGCACAGCAGTGCACTATATAACACAGATGTTACAGTTTAGAATATAGGCTATTCCTCTGCTTTGGATGTTATCTAAGCTTTTAGGTTAACTTAATGACACAGTTTGTCCATTTCCCTTGCGTTGCTCAGCCACAGCAATCCATTCTCGCATCCTGTAGCAATGTTACTGGAAGGTAGGTTGTCAGATTAGATAAGGGGGGAATGGGAGGCCCCTCCTGTGGCTCTTAGTCTCATTAATAAAAGAATTTTAGAATGGACTCAAACTCCAGGCTGATTTTCTTGAATTTCAAAGAAGCACCCTGACAGACAAACTGCCGATCCCTGGCAGCTTCCTAGAGGCGAATGAAGAAGAGCAAGTCACGCCGTTTGAGCCAGCATGGAGGGCAGATGTGCCGTGACAGGGAGAGCATGTTTAGTAGGGCTAGAAAGAAGAAAAGAAGGTACCCTTTTCTTGAATAATTCAGGAAAGTGGACAGACTTAGGGAATGCGTGCTTTGTAAGCTACTGTGCTGGGGTGAGCTGTCGTGGAAGAAGTACATTATCTCATTGAAGGAAAAATTACTTCTCTTAACTCTTTGGCATAAGATAAGCCTATCTTCCCAGGACTGGTCCCTTACCAAATGATTGACCTGGCCCAGTTGGGATGCTAGGCATCGCCTCCCCGCCAAGCCAGAGATTCTATTCTCTTGAGTAGAAGGAAGCTTGTCCTTAATAGGCCTGTATTGCTGCTCTCACAGTACCTGCTGACAGTGCCGGGTTTTGTTTCTCACCTGCCTCTGTGCTTGATGAGTAGGTGCCCAGCAGCTGTCTACTTAGATACTGCTTTCTTACATAGAAAATATATATGGGCATGTATTTGTGAGTCTGTTAGATATTTTTGAGATTGGTCTCACTGGGTTTTTTCCTGGGTTCAAGTGATTTCTTTGCCTCAGCCTGCTGAGCAACTGGGACTACAGGTGTGCACCTCCAAAACTCTGTGTATATGTGCGCGTGTGAGAACAATCACACACTCGCTCTCACACTCTTGCACATGTCTGTGTCTGATCTCTCTTTTTAATTTCATCCAGTCTTTGAAGAGACAAGGAATATTTTCATTGTAGCACCTTAGCATGTAAGGTAATTTAATTGTTTGAACAAGATCCAAGTTGAGGAGGAAGCAGATAGCATGGGTTTGCCTTAAATGTACTTTATTCCTTTTAGGGAAAATTGGAATTCTAAGAATCGCTAAACAGCACCCATATTGGTCACTTCCTGTTTGTGAGCCACGGTTTTCAGAGTTGCAAAGTGGACCGCAGGGTCAGGGCTGTGGGTACCTGCCTCCGGCTTGTGTTCTGTGGACGTTACAACGGTTTGAAGCATTTGTAGGAAATGGTTTTTAGAAGGGGTCCAGTTTCATTGTCTTTTCAGTGGAGATTATGGAGAACGCTTTGTTCAGTGCTTCCTCTGCGCAGGAACTGGAGGGAAAGACCAAGAACACTAGTCTGGGAGCTGGTAAACTGGCCAAGAGTAACTTACTGTGGGCCAGCTAACCTCATTCCTTCTTTGTCTGCATTTAGACGGAACTGGATAGATGGTGAGTTGTGTGCCGGGGAGTAAGGTTCCAGTCTTCACCAGTAAGTCCCGTACACAATCGTTAAGGAGTGTTCTATCACTGTTGTAGACCCATGGCGTTCTAGCTGGAGCCAGCCTTGGGATCTAACCATTTCATCAGAGGAAACAGACCTAGTGCAGTTAATATCGTATCAGACTTTCTGTTTAAAATCTGTTTGACCTTGATCAAATTTACAACCCAGACACCCTTAGTTTCTTCGCTTTTGAGATGGGCACAGGGAGCTACTGCTGGTGAATCATGTGGTACAGGCTGACACTTAGCAGTCAGGAAACAGCAGTGCTTCTTTATGATGGAACTTCAGATTAGAGAGCATCTTACTGTTTAAATGCTGTGTGAGCCCTCGGCCCGTTGTACTGTGCCACTGTTGATAAGTGAGTCTTCCTCCGTGATAGCTCTTAAGACAGGATCGTTATGATTTTAGCTTTCAAAGTAAGTATAATAGTTAAGCAATTGGAGACTTTAATTTCTGGTAGGGTGATCAGATTTATATTTTGACTTAACTTTGAAGGGGAACTGAAAAATGCGTGTGTGATAGACATTTTGTTAAGAGGAGTGTTTCCTGTCTGACTCCCCCGTTCTACTCCTTCCCTCCCACTCTGCCACATGAGCTATGGAGAGTCACTCACTACTACTTGACCCTCTTAGGCACTTGAGGGAAGGTAAATTAGAATAACATTCTGAAGAAGAGCAAGCCTCTTCTAGCTTCACAAATTCTTAGAATATTCTAAATAAGTTCACTGCTTGCTGTCTGATCTTTTTATATTTTCAGTTTCTTCTCAAAGAGAATAATTCTTTGAAAGTCTAATCAAACAGCCTCGTTAAAGGACTGTTTACATTTTTTCTTATGCTTCAATATAAATTAAATTCCACAATTAAAAAAGACATCACTTTCCTGGAGGATTAGTGGCTGAGAACACTTGCTGCTCTTGCAGAAGACCTCGGTTTTGGTTCTCAGCAGCTATATAGTGGCTCACACAAAAAAGCCATTATTTCCTGATTTAGTTTTTCAAATATGTAACTGTTTGTGTTATTACCTAAATTAAATATACATATTGAAACATATGCGAAGTTCTGGGTAAACTGGGCTGTATTTCAGCCTTACTCTGTTAGGTCAAAGGTTTGTCATTCTCTTTAGTATCAAGTTTTTCCAGTTTGAAGCTTTGCAGAAGCAACCTTTTATTTACTTGGTTGCTCAAAGTAAATTTGTCTGATAACTTGTATAAGCTAATATTTGCTCTGTAAGAAAGCAGATAAAAACATAGTGGCATTCACATAGCATTCATTTATTATTTATGAATCTCCAGGTTAGCTGATCAGTTCGTATCTGGCCAGGCTCATCTGAACTCAGCTGGATTTAGTCAATGTATTTATGGTCAGTGGTTTGATTTGCTTTAGCAATAAATGGCAACTGTCAGCCGACTTGCCTGAGCTTTTTGAAACAGTAGAATTCCCAAAGAGCCAGAAGAAGCATGTAAAAATAAATTTATACTGTAACAACTCTGCGTCAACCACATTCTGTTGGTTGGAAGAAAACCTCAGGGTCCACAATCAGGAGACGGAAGCGCTGTAAAATGATTGCTGCCAGAAGGAAGACTGTGCTTTCTGGTCGTTTTGTTTGGTTCCATTTCTTCCCAATTTGTCACAATAGTTACAGGATTTAGTTGCATTAAGGAAAAAAAAAACCTCATCCTTTAGTTATGACAGTCAAATTGTTCGTGCCAGCTTCCTGAGGTGAAACACAAATCACTGGTCCAAAGGGTAAAAGGGCTTAGAAGTCAGATACTAGTGGAAGTTCAAATTCCAGCTTTATCATCATGATCCAGAGCCCTGTCCTGCTTGTCACGTCATCTTCCTGGTAGGCATCAAAAGTGGCTACCTGAACTGAACCTCAGATTCTTTGTGTACTTAAAAGGGGAAGCAGGGCAAGTATCTTTTTAAACCATTGAGTTTATTCTTGGAAACCTTGCCTACACTTTATTCAAGGTGTAGACTTGATGGCCTCCTTGTATAAAAGGGAAGAGAAAATATGTCAGGGATGGAAGAGGAACGTCTGACTAATTTGGCCTCAGAAAGAAGTGGCCATTTGTGGATATTGTCCTATGAGACACATACTAAAAAGGTAGAAACCTAAGATCTCTTTAGGATAGGGTTCCCTATAATTCATAGGATAGGAGTTGTAATATTAACACAGTCCACATTTATTTTGTTGTTCAAAAAAAAAATTCTGGGCCCTTTTAGATCTAACTAGATAGGCGCCTTAATACCACATTGGGAATTATTACCCATTAGAAAAAGAGTACTATGTAAGACAGGAAAGATTATACCACACATGAACAGTTGACAGTTAATTGTCTTTAAATGTTTAAAAGAGCCATTTAAACATGAAATGGCATGGATTTCTTTTCCATGCATGATGGATAGTTGTCATATTGAGTGGGAATTAAGACATTTAAATCCCTTCATTGTGGATGGAAGTTTCTGTCCTGCCCTGTCCCACAGCTGTTCAGTCCCAAAGAAACACACAGAGGCTTATATTAGTTATAAACTGTATGGCCTGTTAGCTCAGGCTTATTATTAATTGGCTCTAACAGCTTACCTCATAGTTCTTGTCTATGTTTCACCATATGGTTTGTTACCTTTTCTTAGTAAGGCATCCTTATCTTACTTCCTCTGTGTCTGGCTTGTGACTGACTCTCTGCCTTTCCTCTTCCCAGAATTCTCTTAGTCTGGTTACCCCTCCTATACTTCCTACCTGGCTCCTGGCCAGTCAGTATTTTATTAAACGAATGTGAGTAACAAATCTTTACAGCGTACAAGAGCATTATCCCACAGCACTTTATTCTTCAACAAGATGAAAAAAGAAAGAGAAAGCCAGCTGGCAGTGGTGGCACACACCATTAATCCCAGCACTCTAGAGGCAGAGACAAGCTAATCTCTGAGTTTCAGGCCAGCCTGGTCTACAGAGCTAGTTCCAGGAAAACCAGGACTATACAGAGAAACCTGACTTATAGATAGATAGATAGATAGATAGATAGATAGATAGATAGATAGATAGATAGATAGATAGATAGATAGATATGGTGGATGGGAGTGGGAAGAAAGTGAAACCCATACAGAATAAAAAGGGAGTTAATGTAATGCTTATAAGGGTCCAGATATCTCAGAATCTGGACTCCGAAAGGGTGAGCTTTTAAAGCCTCGATCAAGACAAGTACCAGGTAAGTACTCTCAAAGGAATCTATGCTATAGTGAGTCTCTTCTGGTGTTACCTCTCTCTGAACACAGGCATAACATATGACTTTTCTCTACCTTAGTCACTGTTTAATTACACAGTATTCTAAGGAAAGAAAGTTTGGGTGTTGTTTTTGGTTAATGGCAAATAAAATGTTCCACTGTAGATGAGTGTTGTATAAAAAGCTGTTACTTGATTTTTTTTATGAGGGTTAAACCAGCTTGAGTAGATTTCAGTCTTTGATTTTTTGGAAAAAATTCATTTAGTGCTTTAGAAGGACCATGTTCATCCATTAGTCAAGGAAAATATCAGCTGTTCCAGATACTTGGGAACCAAGGATATTTCCCCCAAACAAGCAATACTAATTTCATATGAATGCATGTTTTTTGTTTGTTGTTGTTTTAATCTTACAGGAGACTGCTGAGGAAAGAGTCTCAGTTTGGGAAGGATTGTTAATTGGAAAAAAGAAAATCCGTTGGACAAGTGGGGGTCAGGACTCTAAAATGAAGGGTCATAAAGATAAAGTGCTGTGCAAAGTGCTGAGAAGTCAAAAAGAAAAATCATTTTTCCCCATCTCAAAGGGCTTGCATCTGTCTAGGGGTCATGATGGAAGATTATTAAATAATTAAGAAACAAATACAGTAGACTTGGTGTCATAATGAGAAACTAGTATAAAAAACGGACAATATATATTTATATGGTCCTTCATTATGCAAATTAACATATTTCTCCTGAGTCAGCTCTCATCTGAGACAGAACTAGTTCCTAGATGTCCTAATTCTTGTACAATCTGCACTGATAAGTCATGACTCCCACACATAAACCTTGGTACCTTCTCTTGGTAGGAGGCCACTGCCCTCCATAAACCTTCTGGGTTTCGGTGACCAGATTCAGTGATTTTGTTTTTCAAAGCAGGGTCTTAACATATAGCCCTGGCTATATTGGAACTAATTGTGTAGACCAGGATGGCCTTGAACTCACAAAAATCCCTCCTGAGTGCTGGGACTAAAGACATGCCTATCTCAGTGGCCAGTTTTTGTTTTTGTTTTTAAACAAGTTATTTCTGCCTTATCATTAGAAGGTAAAAGCTGAATACTAAGGGATATTTCTGCTTTAATGAATGACACAGTGTAAGAAAGCAAAGTCATCATAATGAGGGAATTTTAGGCTAGGAATAATTGAGGCAAAAGAGCCTCCTATGTACCTGAGCAGAGCATCCTCTTTTCCTCTGTGGAGCAACAGCCAGCTTGTGTTTTCTCCATCCCTGCTATCATCTCCAGTCAGCTGCTCTGCCTTTTCTACACCACGATGTTCATAAGTCACAGGCAGTGGGCCACTTAAGGCTGTGAGAGTTAGTGGCACCACATCATTCCTGGTATTCCTGAAGGAAAATAGGTTTTCTTGTTGTTATTATTTGTCTTGTTTATATGGTCTCTCCTGCCTTCACCCATTCCAGAGTTGCAAATTTGCAGAGGTAAAACTCAGAAATGTGAGTATTTTTAGAAACGCCTCAGAAAATTTGGATGACACTTGGAACCATAACTCTAAAGGACAGTGAGGGTGCCAGGAAATTCTAGTGCCTAGGATATGGTTCCAAGATTTGCATTCATAACAAGAGAGGATTGCAAAACAATCCCTGTCCCCAGTTATTTAAGCATAAAGACCAAATCAGCTGGGCTAATGGGTTCTTGCTCTTAAGGGACACCCACCATTATTGGCTTGCCTTTGTCTGGATAATCTGTCTGCCACGAACCTGAGTCACCCGGGGCACATAAAGAGGCACATAAAGACAATCGGTATAATGGAATGATACCTATACAAGAAGGCACAGGACTGCCTTATTGCTATTTTTACATGGTAATTTAAAAAATATGACTGTATCTATGCAATTAGATGGTCATCTTTCCATGTCAAATCTTTTTTCTCAAAAGTTAACCAGATATACATTAAAGGAAGATGATTAATCCATTTAGCGCTATTCCAGTGTTGCTGAGCATGTTGGTGCTTGTTTGTTATATAGCTTAGGCTGACCTCAATTCATGATCTTCCTCCTCAACTCTTCCCACATTCAGGGATCACAGGTATATGCCACTGAGTGTGTGTGTGTGTGTGTGTGTGTGTGTGTGTGTGTGTGTGTGTGCGCGCGCGCGTGCGCGCGCACACGCACGTGCCCACGTGTATGTACATGATTTTTTTGGGGGGGTGTATATGCTCACAAATTTACCTTTACTATTTCACATCTTTGTATAGTTTCAAATTTATAAAAGCTTTGAAATTGACTTAAGTATCATCAGAAGCATTAATTATAAATTTATCTTGTTATTTTTTAAGTTAGACTATGTCACCTGATTAATTTGTATTAATTAGTTCTTGTTGTACACAGAATTTCCAAAACCTTCAACTTTTAATTAAGTGAGATAATTTGAAAGCAGTTGTCTTGATGGCAGCCTGGAGTCTAGCAGCGTGGTGCATTAAATCCAGGTGTTTGCCTTAACACTGACATCAGGTTGGTGAGCCCTGTGGTTTGTGACATTTCCTGCTGAGTTATGAGATGGCTCTGTAGAAAACAGATGACTACTGGAGGTTCAAGAGGCTTGGGAAAAGCAGTAGAAGATGCTACAAAATACGGCTTGAGAATCCAAGTCACAAGTATAAAATTCAGCGGTTTCTTGCTCTTTTTACTTGCATTGCTTCTTATCACTCGGTTTCACTCACTTGTCTGTAAAATTCTCTGGTCAACGTGAGGTTGAGGTAAATGTTGGTTTGGGAAAGTTTGAAAAGACAACAAATATCAGTAGTGACCATTCTGAGTACCATGAGTGAAATAACTGCGCAAGTTGGAGACAGTAGTTACTGAGCCCGATGAACTCTTAAAACTGTTTTACCAAAGATACTAGTTTTTAGTGATACATATGGGGAAAAGTACCTATAAATTCTGTGTATTGTTTAAAGAATAGTAAGCAACACTTGAGGTACCTACTATCACTTAATCCATTAGCTATGATTAGGTGGCTTTAACTTTATGTTATGGAATCATGTTAAATATAATGTGTGTTTGCTTGTTTTCAGATAGGGTCTAGCACTGAAGCCCAGGCTGTCATAAAACTCATAGTGATTCCCCTGCCTCAGCTTCCCAAATGGTAAGATTACAGGCATATGTTGTCCCTCTCGGTCACAACCTGGTGGTTTTGTTTGTTTTGTTGTAAATATTATGTTCCTAACACCCATTCATGTAAACTGTTGTGTATTTGTACAGATTTTTTGGGGGGGGGTGATTATAGGACATGTCTCTGTTCTTAGTGGACACATGGCTCATTACCAGGGGTTTTGTTTGTTTTGGGTTTTGGTTTGTTATTTTGGACAGTGATGCTATGAAAATGTCTCCTGATAAATGTCTCTTCAGGTTTTATCCCCGAGGAAATTTTATCTAGAAACACCAGTACTAGATACCCCAGAGCTCAGGTAGTTGTGTGTGCAGCTGAGCTGCCATACCAGTAGTGACCACTACTCTTTGTTCCCCCGCGGGGGTGTCAGAGGTGGAGAACACTAATATTTCCTTTCTCGTGTTACTATTTAAACAGCAGTTTTAATAGTTTACAAATCAAGGTGGGCCTTTCCCTCTCTCCTTTCTTTTCTTTAACCCCTTCATTCTATTTTAGTGAAAAAATTGAGATTAGGTTTAGGATAAACATTGTTGCAAAGTTGTTGAAAAGTGCCTGCTTGGTGAGATGAACTTCCCTGGAAACTGCTCTTTGGTTGTAAGTAGGGAAGAAGAGAGCTGGATTCTGGAAGTCTTCTGTCTCAGTGGGGAAAAGCTAGCGTGCCAGCAATTATACTTAGAACAGAATGGAGCGAGCAGCTTTGGGATAGTCGTACAAAAACAGTTGTCCATCAGTTTTAACTTCTCGTATTTATGAGAAGGCTTAAGGGTTCATATTAGATAAGCTTAGCAGTGGCCAGATACATGAAGACATAAGGGGACCCTGCGAAGGAGTTTAAATGTGCAGTTCAGTCCTGGAGGAAAGTGAAGGAACAGGAGTGGCGAAAGAGATGAAGTCAGCAGGTTGGATAAGGCCAACAGTGTTTGCTTTGGCCACAGCAGCAAAGATCAACACAGAGGTGACAGTTGCGGGACCAGTCTGTAGCACATTCGCATTTGGGATACCTCTCGATGACAACTCTAAAAGGTGTCATTTACACTGGATCCTGGATAGAGGTGAGAGTGATGGAGCATGTGCTTCTGTCTCCCCTCCCGCCTCTCTTCTGGTTTCAGGGTAACTTTTTTAAGTGGCCAGGTATGAGGAAGAAACATGAAGCGCTTGCTTTTGTCTGGGTGGCTTGTTTTGATTAACCCTGTCCTCTCGTCCTAGTAGGTCTTCTGCAGATGATGTGACTGTATTTTTCTTACACCTGATTAATACTCCACTCTGGAGATACACCCTATTCCTTTATCCGTTCCTCTGTTGGTGGGTACCTAGGCTGATCCCACAGCTCTGCTCTTAAAGAACACTACACTGCACAGAAGGATGCAAGCATGTCTTCCATCTACAGGCTTGTTTGCTCTGTCTGATACCCAGGAGTGGTATGGTTTGACCATGTAGCCATTACACCTTAGGGAAACATGCGCATTGCTGTGCTAATTTGTATTCTCACCATTCGTATATAAGGATGTCTTTTTCTCCGCATATTTTTGAGTAAAAGCCATTCTGATTGGGGTGAGATGGACTCTCAGTGTGGTTTTCATTTTAATTTTCCTGCTGGCTGAAGGTGTTGAGCATTGTTTTGTAATGTTGGGGCCATTTGTACTGTGGAGAGGTGACGGTGACTGACAAACTTTTGACTGGATTACTTTGTTCTTTTTATAAGAAGTTTTTCTGAGATCTTCATATAGTCTGCATAATTGATCCTTTGTCATGCAAATAGTTGGCAAGGATTTTTCTCATGCTGTGAACTGTCTCTTTCCTATCTTGTTAAGATACTTTTTGGAGTTTTATAATCTGACTTTTCAGTTCTTTTGTTTCCTGTGCTGTCGGAGTCCTGTTCAGGAATTGCCTCTCTTGAAGGCTTGAGGAGCTTTCCCTCTGTGCTTTCACAGTTCGCGGTCTTACATTGGGGTCTTTCATCTATTTTGAGTTGATTCTTTATATTAGGCAAGCAGAGGAGTCTAGTTTAATAGTCTGTACCTGTGCCTATCCAGTCTCCCCAGCGCCTCTTGTTAGAATGACTTTTCTCCAAAGTTTGCTCTTAACGCTTTGCTAAGAATCTTGGCTGGGGCATCTTGGATTTATTTCTGGGCCCTCTGTTCTATTCCATGGGTCTGTGTGCTTGTTCCCGTGCCAGTACTGTACTGTTTTTTGCTACCATGCCCTGTGTAATTTATTTTGAAATCAGAGATGTGATGTTTGTATTATTCCGTTTATTGATTAATGATTAATACTGCTTCGGCAGATCTGTGTGGTGGCACACACCTGTAATCTCAACACCCAGAAGGACAGGGCCAGAAGATCACTAAACTCTGAGGTCAGCTCAGTCTACAGAATGAGCTCCAGGCCGAGCAGAGCCAAGAACTGAGGTAACTTGAAACAAGTGAGCAAACAGAGATGGCCTTGGCTAGTTGAGGGCTTTTTGTGTTTCCATCTGAGTTTTAAGGTTGGTTCTTTAGGTTCTGGGAAGAATTAATGAAGGTTTTGTTCAATCTGTAGGTCACTTTTGGTAGTGTGGTCATTTTAAATATTCCCAAATCTAGGGACATATTTAGAGGCCTTTCTATTTCAAGTGTTTTTCAGTGTCTTCCTTCAGTGTTTCTTTGTTTTGGTTTGGTTTTTATTTTTTTTAGCTTTCTTTTTTTTTTTTTTTTTTTTTTTTTTTTTTTTTTTTTGCTTTTCGAGACAGGGTTTCTCTGTGGCTTTGGAGCCTGTCCTGGAACTAGCTCTGTAGACCAGGCTGGGCTCGAACTCATAGAGATCCACCTGCCTCTGCCTCCCGAGTGCTGGGATTAAAGGCGTGCGCCACCACCGCCCGGCTTAGCTTTCTTATTGTAAAGGTTTTCACCTCCTTAGTTAGGTTCAGTCCTAATTTCATTTACTCTCATTTTCTTCAACCTCTTCCTCCCTCCTTTCCCCTTTCTTCATTTTTTCTTCCTGTCAGTAACCCCCATTCTCCCAGCTATTTCAAGTTTCTTCCTCAGTGAATTCATTATCGGTGTATAGAAAAAGTACTGAGGTTTTTTTTTCTTGTTACTTTGCTGAACTTGTGTATTAGCTGCAAGTCTCTTGGTGGAATTTCTGGAGTCTTCCAGGTATGGAAGTGTGTCATCTATAAGCAGGGCAGATTAACTTCCTTCTTTCTTCTGGAGATCCATCTTCTTTTTCTAGCCTAATAGTCTGGCTAAAAGTCAAGGACTATAGTCGATGGGAGCAATGGGATGAACACCTTGCCTCGGTCCTGATTTCAGAGGAAATGTCTGCTGTATTTTCCCGTTCAGTAAGATGTCGGCTGTAGGCTGGTCATACATAGTCTTTATGATTTATGATCTAGCTGTGTCAGATTTATCTATGTTTTTAAGATTTTATCAAAAGTCTTTTCTGTGTCTGTTGGATGATCATATAAACTGTATTCTTGATTGTATTTGTGTTGTGTATTGTGTTTATTTGTGTGTGTTAAACAGTCTTTGCATTCCTAAAATGAAATCAGATTTATCGTGGTATTTGTTCTTTTTAATGTGCTATTGAATACACTCTGTAAGTATTTTATTGAGGGTTCCATAGGAGGGTCAGCAGGAGTACGGGTTTTCATTCTGCCTTGTCAGCTGGTTGCAGAGTGACATGAGCTTCATAGGATGAACTTTGGAAACGGTTAGCAGTCTCATTTATGGAGCACAAACATTTGGTTCTTTATAGAAGTGTGGTAAATTTTAGCAGAAGATTCATGTAGGCTTGAGCTTTACTTTCTTGGGGTTTTGCTGCTATTCTGATCTCGTTTATTATTGTTCTGTTTGTATTTTTTAATCTTGGTGCCACATGTCATATGTGTCTAAAGATTGATAATTTCTCTAAGATTTTTCAATGTAATTTTCTAAAACATTTTCTAATAACACTGGATTTCAGTGGTATTTTTTTTTCATTTTTTAATGACACTATATTTTTTAAGTGTTTTTTAGTGAATTTGGCTTAAGGATTACCAGGGGTTGTCTTTATGTTTTTCCTCAGAGATCTAAACATTTTTTTCTAGATTCATATTCTTTTCAAGAGTGTGTGTGTGTGCACATGCGTGTGTGGATATGTGCACGTAAGTGCAGGGTATCAAATTACCCTGGAGATGGAGTTACAGGCGGTTCTGAGCTGTCCAGCGTGGGTGCAGACGTCAGACTCGGGTCCCCTGCGAGGACAGTATGCATCCTCAACTACTGAACTGAACTGTCCCTCCAGCGCCAGGACTCAGTCTGTTTAATCCATGCTCGGTGCTGTCCTCTCAGACTCCAGCTCATGTATTGATGAACTCATCTTGTAATTTTTTTCTTGCCTTTTTATTGATTTTAAACTGTCCGTCTTTTGTGAGACTCTTTGATTTATTATTAAATTATCTGTCGTGTCTATAGTATGTGGCACTCATTTCCTCTTGGTGCTGTTTTTACTGTGTCCCGTGTGATATTCCGGAATGTCACGTTTGACTCTAGTGCTCATTTTTTTTCTCGTTTCTCCAGTGCCCCGATGTTTGTCCCGAAGTGTACTGCAGTCTCCTGTGTTTGTGTATCTGCTCTTCACCTCTGTTATTTGAGACAGGTGTCTCTGCAGAGCTGCATCAACTCACTGTTTCGTCTAGCCGGCTGCCAGTGAATTCCCTCCTCTTCACCAGAGGCGCATGGTTACAGCCTGTGTGCCTCCATGCCTCGTTCTCCACTCGTGATTTTTACCGATGGGGTCATATACCCAGCTCTTTCCTGGTGCTCTTTATGTGAAGTAGTTATTTTCATCTTTCATTTCGGTTTAAAGGATTCTCTTTAGTATTTGATGGAGGGCAGATCTGTAAATGATAAACCTTTGTAAGTACCTGAATTAGAATATTCTAACCCCCTTCACTTTTAAAGTGTGCCATTGCTGAGTGTAGCGGTCTCTGACATTTAATTCTTTCCATACTTTGCATATTTCACCCAGCTGTCTTCTGTGAGGCGCTGCTGCTCAGAACTTGGGTATGATGAATTGTCTCCTCTTGCCTTCTGGATTCTCTGTTTATAGACTTGGTGGTTTTATTATGATGTGCCTAAGTGTGGATCTTTTAAAACCTAGCATATTTGTAGTTCGTTGGGTGTTTAAATGTGTTCCATTATATGTGGGGTTGTTTTGTTTTTTTTTTTTCAGATAGCTGGGCTTCCCCTCCCATTGTGACACTCGCTGTCTCTTACTTATAAGTAGTGATGGCCACAAATCTCCAAGCCTCTGTGCAGAGCTTTCCCCTAGTTCTTTTCGCCCCAGTTCCTCTGGCTGCATCTTCCCAGGCGATCTTCCTGTGGGGTCACTGATCATCCCCCTGCCTGCTGCTGATTTTGTTGGTCCTCTCTAGTGCGCTTGCTCGTAGTTTTAGCGCTTCCCTGCTTTAACATGTCTGTTTTGGTTCTATTTCGTCTTTTACATCTCTGTATCAATATTTTCAGTGTAAAAGATGCCAGTTTCACATTTCAGTTCACTAGACAGTGTTTTTTATATCAGTCTATCTTTGAAATACTGCAGTAATAAGCTTCTGAGGCAGTATTTCTTCGTTGATTTTTTTCTTGTGCATAGGCTGTACTGTTTTTATATCTTGTATTTTTATTGTTTTATATCTTTTTATTTTTGTTGCTGAAAATGAGATATTTTAATATAGACTGATCCCTAAATACTAATCTAAACCCAAAATCTAAATACTTTTGAGTGCTAACATGATAGTTTCAGACTTTGAAGTATTTCAGATTTCATATCTTTGTTTTAGAGATTTTAAGCCAGCATGCTTCTTGACCCACGATATCCAGATAAGAGGGCCTTTGCTTGTACAGCCATACAGTTGCGCCCCCACTCGCTGCTCAGCACTGGCTGCTGATGAGCAGTGCAGACATTGTTTGTGCCTGTTCTCAGGTCATCTGTAAAGCTTATATTCACTTGCGCCGTAAATATCCCGCCATCTTTTTCTTTCACTTAGGGGCCACCTTACGGTTGTATACAGATTTCATTAAGTGCCTAGAGCAAATAGCGTCCAGTCTGCCAGCGAGTTCTGTTGTTATAGTGACACTTTCTGCCTCGTCCCCTAAGTCAACAGTCTTGCCTTAGCTTTACTTGCAGTCGATAAGGATCTGTAGCTCAGGGCCTGTCCGGGTCTTTGGCATAAACACAGCCCTCCTCATGAAGGTAGCTTCTAGACTTCTAGGAACATGCCAGTCCTTTCAGAGCCTCTGTGGAGTCTCCAGCTCTTCTTCACAAGGGTTTTAGTTAGTTTATTGTTTGTTCCAGGTGTCACTGTCACCTCAGGGTGCACACAATAAGGCCTTCTCCTAGATGTCTTCAATAGCCCTCCTGTCTGAGTGTAGTACTTTACACCAAGCCAGTTTCGTGGTAAGCAAAACAAAGACAGTCCTTTGGAGGGGATCTTCCATAGAGCTTCCAGATAGATCGGAACAGATAATCACAGTTCTTTGTGACTGGGACCTATTCTGCTGCCCTCCCATGCCAGTAAAATACAGGAGATTTTCATGGCCACTGCCTGAATCAGGATGTGGGACCACAATGTCTGTTTATTCTTAGGGAGAATCAGGATCCAGTGGGATGATTAAGCAGGTTGGGGTACCTGCCCCCACGCCTATCAGTGACCGGGGTTCCATTTCCAGATCTTGAGTGGAAGTGATGGAGAGATGATATTCCATAGAGTTTTCTTCTGACACCTTTCCTGTTAGCCAGTGTAAAGCTGGAAGGTTCTCTTTAATTCTGATAAACTTTTTTTTAACAGTGAAACATTTTAACAGACTGCGTTTCCACCCTGCCTTATGCAACTTAAACTTGCAAGCCTTTCCTCATCAAACTGCACATTGAATTTTTATTTATTTATTTTTTTATTTTTTGGCTTGCTCCCGCTATGGACTTGGAAAAGAGCAATGAGCAGTAACCATGTCATGGCCTGAATGCTATGCTGTTTTAAAATCTTTGTCAGACAAATTAGTCCATTGTCTTTTAATGCTGCCTCACTGTGGTGCTCAAGATACTTGTGGGATATAGCTTGATTCTTTTCTAGAATGTAACATGAATGATCCCCATGTCCTCAGACTAAAGGACTTCTGCTGTCCACTACTCTGGGCATCCTGCTCTTCTAAAGCCCCACAAGAATGGCCCATTAAGCTGTTTACAGAATCCCAGGGCCTGTCTGGACTGCAGCTCCGAACGCCTCCACATTCATCTCCCAAGCCACTGCCGAGGGCCTCTGGTCCTTACGATCAGCGTTAGCACAGCAGTCCCGCATCTTTTTACTAGTTTTCTCTCTTAATTATTTTTCTAGTTATTCTGACCAAATGCCTGACAAAGGCAACTTAAAGCTGGCAGGGAATGTATAGTGGTCAGAGCATAGGATGGCTGGCCCCTGCATCCCGAGTGAGGGAGAGATGAAGAAAGCTCATGTGCAGGCAGTCTCTTCTTCACTTGGGAACCTCCCCATGGGAAGGTACCACTGACATTCAGGTGGGCCGTTCCTCCTCAGTTAGATTCTGGAATACCTTCCCACACGAGCCTCAGAAGTAGGCTCTGGGGTGAATGTCAGTCCAGTCAGATTGACACAAAGAAGGTTAACAACCATCCCAATGCCCTTTCTAATTTATTCTTTCACAGATCTGGAGCTTCTTATTGTAGCTTATAATATATCGTGATGGAACCAGTTTAAATAGAAGTGCTGTCTTTCTGTGTGGTGATATTTGAGCAATTACTTGTATTTTCCAGACTGCTTTGAAGAACTAGTAGGAAGTACAGTGAAAGTCTTAAGAAAACTACCTAATGTCCAGAACTCTCTCGATAGAAAGATAGAGAGATAGAGATAGAGATAGATGATAGATAGATAGATAAGATAGATAGATAGATATAAAGAAAGAGAGAGAGAGAGAGAGAGAGAGAGAGATGGATATTGATATTAATTTACCCTTGTGCTAGTTTTTTACCAGACCCTGAAATGCCCCCCATTCTAGTAGTCTCTTTCTGGACTCCCCCACTCTCCCCCAACCTGATCACTCTTGTTCCCACCCTCAGTCTACCCACAAAATCTCTTCTATTTCCCCTTCCCAGGGAAATCTGGGTTAGTTGGTTGGTTGGTTTTTTAAAGAAAGGAAGATTTAAAATTTAAAGTATTAAAACTAATGAGAAGATGGTTTCTTTCCAGGCACAGTAACACAGTTTACCTCCAGCTACTCGGGAGGCTGAACTAAGAGGATCGCCAGTTTGGGGGTTATAGCACAGCCTCAACAACATAGTAAAAGTCTGTCAATTTTGTTTTAAAAAGCAAGAATCCCAGCCAGGCAGTGGTGGCACACACCTTTGATCCCAGCACTCGGGAGGCAGAGGCAGGGGCATCTCTGTGAGTTTGAGACCAGCCTGGCCTACAAGAGCTAGTTGCGGGACAGGCTCCAAAAGCTACAGAGAAACCCTGTCTTGAAAAACAAAACAAAAAAGCAAGATTCCATGTTTTCAATGAAATGCTTATTTATTAATAAAGAGTGGAAATCTGTGAAATGTAGACATGCATCACTGGAGATTATGTCTAAACAAACTATAAGTAGGGATGCTGTGAATTTGTATTGTATTTAAGACTTGACATGGAACATTCCTCAGGCCAATCACAAATGATTGTAAGAATGCACTGTATTTAGAAATAGAGAATTTCTTTAGGATTAAGTCATGATTCTTCATTTTCTAGAAAATGTTGTAGAAAGCTTCCAGGAATTTTATCTTTTATTCCCTTTTCTTTTGCAACTCTTTTAAATTGTAAAGGAGTCTGGCTTATGCTGTCACCCAGACCGCAGATTTAACTCAAGGAAGCAGATTCCTGTGTTGCTGCCTGTGCTGTCTTCATTCGGAGATATTTCCTCCTACAATCAAAAAAGAAAAGGTCTTCACTTAGGAAAATAGATCTAAACCACTTCTGAGTTAAAAATATAATACACTGTTCACTGCCAAGCAAAGTGTTCATCCAGAATTGCCTTACAACTTGGTCATTTTACATCATCCTTGGTTCTTGTGTAGGATGTGTTGCTTTAGACTGCATGCTTTTGCCTTGTTCCTGTATTTTCTAGAGTTCAGGTCCATGACAGCAGTGGCTGTCAGCCTGTGGTGGGGACAAATGACCACAGGCCATGTGTTTCTGAATCACTTGCAGTCACTGCTAACTACTTGTTAGTGGCTTGAAGAGCCCCTAAGGAGATACCAGAGAGACTAGAAACATGCATCGATGCATTGTTCTGCTTTTAGTAAATATTCAAGGTTCTTCTGACATCTAGGTAATTAGATACTTCTTTATTTTCTTATTAAAAGTGTTTCTCGTTGCCTGCAAAAATTTTAGGTTAGGCTTAATTTTAGTGAAGTGACCAACAAAGGAAGCTAAAAGCCTGAGACCTAATTCTGGCCTTGTGGCTATGGCCTTTTATCTTAGGTACTTATGGGAAGCAGAAGCAGGGAGCTTGAACATTCCAAGCCTGCCTGGGCTGTAGAGGAAATTGAGGGACAGCCTGGGCTATTTAGCTGCTTTCTCTTTAAAAAATTTAAAGGGTTGAGGGCTTAACCAGTAATAGAAGTCTTGCTTAGCATGAATGTGGTCCTTAGTTTAATACTGAGAGCAAAAACAGAAGCCAGAGATTGCCTTGAGTTTATTCAAAATAAATTTTATTGTATGTACTTCAGGCTTATAAGACAAGGTGAAGATGTACTCATAGAAAATAGAATGACTACTATCTGCAATCTTACATAGCATTGTATGTCATGTAGCAATACAATCTGTTAAACAACATCTAATAAAATCAAATCTTCATGAATTTAGACTTCATATTGAACATGGAATCTTAACTTGCCCTTCTACCACCACCTTCCCATGCCCTTCCTCCGTGTGCATATTTGAGACCTCCTCTTTTCCATCAGGAGATCGTCATGTACAGTTGAGCATGTCTTCGCTGTCCGCCCAGAATATAACCATCCACAGCATCATTTTTGTGTGGCTGAACAGTCGTCTGGGGGTGTGGCAGGTTTCCTTTATCCATGCATCAGTTTGATGGCCACTCAGGCTGCTCTCACATCTTATCTGAGTAATGCTGCCCTGAACGTGGGAGTGCAGACATCTTCACAAGAAGCTAATTCCGTTACCCGGAAGTTATCGCTGGATCTCATAGAAGTTCCACCTGTAACTTGTTAGGAATGTCCATACTGTTTTCCATTGGCTCCACCAGTCGGCACCCTGGCCAGCAGTATATAGCAGGCATCCTTAGGGTGTAAGGTAATATCTCTTAGTCTGTCCTGTTTTCCTTTTCTCTCTCCTCTCCGTTCCCCACTTGCAACTAGCTCACACTTGCCAGCCCAGGGTGGTTTTAAACTCATAGCAGTCTTCCTGCTTCTCAGAAGAATTATAATGTCCTTTGGGGAGTAGGGATGTAGTCTTTGCTCATCATTAAAACTGGGTTATTTGTTCTGCTGGTGAATAGTCTTTTTTTTTTCCTTTTTGAGATTATAATTACATTTTCCCTTACCTTCTTTCCAAACCCCTACCCACACCATTTGGCACTGGACCACCAGTTGGTGCGCTTTCTCCCAGGAAGACCCCCCTACTGTGCCAGCTTTCCTTGGTTGCATATACTTCTTTGTGCAGGGTTGAGGCCTCACGGCTCTTCTCCATCCTCTTCGGCATGTCTATTGGTGCAGTGTTTGCTGAGCTCATGTTTGTGCAGTCCTGTTGGTGAATCTTCATGGGTGTAGCTTCTGACACTAGAGGACACTCATAGCAAACTCTGCGATCCTTTGGCTCTTGCAGTCCGTCAGCCCCCTCCTCCAGTGTCCACTGAGCCTGAGGAGCAGATGTATGGACCAGACTCCACAGGGCTGCATTTTGATTGGTTGTGGTTTTCTGAAGTGGTCTCTGTCTATTGCAGAGAGAGTGACTTTGATGAGGGATGAAGACTACATTTACCTGTGGGTATACGGAGAGATACCTATATTGTTAGGGATTATGCTGGTTTAGACTTTATAAATGTTACCACATCATCATATATGTTGTTCGCAAATATTTTGTACTAGTCTATGGGCTACTTTTTTATTTTGTTGAGATTTCCCCCTTTATTATGAATAATATAATAAAGTTAAATTTTTATACTTTTATTCTTTTAAGATTTATTTATTTATTATGTATTCATTGTCTGTCAGTTGGGAATTGAACTCAGGACCCCTGGAAGAGCAGCCAGTGTTCATAACCTCTGAGCCATCTCTCCTGCCCCATGCTTTTGCTTCTGTAGCATGAACATTTGATGGCATAGTCAAACAGTAACTGCAGAGACCAGTGCCAAGAACTTTTACCTCTCTATCTGATGATAGGGGGTTTTGGTCCTATTTTAAGTTAACTTTTGTGTATCAGGTAAGGACACAGTGAAAACTCCACTGGGGATGGCATGTGGAAACCAGGTTTCCAGGTCTCATTTATATTTTCTTGATGCTGTTGTCAAAAGTTCATTTCCTTCTAGGGTCTCCATCCTATTGTGAGTCTCCTCTGTTTTTATCTCAGTGCCTTATTGCACCGGTTTGCAGTGCAGCCTTCAGTCGGGAAGCTCAGGTTCTTAGTGTTGATGAAGGTGTGCTCCCCCGCCCCCATACCAATCTTGGGATTATTTTCTTTTTCTATGACTACCACAATTTGGAATTTTGATGGATTTCCCTAAACCTTCATGGCTTTCACCCCACTCATGAACACGTCCAATCTTTCCATTATGTTTTTGATTTCTTTTCTTGGTATCTTATGGTTTCCAGTGTACATCTCTTTAACTTCATTGGTTAAATTTATTCCTACTTATTTTTTTCTTTGCAGCTGTAAATAGCCTTTCATTTTGCTTTCTATGGGACTGTTACTTAGGCTTTGAAAAGGTGCAGACTTGTATGCTAGTTTTAGAACTTGCCTTATGAAGTGCTGTCAGCCTCACCTGTGACATCCATGGTGTCCATCCTCTTCTGACCTGTCTCCTAATGGACCCATCAGGAATCTCGCTAGATAAGACTGATGGGGGAGAATCTCTGGTAGAGAAAATTCTATATAGTAAATGTTCCTAAATGTCTATTAAATATGTCAGTAAGGGCTGGGGAAATGACTCAGTGGTTAAGAGCACTGGATGTTCTTCCAGAAGACTCAGGTTCAATTTCCAGCACCCACATGGGAGCTCACAGCTGTGTGTGATTCTGTTCCACTGGACCTGACACCTTCTTTTGGATTTTGTGGGCACCAAGCACTCACGTGGTACTTACAGAGAAACATGCAAGCAGCACATCCATACACAGAATTTTTTTTTAAAGTTTTTAAAAATCATAAAGAAGTTTGAGAGGATTAATAAAAAGAAAGGGCAAACATTAATTGAGTAAACAAATTTCCTGTACCGAAATGATGAATGGGAATGGTGGTGCTATAAGCAAGGTGGGTCTTAAGAGATACAGACCCAAATCTCAGCCTGCTTAGTAACACAAGCATGTAGTAATAGGAGCAGTACGGTAGTTCCTGCCGACCAGCACAGTTCAGCATGGAGCACTTGCTCCTACCTCAGATCCATTTGGTGCCCCTGAGCTGCGCACAGTTCCAGGCACACAGCAAGTCCACATTGGAGCTGCACTCAGCAGTTTAATTCTGAGACTGAGCGTGCCGCACAGAAACTCTTTTTATCCAAGTTACAACCAAATCTGACACGCAGAGCACTGTGCAGTCTGAAAACACGTCTCTGTATGGTGGCAGGAATCCGCCATGCTCTTTCGCCTGCCTAAGCCTGATTCTGCTGTCTGCCCAGGTGCAGGCGGGGAGCGCTTAGCCATCAGCACAGTCTCAGAGCACTCTCCTTCCAATCCCAAGGGGGAACAGAAACATCCAGTCCCATAAAAGCCCTTGAAATGCTTTAAAGCCAGAGTTTGCACTGGCGGCACAGTCCCAGGAAGCCACGCTTTAAAATGACACAGCGTTTTTGTTGTTGTTGTTGTTGTTGTTGGTTTGTTTGTTTTTTTGCTGCTGTTGCCGAATCAGGAAATCTCTCTACAGCACGCCACCAACAAACAGCAAAATTCTGTGTTAAACTCTCTCTCCCTTATTTTTAAGCCTTCTCAGGTTTTTAAGTGGATTTAGTCCATCACGTCGGGCGCCACTCTGTAGTAATAGGAGCAGCGGGGCTGCATACCCGGTACCCGGCCACCCACATGGCTAGCTTATGCCCGAAATAATTACACGGAAACTGTATTCTTTTAAACATTGCCTGGCCCATTAGTTTTAGCCTCTTAACCCATTTTTAATAATCTATGTAGCACCATGGGGTGCGCTTACCAGGAAAGATCTTAACCTGTACCTGTCTGGAGTGGGAGAACAATGGCGACTCCCTGACTCAGCTTCTTTCTCCCAGCATTCTGTTCTGTTTACTCCGCCTACCTAATTTTATGTCCTATTAAAGGGCCAAGGCAGTCTCTTTATTTAACCAATGAAATTAACACAAGCCAGAAGACTCTCCCCCATCACAAGCAGGCTAAACAGAAAGATGTCCCAGCTGTTGGCAGATGGCAGCACCTTTCGTTCGGCTTGGTCAGCTCTTTGATTAACAACTCATCTGCTGGTTTCTGCCATGTGTCTTGGGGGCTTTTGTTGGCCATTAACCAAGGTTTCAGAGTCCGTTTTCATTCTGGAAGTCTTAACTGTCAGCAGAAAGTGGGGATCTGGAGAAGTTGAGAGGGGTCTAAGAATGCCTCAGAAATTTCTGGTAGCTATGCTACTTAGAAGAGGGGGTTACATTAATAAGGGAACTGTGAAAGTATATATTTTTCAGTGAAGACAACTAGGATATTAGCACAGCATTTTTGTGTTCTGTTGAGTGTTAGAATGCTATTTTAGAGGTGGTATTCTGCAGAACTAAAAGAGGAAAAGTGTGGGCGGTGATAAGGAGAATCAGAGCATGGCATTCCCCGTTTGTAGTTTAAGAGATGGGGTGAAGTTGCCTTTCAATAATTCAGTTCCAAGCCTGAGGACTATAAAATTCTTCTAAAATTGTTTATAATTTTTCACTTATCTTTCAGCTTTATCCAGTTTTAGCCTTTCATGCTGTGATACTCAATTTTATATATAAAGTATATATTCTTTCATTCAACTACCAACATGATTTTTATTGCGTAAAATTGAAAAGTAGAAGCTAGAAATGTGTCTAAGAAGTGAAATTACTGCTATAATTATTATATTTACTAAGTCAAATTTCAGTTTCCTTTGTGCAAATTCGAGTGTTGACAAACCACTTTTTTGTAGCAAATATACTAATAATACATTATAGATAGAAAACATTCAACTGATTTAATGAATAATTGATGCTTCTTTAGGCCTTCACCCCTGCTGAGGTAGTATTATATTTAATTTTATTATTTAATGTGTTTGGATAATTTGCCTGCAAGTGTGTGTGTATACCACTTGCATGCCTGGTACCTGGGGAGACCAGAAGAGGACATTGGATCCTATTGAACTAGAGTTATACACAGCTGTGAGCTGCTGTAGGGCACTGGGGATCAAACCCAAGTCCTCTGGAAGAGCATCCAGTGCTCTTAACCACTGAGCCATCTCTATAGTCCTGCCATGAAAGTATTTTACAATCTTGTTTGTAAATTATAGTATTTTCATGGTCATGAATGTTGTACCTATTCAGTTACTAACTATTGAAGCACTAGGTAGAATTTTATTTATTTACCTACTAATCAATGTTTTATTTAAATTGTATACCCTAGTGACAATTCAGAAATAGCCTATGCAGTATGTATTACTGATAGCTCCCAGCAGTTAGGTGTATATTCTTTGTTTTTAGGCCCCTAAAAGGAATGGGCTAGGGATGTGGTTCAGGGCCAAAGTGCAGGCTCGCCTAGCATGTACACCTCTGGAGTCCATCCGTGGGGGTGGGGCAGAAAGCGGTAAGAGAAGAAAAAGGATGAGAAAGGAGTTGGGGGAGGGAAGAAGGAAGGAAGAAAAGGTAATCTAAATATGATAATTAGCTATAAGCTTTTTCAGAAAACATTCAGAAAATAGCTTACTATAATTTAGCAATAAGTAAACCATATTAGCATGTGATCTCTTTTTGAAAGAAACAAATCATGAGTAAAAAGAACTCAAAAGTAAAACCAGAAAAAGATACACTGTGACCAGCGTACTCCAGGAGCTGGAACCGCCAAATTACGGGGGCTAATTAGCAAAAGATGTGCTCGAGGAGCAGCGCAGTGTAGACCCCAGCCAGCCTTGAGGGACTCAGAACTAACCCTGGGCAGCCTTGTTGTGCCCGTAAAGCAGTTTGTGCTGCCGTGTGGACTTGGTTACTAAAGCTAACTGCTTATGTACAGCAACAGACATCGTGGAATGATTCGTTTATAGAACAGCAAGAGATGTATAGGTTTCTAAAAATCTGCTTTAAAAAAAAAATAAAATAAAATAAGGACGCTCGAGACACCAGATACTGCACGGCAGAGCTGGCTGCCCTGCACTAGCAGCTGTGGGTGCTTCAGAGCTTTCGGGAGCTCCCCTTTTCCTACAGAACATGTTCATCCTCTTTTCACTGCATACGTGTGGCTTAAAATGTAGTTTTTATTCCTAATGTCCTTTGGGTGAAATTTGTTCACATTTGTTGATTTGATTCATAGTTGATAACTATGAAATACCTGAGACATTAGCTCCTGCCTGTCAGTCATCTGAACATTCGCTAAATACCGAGACAAGTTATATTTTAAAGTTTACCGTGGCTACTGATGCTAAATATAGTATGTAACCTTGAGAAGACAAACTTGGGATTTACTATAGTGGAGAAAGGGTTTTTATTACCTGTTTTTCTCTGAATTAAACTAGACAACGGGGGATGAAAGAGCCTCTCCACGGACTTAACACCAATCACCATAGCTTCTAGGCATCAACCCAAGTCACTCAGCTGTTTTCTGATGTATTTTTGTGATCATCAGAGCTTGCCTTCCTATTTTCCACATATTCTGCCCTTCTCTTTCTTACTGTTATGTTATGTAAGAACTAGTAATAGCAATTTCAATCAAATTAACTAAAATTAAAATCTATTTTAAGATCGGTGTTGTGATCTTTAAAAATTATAGTTAAAATTTACTTAAAATGTAGAAAAAAACACCCATCCCACTAATGAGCTCATTTTAAGATTGTTCACTGAGGATCACTTTAAAATGCCGAGTTAAAAAGGTGGATTCCAAGGCTTTGGAGTTTTCAGATAATACCTATAAAGTTTAATAAAGTTCTTAAGCCTTCCACCTCTGTTGGTCTGTTTTGGAGAGCATTCCAACTGCGCCTGTAAGCATTCTTTCTCTGCGCTGATTGGTAGACAGGGAGTAAACAGCCTACTGTAAACGGGCCCGATGCCAGCTGGCTCCAGGCAGCATCAAGCTTGTGACTTACAGTCAGGGTTAGGAAAATGCTTTTTAACTTGTTCATTTCCGTTTCTTTTAAACACGGAGGGAAGGCACAATTGCACTAATATACTAGGACCTTACAAGATCTTGGAGTGCTTACAAATAGTCGGAAATGTCTTAGAAGTTAGTAAATTCACTGGAACCCAACCCCTCAAACACTGAAAATGAGAAGGTTTCTTAAAAAGGCAGTTTTGGTAATTTATAAGGAATTTCTGAAATCTGCTTAGCCTCCTTATTGAAGGTACTTGCACTCCAATTTGGAGCTTCTTTGGCCTGTTTTTAATTTATTGTCTACCGGTATTTGAGGGAGAAGATATGATATTTAGGAACTGAGGATTTTTTCCATCCTTTTGTGATAAAGTAAACAGATATCTTGAAAAAGAGGAAAATACTTGATGTTTGTTGTCAGAGACACATCCCACCTAACGCTTAGTTCGGAGCTGGTGAACCACTGAGCTGCCTACACTAGCTGAGTGTCATTCTCGCGTAAAAAGCGGAAGCCAGCATTCTGGGTAGTTTTTTTGTTGTTGTTTGAAAAACTAGCCAAAAGATAATGATATTCCTGAATATTCTATCACTTACTTTGCAACTCAGGAAACACTATACTTAGAGAATTTCATGGAACCAAATTATTGACTCAAAATTTTCTAAAGATTGCTTTGGATTGCGTGGTGCCATCCCTGGGTTTTGGTTCCTGGGCTTTTATAAGAAAGGTGGGCTGAGCAAACCAAGGGAAGCAAGCCAGTAAGCAGGTCCTCTCCCTGGCCTCTGTGTCAGCTCATGCCTCCTGGATTCTGCCCTGTTTGAGTTTTTGTCCTGACTTTCTTCAGTAATGAACAGCAATGCTGAGGTGTAAGCCAAATAAACCCTTTCCTCCCCAGCTTGCCTGGTGTTTCATTGCAACAGAAACCCTAACTAAGACATCTGCTCAGTGTTAAAATATGAAAATAAATTTTAGAGGATATAGTATATTTAGTGAGCTTTTAATTTTTGTTCTCTGTACCTTCTTTGCAAGCTTTCTTGAGTTGTAGCATTCCCATTCCCCTCGGGAAATTCATGACATGTAGGTCAAAATTTGATTAGCTATTGTCATTGCTTATGCTAATGCCTTATTAAAATCAGCATAATGAGCATAGGTAAGGATGTAAATGGTTCTAAAAAAGTAGTTGTTAGACCTCCAAATTTGTCCAAATGAGTTGGCAGTGTGAGACATAAATCAAGGTGCTGAGCTTGATTGGACTTAACTAGGTAATTCTGACAGGGACATCAAATAGAAATTAGTTTGGTCGTCTGCCCCCAGTACTTAGCATATGAAGCACATGTTCTGTCACCTCTAAGTGACACTAAGACAATGGTGAGGACAAAGTGGGTCTCATGGCTCCTCACCAACTCAGAATTCCTCACCAGACACAGGACTTCCCAAAGCAGAGACTGGGAGATTGCCTCCCAGAGAGCCCTCAAAATTGTTGCATGAATAATAAAAACCCAGAGACGGATTTTGGGGTTCAACCTGAGGACCAGAGAAGCAAAGCAGCCAAGCCACTAGAAAGCGCTTATCTTTATGAAATCTTCAGACTGAAGGAGGGCAAGTTCCTGTCTCATCCTGCCTTATATTCCTAGTGCTGGGATTAAAGGCATGCACCACCACCGCCCAGCCTCTATGGCTAACTAGTGTGGCTACTGGGATTAAAGGTGTGTGCCACCACTGCCTGGCCTGTATGGCTGACCAGTGTGGCTGTTTTCTGGTCTGGTCTTCAGGCAAGGTTTATTTACTAAAGTACAAATGAAATCTTACTACCCAAATTGTTCTGAGATGGACGAGTAAGCGCTGTGATAACAGTGGTCTGCACTGTTTATTTTGTGGCTTAAAGAACATCTTGCTAAAATCAAGGAAACACTAGATTCCTAAAATATGAATGAAAGGAACTTCTCTAATTGAGAACTTAATATATTCTAATTAAGGAAGAACAAATCTTTTGGCATTCCTTTATAAACAACAAAATACATCTGGGATAGCTCATTGTTGCTGTTTGATGAAATTCTGGGTTCACTGTGATAAAATCTCAAAGTGCCAGCCCTAGCAGGGAGATACATTGATTCTTCATAGTTGTTACACGTGCAGAATCATCTTCTGTGACTGATCCTAGGAGTCCTTTGCAGACACCTGTCATAGTGTAATGAGTACCAAGCACAGAGAGGAGGTGTAGACGGGGAGCATCTTTGCCAAGTGCAGTCCATCACCACTGCACTGTATGAGGTTTATGTAACACACGTGATTATGTAAAATACTGGAAAGCAATAGCAAATAGTAACAAAGTTAAAGACATGGGATATGGTATGTGATTATATAACATATCCTTTGCCTATGACATCATCCTTATCACCCCTAAGATTTGTTAGATGCTTCTGGTCTGTCTGGAGTTAAATTGTCTTATGTGTGACAGTTCTACAGCTGGGAAGTCATGGCACCAGCTCGTTCAGTGTCGTGTGTTAGGCTGCTCGCTTCCACTGGGGAAGCACCACATATGTGCCTTTCTTCTATTTCTTGTCTTTCTACTCAGCTGAGACTAGATAGCCAGTGGTAACAGGATGGAAATGTTTCTGTAACAGATTAATATTAGGAAATCCATCATTAAATTCTTGAACATCCCCCTTTGTTAGCCATGTGTTTCAACAATGAATATATTTCCCGACAAGTTTTCTGTTAGATGATGTTTATCCAGTCTGTCAGACATATTAGAGACCCAGACCCATACCTTAAGAAGAAAATAATTCTCATCTGCATAACCGTAATTTACATTTTGACTCTTTAAATGTGGTTAATTTTTAAAGGCTGAATTTTAAGGCAGATTTTTGAATCATAGCAATATGAATGGACTTGAAGATTGAGACAAGTAATGGTGTGGGGTTGAATATCATGTTTGGATTTTTACCAATATTGTGAGACCTTATGAACCACGTAAGATCATCCTAACAGAGCGGATGGCAGTGAAGACTGCTAAGGTGATAACAGCCATGATCTGATCATATCTGTGTGTGTGGATGGTAAGGGTACAGTGCAGAACCCACTGAAGATGAGAGGGTTGCTGCACACTATCAAGGCAGCAGCAAACCATGATGCTTCTGAGCCAGACTGCTCTGCTCCATGCTGTACTACTCTGGCAGCTGGGATTGCACTCGTGTGTGTGTATATGTGCGTATGCATGCATACATACATACATACATACACACCTACATACATACACACACATACATACATACATACATACACACACATACATACACACATACCTACATACATACATACATACACACCTACATACATACATACACACACACACACCTACATACATACATACATACATACACACATACATACACACACACACATACATACATACATACACACACCTACATACATACATACATACACACATACATACATACATACATACACACACACACATACATACATACTACACACACACACATCTACATACATACATACAGCAAGGTAACTGTAAGAGTGACTGCCAAAGACCCGATAACTCATGAGAGCATGAGCGGGAGCGGCAGCAAAGGAAGTGGAGAGTGGTTTTTGGAAGGCCTTGGGAGGCAGTTGGTTAATCTTGGAGACTATTGGTTTCTGTCTCTGCTCATTGGCATTGGCTTTTCTGAGCTACCAATCATCTTCTTGTCACTAAGTTCAGTGGACACTGTCCAGTGACATACATCAATGCTGTACATCAATGACCTGTTTATAAAGATTTCTTCCTAAGACTTTTGTGGTACAGATCTCTGGTTCTCTGCCTCCTTTGACCTCTATGACCTCTTTTATCTCACTAGTGTTTTCATATTTTATTTCTCCGTAGTCAAACATTTATAATGTGTCTGCCTGCAAATGAAGGACTTACTCTACTATGTATTTTATTTATTAAGATCCTAACTTACTCATAGCCAGGTAGTGTTTTGTGGTGATTCCTGATGGTAATGCAACCAAGTCTGCATCAGGAGTTGGCAGCTGTAGTCCCAATCCACCTGGCCCTTCAATCACCATGAACTAAGAATGATTTTTTTTAAAGGATTATAAAATTCAAGTGGGGAATGGCAAAAGGCTCCAAAATCTTTCACTGTGAAGTCCTTTGCTGACAGATGTGGATTGATTGAGATCTATACAGTCTTTTAAGTAGGTGTTTAACATTGTATCTTATTAGCTTTGTAGGTAATTTTCATTATCCATGATAATTAAATTCTAGACGTGGTACTAAGTACACAAGAAAGACATTTATAGTATGAGAGCCTGAAAACAGGAAGGTAGTGTGTCTCTTTTCTGTGTCTGGAATGTGCTCTTGAGTGAAGTCAGAATTTTCAACACTGCTTATCTGCATGTAACCTGGATGACAGAGCATTTTGGGTGTTACATATAAATGTTAGCAGAGAGGCCAACTTGCAAGTGTGATATCAAGGTATAATTAAAATAGTGATCATTATATAGTGTCTAAAAGTAGGATTGCCACAGTTTATGAACTTGTCCTGTATATGTTTGTATGTATATATGTGTTATTTGTTTAGACAAGGTCTCAATTAGCTCAGACTAACTTCAAACTCACTATGTAGGTAAGATTGAATTTGAAATCCTTAAGTTCATGCCTTCACCTCCTGAGTGCTGGGACTGTACAAACTCATCAATTCCTGGCTTTAACATTATCCTGCTTTTTAATAATTGATTGAGTGTTGTAGTTTATACTGTTGGTGGGCATTTTCAAAGCTTTTATTAGAAGTCACATTCAATTCTTATAATTAGAGCACTGAGAGTGTGCTGAGTTAGCTGATAATCTGGCAGCCGGGTTACATCTGTTGCACACATGGAATCCCAGGATTTAAGAGGCTGAACAGGAGACACTTTGAGAGTTCAAGGCCTACTTGGGCCAGTGAGAAACTATCTCAAAAATACCATTAAAGGAAAAAGTTGCTAACTGGAATGGTTAAGAATGCCCTTTGTCAGCCCAGATTTGAGGCGAACAGTAAAGAACCGCATGTTGAATACCTGTCATGTTGCCCAAGGTAGGATGTAAGGTTTCAGACACACAGTCACCAGTAGGCAAGAGTTTAAAACGCCTCACCTTGGTATCTGCTTAAAGGAAGGCTCTTCTAGAAAGGCGGACAGGACAGACGGTGGAGCTGTACTACAAAGCTGTACTGAGGGACTTTATCCTCTACCAAACAAAATTTAGGGGGAAAAAAACCAGTTTGAGGGATGGCATACAAGCAGCATGTTAGCTCTATCAAATATACACTGTTACCTACCTGAGCTCTTCACTGTCTTTTCACAGGAACGATGTGCAGGCCTTGAGGTTAGTTTAGTGTAAGCCTCTACATGGGAAGTAATTAGAGAGAACAGCTTTCTCAAGCTGCTCCCTGAGTACCAAAAGATGTACAGCCAACAACTATGTTGGTTATTATTTGTTTGTTTAATAAAATGAATGTCTCAAAGAGTTCTGTGTATCATCTAATAGATACTAGAAATGGCACCTTAGTATATGGCATTTAGAAGTAAAGAACACTCGCCATTCACCACTGTGATACTCAAAGTGATCATCAGTCAGGCTTCCAACTTTGGACACTCGTTTAAGGTGTGAGTCTGCAGGGGCAATGTTTTGTTTTTAAAACAGAAGAGGGGATGTGGAATTGCCTCTAGTTTCAGTTCTTTTAAATCTTGAAGGTGACTGTAGAGAGGGATCCTCTGCTAGGGCGCCCCTGCAGAGTGCTTTGCTCGCCTCTTATTTCACACCCAGGTACCAGTTTCTCATCCCTCCTCTCCTCCCAGCCCGTCTCTCCCACCCCCATCGACTCCACCTCATTTTCTACTTAGGAAAGGGCAGATCTTCCGTAAATATCAACAAAACATGGCGCATATCAGGTTGCAGTAAGACTAAACACCTTGCTTCATATTAAGACTGGGCAAGGCAACCCGGTATGGGGAGTAGGGTCCCAAACTCCAGCAAAAGAGTTGGAGACAGTCCCTGTTCCCGCTGTTAGGAGTTCCACAATAGGACTAAGCTACACAAGTGTAACATAAATGCAGGTTCCCTGGTTGTCGGTTCAGTCTCTATGAACCACATGAGCCCAGGTTAGTTGATTCTGTGCATTTTGGTGTCCTTGACCCCGCAGGCTCCTACAATCCTTTCTCCCCCACTTATGTAGGATTCCTCAATCTCTGCCTTTGATATTTTTTTTCTTCCACTCATGTTTGATTCTACCCTAGGTCTCTGGGTCATCCTGCCAGATCCTGGTGCTTGAGACAGTGTCAAGGGCAGGCTTTATTCTCTTGGCATGGGTTTTGAGGCTAGACTGATCATTGATTGGCCACTATCTCAACTTCTGGACCCTTTACCCCAACACATCCCATAGGCCTGACCGACTGTAGGTCAAAGGTTATATGGCTGGGTTGGTTTCCCACTTCTATTTGAAGTTTGTCTGGTTATAGGGGATAGTCAGTTGAGGCTGTACTAGGAGTCTTAACTGGGGGTCATCCTTGTAGGTTTCTGGGAGATTCCCATGCACCAGGTTTGTACCTGACCCTGAAATACCTCCCTTTCTATTAGTTTCTTTCAGTACTCTCTCCTCCATCCCCTTCCGACCTGATTGCTCATGTTCCCACCCCCGCTCACCAACAGTCCATTCACAGAATCTCTGTTTCCTCTTTTCAGGGAAATCCAGACATCCCCCATAAGCCTTCCTTACTACCTAGTCTGTCTGGGTCTGTGGAATGTAGCACAGTGATCCTTTGTTTTACAGCTAATATTCACTTATGAGTGAGTGCATACCTGTTTGTCTTCCTGGGTCTGAGTTACCTTACTCAGGATAAGTTTTTTCTAGTTCCATCCATTTGCCTTCACATTTCCTTGCATCCTTGTTTTTAACAGCGAAGTAATACTCCACTATGTAAATGTACCACATTTTTTTTTATCTGTTCCTCAGTTGAGAGACATCTAGGTTGTTTCCAGGTTTTGGCTAGTACAAATAAAGCTGCTATGAACATAGTTGAGCAGATATCCTTGTGGTATATTGAGCATCCTTTGGATAAATGTCATATATATATAAGTCTTATGGTAGATTGATGCCCAGCTTTCTGAGAAACTGCAGCACTGACTTCCAAAGTAGCGGTACAAGTTTCCACTGCTACCAGCAATTGAGGAGTGTTCCCCTTGCTCCACATCCTCTCCAGCATGTTTGTTGCTTTTGTTTCTGTTATTGGCCATTCTGACAGGTGTAAGATAGAATCTCAGAGTCATTTTAATTTGCATTTCCCTAATGGCTAAGGATGTTGAACATCTCTTTAAGTGTTTCTTGGCCATTTGAGATTCTTCTATTGAGAATTCTCTATTTAGTTCTATACCACATTTTTTAATTGGATTATTAGGCTTGTTAACAATCTAGTTTCTTGAGTTGTTTTATATTCTGGAATCAGACCTCTGTTGGATGGGATGTGAGATTGGTGAAGATCTTTTCTTGTTCTGTAGGCTGCTGTTTTGTCTTATTGACAGTGTCCTTTGCCTTACAGAAACTGTGCAGTTTCATGAGGTCTCATTTATTAAGTGTTGCTCTTAGTGCCCACACTATTGGTGCCCTGTTCAGGAAGGACACCTTCTGGTGCCAACGCCCTCAAGGCTGTTCCCCACATTCTCTTGTGTGGTGTGCATCGTGTTTTCTGTGATGTGCATCGTGTCTGGATTCATGCTGTGGTCTTGGCAGTTCCACATGCCGGCATCTGGTTAGGCCAGCACCATTTGTTGAAGATGGTTTCTTTTTTCCATTGTATAACTTTGGCTTCTTGGTCAAAAATCTGGTGTCTAGAGGTGTGTGGGTCTTCAATTTAATTCATGTATTCACCTGTCTGGTTTTATGGTGTAGGAGGTCCTTCTGTCTATGTGCTGCTTTCATTAATGAATAAAGAAACTGCCTTGGCCTGTTGATAGGGCAGAACTTAGGTAGGTGGGGAAGATGGAACTGAATTCTGGGAGGAAGAAAGCAGAGTCAGAGAGACGCCATGGAGTCACCAGAGACAAGACACTGGGAATTTTACCGAGTAAGTTACTGCCATGTTGTGATATACAGATTAGTAGAAGTGGGTTAAATTAATATAAGAGTTAGCCAATAAGAAGTTAGAGCTAATAGCTCAATCAGTGTTTTAATTTTTTTTTTTTTTTTTTTTGCTTTTTCGAGACAGGGTTTCTCTGTGGTTTTGGAGCCTGTCCTGGAACTAGCTCTTGTAGACCAGGCTGGTCTCGAACTCACAGAAATCCGCCTGCCTCTGCCTCCCAAGTGCTGGGATCAAAGGCGTGCGCCACCACCGCCCGGCTCAGTCAGTGTTTTAATGAATACAATTTTTGTGTGGTGATTTCAGGGCTAAGCTAGCCAGGCAGCTGGGACGAGCAAGCGGGCCCTCCTCCTACAGTTTTATGCCAATATCATGCAGTTTTTATTACTATAGCTCTGTAATAGAGCATGAAATCAGGGATGGTGATACCTCTGGAAGTTTTTATTGTACAGAATTTGGGTATTGCTCTTTCAAGATCTGTAAAGAATTGTATTGGGATTTTAATAGGGATTGCACTCGATCTGTAGATTGCTTTTGGTAGGATGGCCATTTTTACTATGTTAATCCTACTAATTCATGAACATTAGAGATCTTTCCATCTTCTGATAACTCCAGTATTTTTCTTCAAAGACTTGAAGTTCTTGTCATACAGGTCTTTCACTTGCCTGGCTAGAGTTACACCAATAGTTTATATTATTTGAGGCTATTGTGAAGGGTGCTATTTCCCTGATTTCTTTCCTAGCCTATTTATTATTTTTATATAGGAGGGCTACTGCTTTTTCTTTTGGAGTTAATCTTGTATCCAGTCACTTGACTAAAGGTGTTTATCAGCTGTAGGAGTTCCCTGATAGAGTTTTTGGGGTCACTTATGTACACTATCATATCATTTGCAAATAATGATACTTTGACTTCTTCCTTTCTCCTTGTATCCTCTTGGTTTCCTTTAGTTTTCTTATTGTTCTACCTAAAACTTCAAGTACTATATTGAATGGGTATGGAGAGAATGGACAACCTTGTCTTGTTCTTAATTTTAGTAGAATAACTTTGACTTTCTCTCATTTAATTTGATGTTGGCAATCAGCTTGTCGTATATTGCTTTTATTATGTTAGCTGTGTTCCTTGTATCCCGTGCTCATCTTCCCTTACTCAACATGGTAGCCACATGCAGCTCCAGCCTCATCATTCCATTGCCTTATGATGATCCCCCAACTCTAAAGGGCCTTCTGCTTTGCTGACCAGAACTCATGTTAACCATGGAGCAAAAGCAGCTGTGACAGGTGGTCAAATTAATTCACCAAATGCAAAGATGAATGCACAGAATAGGGAAATGTAATCAGAGATGCTAGAAATAATTAATGAAACAGCATAACTGTTATTGAAAGCCATCTACAGATTTGATGCAATTAGGCCCCATCAAACCCCTATTGACATTATTCCCAGAACTAGCAATAGCAGTCTACAGTTAACAGGAAAGCACCACAACCCCCAGACAGCCAAAGCAACCTTAAAGGAAACGGGGACAGTACTAAGGGACAACAAAGTACCTCACTTCAAATTAGAATACAGGGCCAAAGTAGCAAAACCACTATGATAGTGGTGTGAAAATAAAACCAGTGGTCCAGGGAACCAATAGAGGACCCAGAAATAAACCGGCAGAAACACAGCTACCTATAGCCATCTGATCCATGTAGGGGCCAAAACATACATCGAAAAGATACACTCTCTTTAGTGAATTAGGAAAACTGAATATCTACATGTAAAAGATTGAAACTTGATTTTTACCTCTTATTCTGTACAAAACTCAAAATGGATCAAAGACCTGGTTTAAGAACCAAAACTTTGAAACTACTGCAGGAAAACACAGAGGGTAACGTTGAAAGATATATGTATAGACAAGGACTTTTTGAAAAAGACTATAGTGTGTGTGTGTACATGCATGTATGTGTGACGCCTCCTAGGATTGGCTGTGACAAGATGTAGCTGAGTATCTCCTTCCCAGCCACTGGATGACAGAAACTCATCAAAATGATGACAAACGCAAATTTCATAGTTTCAATAAGAAGCACACAGCCATAGAAGTAGATGCTTAACGTCCTGGGTGAAGAGTGCAAAGGTTACGAGTTCTGAATCGGTGGCAGGAATGACAAATGAGATGTTCCCATGAAGCAAGATCTTGACCCAGAGCACAGTGTGCCTGCTGTTGAGTAAGGAGCTTCCCTGCTCCATACCAAGGAGAAGTGAAGAGAGGAAGCCCGAGTCTGTTCGTGAATGTCAGTCTGGGTGTTCTCAATGTGGCCACTGCAAAAAGAAAGGGGCCAGAGGGAAAGGATATTCCTGAGCTGACAGATACTGTTGTGGCTCAGGAGTCCCAAAATAACTAGAAGAATCTGAAAGCGTTTCAGCTTCTCTAAAGAAGGTGATGTCCAACAGTATGCTGTGAGAAAGTCCTTAAGAAAGAAGTAAAGAAGCCGAGGACCAGAGCACCTAAGATGAGTGTCTTGTCACTCCACGTGTCCTGTAGCACAAACATGGACACATTGCTCTGAAGAAACAATGCACTCAGAAAGCTGAGGTGGAGGCTGTTGAATATACTAAACTTTTAGCCTAGAGAATGAAGGAAGCCAAAGTACACCCAGAACAGATCGCCAAGAGATGTAGGCTGTCCTCACTTAGATTTTCAACTCTTGAGTCCAAGCCCAGTCAAAAATAAGTCTTTAAAACAAGAAACTATTCAGCCTTGAAAAATAAATAAAACAAGCAGCATGTCTCCGTACTTGCCTGCAGTAATGAAGACTGTGTTCCTCTTTGGCACTCACGTGAGTAAAAGGCAAGTGTGCTGCCTGGGCTGTGCCTAGAATCTTGGGGCTGCAGTAGTAGACGCAGGGGCATGCAGTCAAGCCAGGTTGGTGAGTTTAACCAGTAAGAGACCCGGTCTCATCAAACAAGGTGAAGAGCGATGGAGGAAGATGCCCACCATCAGTATTTGTGTATCTCTACGTACACATGCACACATGGTGTTTATGAAACAGGTGCTGGCAAGGATGGCAGCTTGGGTAGCTCTTATATTGTTATAAGGTGAACATTACTTTGAGTTGCAGTAATATTTATTCCTTTTAAATACTGTACTAATTCTTCGAGAATCGCATACAATATATTTTGACAAGACTTATCCCATACTCCCTGCTCTAAGTCCTCTGAGATCCAATGCTTCTCAATTAGGTCAACCATTGCAGAAATCAGTAGATTCTTAACAATAACATCAAAAAGAACCAGAACTGCTACATGATCAAGCTATATCACTTTTCAGTACATACCAGGAATCAAAGTCAGCATACAACGAAGGTGCCTACAAACCCATGTTTATTTGGGACTACTCAGAACAGCCAACTCATGGACTCAGCCTAATCACCTGGCAGTGGAGGGATAAAGACTGTGCATGTATATTATATATTATACATATATATTTCAGTATAATACAGCCACTAAAGAAAATTGTGTTGCTTTTAGAGAAATGGGCATAAATCATCATGCTAAGAAAAATAAACCAGATTTGGAAAGACAAATATCATGGTAAAACTCATTATTTTGTGCTGTTAATGCATATCAATAAAAATTTATATAAAAATACCTTAAAGCCTGCAACTTGAAAAATGTTGCAAATTACGTTTCTTTTGTTACATGAGATTTTGAACTTCCTACTTTTTACCATGGTAAAATAATTCAAAGAAACTGTAATTATTATAAAATATTTTTGCATATCCTTGAACACGTAAGTTTCTGCATTTTAAGTAATATCACATTTTGAGGGAGGAAACTTCGTTGTGAAGTTTCACTCTCTCTAGAAAGTCCCCTGCAGAGTTCTTTGTCACGGCCTATGTTGTAAATCACAGAAACCAGTCAAATACCAAGCCACCCTCTTAGCACTGGTTTAGAAGTGCCAGAGGTGGCTTTTCCACAGCCAGGTAACAGGTCCCCTGCAAGCACTCTTACTTGGTCCTCAGAGTCTGAATGTTTTCTGTTTGAGAGGATGCCACTCCTTGTGCTGCCCTGGGGGACAGCAGTGCTCATCGTCTTCACAGCAGCTTTCCTGTAGTGTTGGAGACTGCTCTTGTCATCGCTTTATTTTGTTAGGAAACTGCTGACATATTTTAAGACTATTTCTTCTTAGCCTGGTGTGGTAGTGCATGCCTTCAGTCCCAGCACTTGAGAGGCAAAGGCATGTTTCCTGAGAGTTCGAGGCCAGCCTGGTCTCTTATCTATAGACCCTGCCAACAAAACTTGAAAAAACATTATTTTGACCACAATTGGAATCTGACATTTGTATTTTATCCTCTCTTAATCCAAAGAATATCCCTAAGTTTAATCAGTTTGTAGATTGTGTTAGCATCTGGTATTTAAGACCCCCCATACATACATACATACATACATACATACATATATGTATATGTATATATGTATATATATATATCTATCTTACCATGTCCTTATGTCTTCCACATTGGACTGCAGATACTTCATATAAAAACCAACTCGTCTTACTCGTTATACTTGTACTAAGCACACAGCTGTGTTTCCTGGCTTCTGATACAGAACTTGGTTTTCCTTGTACCTTTGCTCAGGACTTTCTGATTCAGTCCTAAAACAGCTTGAGAGATCTTCTTTTTGTTCTTATTGTTTTGGTAACTTGCTGCCATAAAACCTTTACTTGAGATCTCCAACTTCTCTTCAAAAGTGATTATCAAATATATGTCCATGGTAACTTTGGATCCATACGGCATCAACATGGAGAGCACCAATAAGAGGCAATAAACTCCTGGACTATAGGTTTGAAAATAGGTTCCTGTTGTCAGGAAGATACCAAGTTGGTGACCTTGATCCCTGGAACTTGTTTACTAGTCTTACCTTTATCCTCAAAATGGAGATGTTAATACAACCCATTTTCAGAGATGATGTCAAGATAAAATAATGGAGATCACTGTTTATAAGCATGTATACCTTGCCAGCCCCCACACAAGGTGAGTTAGTATCAATTCATTAACAGGTCAAGTGAAATCACTAACAGGAAAGTAATTAAATATTTTTAAGCATAACATAGTCCTGCCTACCTCATGCTCTTTGTTGTCACTACTGTTTTGACTGTGGCTGTACTTTTGAACATGGCGTCACTGGAACCACTTCTGACTCAACCATTGCATCATCCTAGACAAACATCAGCTGGGTGTGTGCCAGGATACAATGTGATAAAATATATCTCCCCCTCATCTCCATTTTGCTTACTATGAAACTCTACTAAAGTTAATTAAGCCCATAGCACTAATATTTCAGTTGACTTCATAATAAACATTGAGGGCACTTACCCATATTATTCATTGTAAATTAGTAATTCTATATTCTGCAATAATTTATTTGAAATAGTTTTTGTCTTTCCTAACAATTCTACTTTTTGAATACTAAAAAATATTTATTAACACGTTAATACTGAATAATGTCATCTTGATCTCAACTCTTGTTATAAATATGCAGAACCGGATCCATATTCTGTTAGAACAGTGTGCAATTGAAGACTTACCTTCTTGTATTTGAAAGAGACCTGGAGTGTTTGTGATCCTTGTATGCAGATGTCTCCTAAAAGGCTAGTGGTGAATAGTTATTTCTGTATTATTATCAGCATTCATGGTTTTAAAGGTAGTCAAAGGAAAACTTCACAAATTAAAGAACGCTTCTAGTTACTGAGTTCACAGATTCAGTGAAGTCTTATGTAAAGGAGAGTTGACATCAAGTTATTTGCTTCCTTTATGGGTGCTTTATCCCCTTGCTCATTCTGTGTTCGGAGCTGTAAATTGCTTGCTACATGCTAAGCTTTTGCTTTCAGCAAGGAGTAGAACTTGGCCTTCCTATGTCAGAGGCCTCCACCTTCAACTGCGTGGAATCTGTCTGTCTCTGTCCACCATCGTGGTTTGTATCACCATAGATAAAGACCTTGAATTTCCTGCCTGCACAGGGGGTGGGCATGGGTGAGGCGATGGCAACAGAGATCAAACAAAAATAAAAACCCATCTGGGAAAAAATAGAAAGCATGCAGGGAAAAGGAAGCGTCCCTCAAACTAGCATTTTTATGTTGAGACGTAAGAACAGCATTCACTAAATAACAGTGTGATGCTTTTTACAGAAAACCTTCAGAGATTGCACTGAGACCATGGGAATTCAAAGGCAGTTACACAATTGAAAAGTTCAATAGAACAAGTGAAACAGAAAAATAAAATGACCCAGAAATAAGATAAAAGACATAGAAAATGGGAAAGAATGTAGGAAAATAAAACCAGTCTAAGAATTTAAGAAAGAAAATACAAAAAAAAAAAAAAAAGACTAAGACTGTAAAAGGAAGGAAGTCATGAAAACTCTGGTAGACGAGATAATATAGAGATTTTCTGCTTATTTATTTTGAATTATAAAAGGTCATTGAAGCCCAGCATGGTAGTAAGAAATCTCAGTACTTGGGAGGCAGGCAGATCTCTTAAGAGTTCCAGGCCAACTAGCACAACACAGTGAGACCGAGTCTCAAATAAATAAATACTCCCAAACAAAACAAAAAACTATACTAATAAAAGTTCTATGAACCAAAACATAGTTACATATAAGAATAGTATAAAGCTCACATCTGTGTACTAGACAGATTTCTAACCATCTATATATCCTGCCTCTTACATATCAGTCTCATATGAAGAAACCACAACAGTTCACTGTAGTGATGAGGCAACCAGGCGTCAATTGTAGTGATGAGGCTAGCAGGCCTGCTTTTCATCCCGCCTGGCTCCTGCACGGCTAGCTTTACAACCGAAATAACAACACACAAATTGTATTCATTTAAACACTGCCCGGCCCATTAGCTCTAGCCTCTTACTAGCTAACTCTCACATCTTGATTAACCCATTTATATTAATATGTATCACCACTTGACTGTGGCTTACTGGCAGGAGTCTAACCATTGTCCATCTTGGGTAGGAGAAGCATGGCGTCTGCCTCACTGCCTTCTTCCTCCCAGCATTCTGTTCTGTCTTCCCTGCCTACCTATGTCCTGACCTATCAGGCCAACCAGTTTTCTTTATTAATTAACCAATGAAAGCAACAGGTAGATAGAAGACCCTCCTACATCAGTTCACAGTGAGCATCTGACTGCTTTCCAGCTTGAGTTTACAGTGAAAATGCAACTAGCAACATCTTTATATGTTTTGTTGTATGCTTCTTTGTTTCTGTTTGTTTATGGCTACTCATCCATTGATGGAGTTGCTGAGTCACCAGACTTGACAAGGTAATGCCAAATCGTCTCCAAAACTAATTGTACCCTTTAAAACTTCATTCCTTCTTACTATCAAATGTTTCATTTCTACCAAGGTGCTAGGTATGTAATGGACTTTCGTTGTGGCTTAAATTTGAAACTGCATAGTTACTAGTGAAGCTGAATAACTTGCTCACTTGTTTGCTAGTCATTTAGAGTTCCTGCTTTATAAAGTATGTGTATTGTATTATCTTGTTTATTTGGGGTAGTAAAAAGAGTGTCCATTTTTCAAGTAAGTTTTCTATTCTTTAATTTGAAACTCATATTTGGCCAGACCTAAAAGTATTGTGGTTGGAGTGCTTTCTTTCTCTTAGATATAGCTTAATTCTTTGTCTGCTCACAGGTACTTTTAAGAGTAAATATACATACTTTATTCAACACAGGTACTTTTTAAGGATAACTATACATATTTTACTCAACATTATAATTTTTCACATAAGAGTTAGACGCCTGTAACCTAACCTGTTATTTCTATTAAAAGAAACCTGCAAATGTTCTAATCAAACTCTTGATCAATCTTTTGATGTTGATAGTTAGGTTCCCTAGCTGTTCCTACTGTTTAAGAAATCCCAGAAGTCTATTCCTTGCACATCTGTTCGCTACCCTTGGATAGACTGCCTTTGAAACCATAATCTTCAAAGAATAAAAATAAATGACATTACTCTCATTTTAATAGGTTCTTGGGAGAGCTAATTAATGCACAGTATCATTTTTAGATAGAGACTTAGTTGTCTAGTCACTTTACTTTCAAGGTCCCATACACTTCAAATAATAGTAAAAATATTAGTACCATCTGTTCATATCAATAGTAACAGCCCTAACCATTAGAGATTTACCATCAGACTTGAAATATTTTAAAATTGAAGATGACATATCCTTAATCAATTAAATTCTGAATGATCTGATTCTTTTTCTTTACAAGTGAAGGCAAACACCCCAGAATAAAAAAAATGAGGCAATTTCATTAACTGAAAGTTCAATAGATTTTTGTTGTTGTTATTAGAAGCCAGTGTGGGCAAAGGTCTGTATGCACTCACACTCAGACTGCTTTTCTGGGTTGGTAGAGAGGTAGCTTAACAATGCATTTTTTTAATGCAGGGCATCATTTAATGTACATATAATTCCAGCACACAGGAGGCAGAGACAGGAAGAGAGTGAGTTCAGGGTGTACCTGGGTTAAGTAGGAAGATCCGGTCCGAAAGAAACAAGAAAAAAGTACCATTATAGTACACAGAGAAAATTCTTGAGTGATTCATTTAATTTCTTTACTCTTATAAGAATTTAACTTAAGGAAATTCAACTGAAGATATAAAATACTTAGAATGGTGAAAAGAATCAAGGCAAAATATGACCTGGACAAAGATTAAACTGTAGCCAAATCCCTTAGAATCATGTGATTTGAGAAAGGAGTATTTTATCTTTAGTATCCATGAGGTCCTGGGTTTGCTCCCCAGCACCATAGAAACCACACATAGTACTGCATGTCTGTAATCTTAGCACTTGAATGTTAGAGTTAGAGTTAGGAGGATCAGAAGTTTGATGTCACCCTCAGGTACCTAGGGAATTCAAGGCCAGCTTAGGCTAGAAACCCTGGACAGATAAGATTATTATTATTAATTAATATTATTATTATTGACATAAGTTTTCTCAATATTTTTATTATGTGTTTAAAAAAGAAAACAAAGTATTTTTTTCATTTTATATACTAATCCCAATTCTCACTCCCTCCTCTCCTCCCATTCCTTCTACCCCTTCCCCAACCCCCATCCACTCCTCAGAGAGGGTAAGGCACATTGCTTTGGGGAAGGTCCAAGGCCCTCCCTACTATATCTAGGTTGAGCAAGGAATCCATCCAAAGAGAATAGGTTCCAAAAATACTAGTATAAGCAGTAGGGATAAATCCTGGTGTCACTACCAGTGGCCCCGCAGTCTGCCCCAGCCATACAACTGTCAACCACATTCAGAGGGACTAGTTTGGACCTATACTGTTTCCTTCCCAATCCAGCTGGAGTTGGTGAGATCCTATGAACTCAGGTAAACTGTTTCAGTGGGTGAACCCATCATGGTCTTGATTTCTTTGTTCATATTCTCATTCCTTCCACTCTTCAACTGGACTTTGGGAGCTCAGCCCAGTGCTTGCTGCAGGCCTTTGCCTCCGTTTCCATCAATTGTTAGATTAAGGTTCTATGATGATATTTAAGATATTCATTAGTCTGACTACAGGGCAAGGTGAGTTTGGGCACCCTCTCCTCTATTGCTTAGAGTCCTATCTGGGGTCATCCTTGTGGATTCCTGAAAATTTCTCTAGTGTCAGGTTTCTTGCTAGCCCCATAATGGCTCCCTCAATCAAAATATCTCTTTCCTTGCTCTCATCTCTGTCCTTCATCTCGATGATCTCGTTCCCTCAAGATCTCCCCCTCCCTTTCTCCCCTCATCTTCCTCTTCCACCCTCCCTATTCCCCTCACCACCATGCTCCCAATTTTTTCAGGTGAGCTTGTCTATTTTCCCTCTCCAGGAGTATAGTTTTTCTTAGGGTTCACCTTGTTACTTATCTTCTCTAGAATCATGAACTATATCCCTTGCTTTTCAGCTACTATCCACTTACGAGTGAGTACATACCATGTTCATCTTTTAGGGCCTGGGTTACCTCACTCAAGATGGTGTTTTCTAGTTCCATCCATTTGTTTGAAAATTTCAAGATGTCATTGTTTTTTATTGCTGAGTAGTACTCTAATGTGTAAATGTGCCACATTTTCTTTATCCATTCTTCAGTTGAGGGGCATCTAGGTTGTTTTCAGGTTATAGATATTACAAATAATGCTGCTATGAACATAGTTGAATAAAATGTCCTTGTAGTATGATTGAGCATCTTTGGGGTATATGCCCAAGAGTGGTATTACTGGGTCCTGAGGTAGGTTGATTCCCAATTTTCTGAGAAACCATAACACTGATTTCCAAAATGGTTATACAAGTTTGCATTCCCACCAGCAGTGGAGGTGTGTCCCTCTTACTCCACATCCTCTCCAGCATAAGCTATCATTGGTGTTTTTTATCTTAGCCATTCTGACTGGTGTAAGATGGTATCTCAGAGCTGTTTTGATTTGCAAAAAAAGCTAAAATTATACAATGGGAAAAAAAAGCATCTTCAGCAAATGGTGCTGGCATAACTGGATGTCAACGTGTAGAAGAGTGAAAATAGATCCTTATCTATCCCCATGTACAAAACTCAAGTCCAGACTGATTAAGGACCTCAATACAAACCCCACCACACTGAACCCGATAGAAGAGAAAGTGGGAAGTAGCCTTCAATGCATGGGCACAGGAGACCACTTCCTAAATATAACACTAGTAGCACAGACACTGAGAGCAACAATAAATAAATCAGACCTCCTGAAACTGAGAAGTTTCTGTAAAGCAAAGGACACAGTAAGACAAAAAGGCAGCCTACTGAATGGGGAAAGATCTTCACCACATCGGACAGAGGACTGATTTGTAAAATATATAAAGAACTCAAGAAATTGGACATCAAAATTCCAAATAACCCAATTGAAAAATGGGGTACAGAACTAGACAGAGAATATTCAACAGAAAAATCTCAAATGGCTGAAAGACACTTAATGAAATGTTTTCTCAATATTTTAACTAAGCAAATGACAGTGTTCCACATGTAAAAAGTGAGGTACAAAGCAATCCACTCTAGTTTTATAGCAGATAAGTACATGCAGATTTATGGAAGGCGGGAAACTGTGTATGTCAGTATCTTCAGGTCTTCTCTGACAGAGGAATGAAGGGTCCTCTATTTTCTAAATGTTCTAACTATTATCTAATCCAGCTTAATTTAGTAGATTATTCATTATTTCTCATTGTATATTTCTAAATGGATTTGAAACAGTATTCTTGGCCTACACCAAGGATTATGGATTGGCTATAAAGAAACAAAATATTTTATGCTTTTCTAGATGAGAGAGACAGTTATGTAGAATTTATTCCATTTTTTTCTTCCTACCTGGAAGGAAAATTGCAGTTGCTTTGGCGTGTGCCATTCTGTAGTATATCATAGCATTTCTTGTTGCTAGCAAGAAGGAAAGTAAATTATCTACTATTAAAATTGTGATCCTGTAACCCACAGATAGAGTTACTTAGCTGATTTCAACTTCCCACTGCATGGCAAGACATGAGCCCATTGTTTCTTCTGTGAGCTTTTCCTAAGTTGTTGTTCCTCATTATTTTTAGCTTTAGGTTTTGTGTCCATTTCAGCAATTACAGCAACTTTTTCTCATATTGGGTTGAGTCACATCTTGAGCACTCTAAGGAAAAGTAACACTTTAAATAGGGATGGTCCTCAGGATTCCTACCTTCTTCTCTGTTCATAGAGGAGGAAAGGTCAGAGTCCCTCCTGATGTTTAACAAGGACCTTTCCTGACCACTCCATTGTAATGTAAAAATAGGGTTTTTTTTCCATTTCACTTCATGCTCTTAATTCTAAAGATTCAGATGTTATCATACACATACACGTTTTGTGATTCTGTAGCCAAGGTTGGCCTCAAACTTAGGGCAGTCCCCTGTCTCAGCCTCCCAAGTACTGGTGTTACAGTTGTATGCCATCAAGTTTGGTTTAGTCATTGGTTCTTATCTAAAGTCTTGGGTAAGTCAAAACAAGAAAAAAACAAAACACCAAGGTATAAATCCTCAGACTGAGTAGTTTCCGTATAGCCTAACTCTTGCAGTACTGTCTGCCTAACAGTGGACCGTTCACGGGGGAGTGCTTTCGTGTGATGAAGTTGTCAGTTTTCAACAGTAAAGATTTGCTGGAGATTCTCTGACTGATAATAAAATGTCAACGATGTAAGTGCTAAATTAATTACTTGTCCTTCATATACCAATTTTATAATCCATGTTTTAGCAAGTGGTTTTGTATTATGTTTTAAACCATGGATAGAATTTTTGGAACAGTCATTGTCTTTTGACTTCTCTCATCTCCCCTCTCCCCTCCTCTGCCAAGAAAACCTCTGCAATGGTGTTTTTTTTTTCTTACTTTATTATAGCATACTGCAGTACTTTATATATGAACTCATTTTAATGTAAAAACATGTTATGTACAAATGCAGAGAAACTACACAGATAGCTTACCGCCCCCAAAAAAGAAGGCCATAGTACCAAAGTTCACTGCGTTATTTGATAAACTTGAAAATATTTTCTCTGTAGAAAATAATAAACATAATGACATTTCCCAGTAAGCCCATTTAAACCAAATACAGCTGAATTGTATCATGTATTGTTTTCGATTCAGGATTCCAGAAGAAACCTTACCTTCATTTGTTTAAAGAGCCATGTTTTACTTACCTGCTATAAATGAAATTCCTATTAGCCTTCCTCCTTACTGTTCCACTTATGGCAGATTGTTCTTTCTATAGATAATCCAAGACCACGAGGAGTTTTAACCATTACCTCTCAAAGTGCAGCCGGCATGCCTTTCATCTGCTTGCTGTGCCATGAATTTCAAATTACTAAAATGCTCACTGCCACCAAAGCATATTATTTATAATTTCAAATTGTGACTTTAAGTGATGATTTTTTAAGTTGCAATTTTAAACAATGCTTTGTGGTTTTTAAGTAGTAGAGCGTACTTTCAGAAGGTCTCGGGTTTGGGAGCTGCTGTGGACAGACTGTCCTATCAACAGTGCAGTGTTCAGGAGCTTTGCTTCCTGTGCACAGAACCAACTACTCACATAAGGTGGCATTCTGGTGACACTTTTCAGGAAAGAATTTAGTTTAAAATATTTTTAATAATTCTGTGAAGATATAAACTTTGAGTTTTAGAAGTTTTGTTTCAGACAATATAGGATTTTATTTGCTTTTAAAAATATTAATTTGTATGTTGGTGTGCCTGTGTGCCTATGGAGGTCATAACAGAGTGCCAGAACCCTGGAACCAGAGTTACAGGTAGTTATGAGCTACCATGTGGGTGCCGGAAACTGACGCTGGGTCCTCTGGAAGAGCACACAGTGGTCTTAAGTCCTGAGTCAACCTTCCAGTCCCTGGGTTTAGTCTTAAATATTCAGAATAGTTTTAGGGGGAAAAGAAAATAGTTCAAAGCAAGCAGAGTTACTGTTATTTGCTTAAAAATGTTTATCACTTACCCCCAAAGCTGCCAGACACACATTTCCGTTGCATTGCCAGGAACAGTGCCATCTCAAGAAATCATCATCTGTGCTCATGGAATGTTTACATTTAGAAAAAATTGTCTCAAACAAAATCACACTCACTATTTTTGAGTTTTTTCAATCCTATGTTGTTTCTAGTGTTAGTGAATTTAGATTTAGAAGAAAGATGCTACTGTCGTACAAATATTCTAATTTGAACTACAGTAATTTAAACTTTTTTGGGCTCTGAAATAAAAACAAAACTTGTTTTGGAAATTTATAGAAGTAAAACTACATGGTAGCTTATATTGCTTATCTCCTGAATTCTAGAGGATATGTGTGTGAATATATGTACATTAAAGTACACATATGTAATTCTAGAGAATATGTGTGTGGATATATGTACATTAAAGTACACATATGTAATTCTAGAGAATATGTGTGTGGATATATGTACATTAAAGTACACATATGTAATTCTAGAGAATATGTGTGTGGATATATGTACATTAAAGTACACATATGTAACATGTACATGCTGCAGTATTTTCCTCTGTATATTTTGATATTTACATAACTTACCTGGAGGACTTTAGCAGAGTATAGTTTTGTGGAATAGGAGACCTCCATCCTGTAATTATTACCATATTATACATATTCTACATTACTCTACCATAGTTACCCAAAAGTGCATACAGATTTTATGTTACTCTGCTGTAGTTAGCCAAACATTTGTTTTTGATATGTGCTAAAAGTGAAATGGCAGCCAACCTGAAATCAAAATAGCAAATTCAGATATTCCCTCCTACTCATATATTCCATGTAGTGTGTCTGGGACTGGTGTTCTTTAAAACATCCCTCTGTCTTGGCTGCCACACCCTTAAATGTCAGCAGCAACAGCGTCTCTCAGGTTGCTTATGAGGATCACAGAATCTGTGTACCAAGTATCATCACAAAACTTCTAAATAAATGGTACCTGTTACCTTTGAGTTGAGTTTGATAAATAAATTATGGTACTTTAATGACCTTTGAACCAAATAAAACAATTTTTTGTTTTCTCGATCTGTTCAGCATCAGTTAACAAGTTAACATACCCATACTGTTTTTCTAATAGTAGATATGTCTTTCCCTCATAGACCTGACAGTGATTAGACATTCCTCTCCAGCTCAGGCTCCTTTCACTTAAATTAACCAGTTAGTATTTCTGTTCTAGCTTAGAAAATGACTTCCCTGTAACTGCTCATATCCAATTTGATACGTTAGTTTATTCTGAAAGACTCCAGGGCCCAATACATGAGTCCAACATATAGTGTACATCAGAGCTTCTCTGAGAGCAAGTATGGTGTTGTGTGCATAAGACACGTCTGCTTTCTGCTGCTTCGATGTGTGGTCTCCATGATTACAGTAATTCACCATGATAGGGACCTAAGGAAATGTCAACAGCCTAGATGTTTTTGGACCTTTAAGTTACAAATATACTTTTATAAATAATTTGTACTCTATTCACAGATAAGGGAGGATGAATTAGAACTGAATTTTCATGTTTACCTCAGGGGTATCTTCTTGGTGCCCACATAATCGTAAAAACTTTATCAGCCTCAAAGCTACTGTCCTCCGAATTCTTACTAGGCAGTTGGATTCAAATCCAGGTGGTATTTTATGATTCAACTTTGCTAAACAAATAGCTCAATTTATTTATTCTTAGTCTGTAAATTAAACAGTACTATTTATGTAAGTTCCTAATTATGGATCTTGGCATATGGGATTCAAATCTGTAATTTTCAATATGGTTATTGCTGTGACAGGGGAATTTTGTTTAGGTTTGTTTATAACATACTGAAAATCTTTTCAGCCTATAAGTAGAATTTTCATCCATTCTAAAGGCTATCTATTTATCTCTTGATCTAGTAGTGGGAATTCTAGTAAATGTGCCTCTCCCTATTTATCAAATATTTATTATTATCATATTAATACTGTAAATACGACAGGACGAAGGGAGAGATCAAAAGAGGCTCATTTGCTAGCAGATTGGGACCACAAACACTACTACCTCATGCTAGCAGGAGAATTAAGCTTTAGCCTTTGATGAGTAGAGTGGGTATGGTCTTAAATGAAGTCGAAGCTTGTTCTGAGGGATGCTTTCTTTCCCTTGTGCTACATGTAGACATATTATTCCATCCTTTTTGTTCTTAGAAATACCTTGAAGATTTTAGGAGCTAACTGTGTAGGCATTTGTTTGTAGAATAGAATATTTAGAAATTTAACATGGTTGTAAGACAACTCTTTGCCTTTTTAAAAAAAAATCAAATTAGGATTAGAAGTGAATACAGGAATTTTCTGCTTGTACTCTGTGTTACTGAGATGTGAAGTAGAAAGTGTTGTTCCTCAATCTCAAGGTCACAATTTTGTTGCCTTGTCATAGTACTGATTCACAAGGTTAACTTGGTGTAGGAAACACCATACAAGTGTGTAGGAGAGCAGGAAGACACGATTGGACTTTGTAAATTTAATGTGTTTAAATCTGTAATGTTGACAATAGTGTCCATGCCATAAGATTATATATGTTATTCTACTTAGTCCTCTTCATAAAGAATCCTGTGCAGTACTTAGCTGCAGGGTTATACCTTATACCTGTATTGGGTACAAATATATAAACACCTATCATTTTAGGTGCTTCAAATTCTTTCCCAGATGGGAGAGGATATTTTATTTAGCATATTTATATTTATATCTTTATTAAAGTTAGGTACAAGAGGCTCATTGTATGAAGAGGCACAAGACATGGGGTCTGTGCCTCTTCAAAGGAGTTATCTAGTAGAAAGAACGTACACATAAACATCAAAAAGTACCAAGGCCACCTGTGTAAAAATCTTAATGGGAATGTTTGAGTTCCAAGATCTTGTGGTTCAGAAACGCCACCGTAGATGCTTCAGGATGGGGACGAGTCTTATCAAAGACTCCCAGGAGAAACTTGGTCTGCACTAGGCATTTTGTCAATATTTATAAAACACAGGTTCTCTGAAATGACACACCAAATGGTTTGTGTTTGTAGAAAGGCATATGATTGGAAAAAATAAAGAGGCCAGACTGTGAGCCATATTGTGCTTATACTGTACAAATTGGAGAAGCCCCCTAGACTTTTTAATTAGGACAGGAGTGGATGTTTCACCAGTGTAGAGATTGGTTGGAATGGAAAGAGAAAAGGCGAAGAATAGAACAACTTAGGACAAATCACTGCAGTGGTTAAAGAGGCATAAGGTGGTTGTTATAGAGCGGACAGAAAAGAGAAAGTTGGCATAGTATATAAGAATAAAAAGCAAAGCCTAGGCTATGAGACTGCATCTCCAAAACAGCAGCAACAAGTAATAGGTAGGATATGAGAAATGACTAAAGTTTGCAAAATCTCTGCATTAATATGTGGGCTACTAAGCATAATAAAAAAAACTCAGATCTCTAGGAATCAAATAAGAAAGAATGTGGTGGAATACACCTATATCCTCATCACTGAGAAGGAAGCTAGGGTAACATTGCAAGTTCATGCAAAGTGTGAGTTGCAAGATGATCTTATTGGTATGATTTCACAGACATGTACTTTTATATTTCAAGTAGAAATACAAACACTTCAAATATGTGAAGGTATATATTCGAAGCTAGCAATAACTTACTATTGTCTCCATCATATTCTTGCCTTCTGTGAAGATGACATGTTCAAAATCTGTATGAAACCATTTACAGTTCAGATCCTAGAAAACCATTATCCTGTGTGTTCCTAATAGTGAGAAAACATCAAACAGAAAGAAAAGAAAATTTTTACATTCTAGAAATAACCATGTAATGAAAACTTCCCTTTCCAATCTTCTTCCTGACCAATCTCAGTCTTAATGTACTATTTAAAACATCATTGTTCTTCCTTAAAACTCACATTCCTTACTGCAAACTAAGCTAACAGAACTGAGAACACAACCCGAGAAAGAAAGTGTGTGGAGTTTACAAGATTTGTACTATTTTCTCCTCTATGCAAGATGACACAGGTGTTAAACGCTAAATTACTCAAGGACTCAGAATTGACTGTTCATGAGGAAGAAATACATTGTTTTTCTGTGAAGTAGATCAGACTTTGACCATTTATTCTCAAATAAACATACAGGACCCCAAAAGTCATTTTCAGATCGAAGTGTATCCTTTACTACTCAGAAACACTTGAGAAATGTGTCTTGCTTGTTTGGTGTGTATTAGCTGAGACCTAGCTAAGACCATGCCTGAGAACTGACACGACAAACCCTTGTGTCAAAGTCAGAGAGGATCTTTCCACGTTCGCCCTTCCTCACTGACAATGCGTGTGGCCTATAATTGTATACAGGTTTGCTACTCTGTCTTCTGACTTGCTTAAGTGGGTGTAAATGGTGAACAGTTTGGAGATAGGGTTGTCATTTCATGTTTTATATAAAAATGGACAACATCCAAACAAGCTCATTTGATAAATGAACATAATATATCACAGATGATTTCATTCCATGTTAACCTATAATTTCTTAGCTTAAACTGAAAGATTAGGAGTGAAATTGGATCTCATTCTACTTTTAATCGTGGATACAAATCATTTGGTTTTCAGAATCCTCACCAAATAACTTTCTGATCCATGCAGATAGTGAGAAATTAAGTATTTTCAAATGAAACATTGATTTTTCCCCCTACCTTGTCAAAACCTTACAGAAAGCTTTTATATATACCTAAAGTGGAAGCCTTCTTCCATAAATGCAAAGCAAAGAATAAATAACCAGGTTTTCTTGTCTTGCTAAAATAAGATAAAATGTGTCCTACTGAAATCATAGAACAGAAGTGTGGTGAAAATCTTCCCCCGGAGTATTTTATATTTGGTTTGAGAGCTATTCCATAGCATATTAGTAAACAATCAGTAATCTTTTAGCTAAAGCAAAGATAAACGAAGAGTCAGAAACTACAGTCTCCTGGTGTGTGCAGCTGAGTCTTTACATTTTTCCTAATGAACAAAGATAAGAAAAGTACAGGTGACTCTAATGTGTAAAATCCACCTTGCACTGCTAGCCCTAGAGGAAAAAATTAAATTACCTACTTAAGCTAATTCTGTCGTTGACAACCAGGCCTGCATAGTCTCTGGCTTCAACTCCATTTTGAACCACTGTTTGGACTTGTCTGAACTAAGAGACTACAGAGGCTACCTCAATAAAGCAATCATTCCTTTAAAAATTTTTACTAATTTTTTGAAAATTTCATATATGACTACTGTATTTATAAATTTTCCTCATTCCTCCATCCCACCATGTCTGCCCTCTGCCCCTCTCAAATTCATGGCCTGTTTTTCTTCAGTTAGTATTGAGGTGTGTGTGCTTGCGTGTACTTGGACACACTCAAGCACACATATGGAAAAGTAAAAACTGAGTACTTTACTGTCACTCAGATGTATAAATTTTAGGGCTGACTACTTGATATTAGCTGATTGGAGGGCCCATCGCTGAGAAAGACTGACTCAGCAGTCAGAGCCTGTGGCTTTTCGTCTAGGGCTTGGACCCTGTGAGATACTCTCCTTCCTCATCAGCATGTCAACTGCCATTGTCATTGTTCGGGTCTTAAATTTAGGAAACCATATCTTTGAGACTCTTCTGTCCCTATGGAAGACACTGTCGCATAGTAGATACTGTGTCCTCTGGAAGTTACAGTCTTCCTCTTCCCTCTCCCAGGATACTGTGAGTCTTAGCTGTAGGGATTGTGTTCTGGATTCACCAATCAAGAATGAGCACCACACACTTTAAAAATGTTTCTGGCTCTTGTTAGATTTTATTTATTTATCCATACCAATTTATGTGCTATAAGCTTTTGGCAAAGCTGCTTCCACCTCAGCACTGCTGACATCTGAAGCTAGGCAAGTCTGTTATGGGGGGCTATCTTTTGCGCTGGAGGGTATTTTTCACATCTTGGGTCTTTATCTCTTACAAAAGTAGCTTTCCCCCATTTGTGAAAAATAAATGTCTTCAGCCATTGCCAGCTGTCCCCTAGGAACAAAACTGTCCCCATATTGAGAAGTGCCTTGTGGCGTTTGAACAACACTGAAAAGCTGAAAAGAACGCACCTACTCCATTAGTACTTGTTAAAAATTAAACCAGCGCGGCAGCTGTGCTCCCAAGATTTTCCCATGGTAGTTAATGCTTGTTTTTTGAGGTGGATATCTCGCACTGCATTGAAAAATTATTGATTAAATTAACTTGAAGGCTAAGCCAACCATAACACTTGAGTTTGTAAGTTTAACATTCTTATGCTTTAGAGAAAGCCTCAAGTTTAGTATATAATACCATTTCCTTTTGCTCAGTTCATTAATATCCCATTTCAAAACAGAACAATTGAGAATTTAAAGACACTAAATCATTACCAAACTATTGTATTATCTCCAATGTTCTCCATGAAAGCACTTCTCACAGTGCATTCTAAGGACCCATGGAAGCCCCAAGACCTCTCAGAATGATGATACCTGCACTGATGAGCTTAACAGATGTTAATCATTGTATTCACCACCACCTCATAGTTAAAAGAGGTCAAGTCCACTGAACATCCTTGAGAAAGCAAAGAAATGGTTAATTCTGTATATATCAACGCATGTATGTTTTTAATATGTGACAAAATAGAGATAAAAATACTTATGTAGGTGGACTTTTTTGCCTCACCAGCCACTCCCCAAATAACCACACAGAGACTTAACTATTGATTATAAATGTTTGGCCAATATCTTAATCCTGTGTTTTAGCTAGCTCTTATAACGTAAATCAACCCATTTCTAGTAATCTGTGTGCTGCCCCAAGGCTCGTTTACCTCACCTGTGAACTTCTCATGTTGCTGCTTCTATGTCTGGCTCAAGGCTCTCAGACTCCACCCTTCTTCCTAGCATCCTCCTAGTCTGTCTCTCCCACCCAGTCTCTTCCTGCCCACCAATAGGACAGCCAGCTTTTATTAACTGATGAGAGCAATACTTATTTAGAGTATACAAAGATTGTTCCACGGTATACTGTGCTATTAGCATTTGATAGTATCCATAAGAAAAAGCATGTGAAATATACAGTTACTACAGTATAACTATACTTTCTGCGATACCTTTTTATTAGAAGATTTCAGTTATTTTCCTTGGGGATCTAGCATTTTGTTGAGCCCCTTGCCCTTTTGACAATATCATAGCAAATAACACTTGTAGCTGTGTTCTTCTGTTTCTTTTCTTTTTTTTTTTTGTTTCAAACAAATGAGTTTATTAAGCACACAGCAAGGCAAAGAAGGAATAGCAGGTAGTAGGTAGATATGAGCAGCAGGCAGATAGCACATTTTAAAGTCGGGCACTTATGCATCCAGAAGGAAGGACTGAGGTAACTTAAGAATGCAAACAAAGATGGTGTCATCAAATCTGGGGTTTACAAATATCCAGCAGAAACTGATGGGAGGAGAAGCCAGAATCCTTCTGAACTTCAGGACTGAGAGCCTCTCCACTGATGCAATGGTTTCTTATAAAGAGTTCCCTTCTGTGTGATAAAAGCTGATTTTTCCCTACACTGATGTCTATGGTATGCAGCTTTCCACGTACCGAGTTCTTATCTGATGTACTTCAGATGATTCCCCGAAGCCTGACTTGGGTTCTAGATTCTTCACTCATTTAGTTTTAACTGTTTCCCATCTATAAATCATATTTGAGTAGTCTAAACATGTTTTTCATGTATTCTAATTTTTGTGTGATAATTTGGAGACTACTGTTCTAGATTTTAGACTTATTTTCCTTAAGAAAATAGTGAACAGGTATGCTTTAATTCTTTGCTGCAAGGATGAACTATACACTAGACTTCTAAAATGTTATTTTGGTTTCAAAATATAGCTTAAAGATGAGAAAACTAAAACTCAGAGTAGTCAACACTTTCCAAAAGCTACGCAGGCAGTCAGGTGGGACTGCTGAGATCTGAAACAAGTCAGTGTCCTCTGTGAGTACCAATGTGCCACTGTGTGCATGACCTCACCTGGAGATGCTGGCATCTTAGCACAATGTTATTCAGAGGTTAAATAATGTACTACAAAATATTGTTTAAAATTCAGATATATACATATATTTTATACATATGTGAATACCATATGTAAAACTAGTAAAGGAAACTTTATAGACTTGACCTTAAAAATCTTTAAACAATGTGCTCATTTTCCATAAACTAAATATACAAGCAACTTGCTGCTTCCTAAAAATAGATGTCAGTTGAGAAGAGATTGACCGAGCAGGAATAGGAGCATCTTCAGAACAGAGGCTAGGGAGTTTTGCTCCCCTAGCAAATTACTACACTCTGAGTCATCCCAGGACCTTCCTACTCCAGTGTAGAACTCTGGCCCAAAGCAGCTGCTTTACCTTACGTCTGCAGTCACCAGAGGGTGTGGCCAAGCACATCAGTCATCTCAGGAGATTCTCTCCTATTAGGCTCTCAGTATGCAGTCAGTTCACTTGCCCAAATCTAGCTAGGAATCAATACCTTGTGATATGGAGCAAACAGAAAGTCTGTTGACAGTGCTCAAAGAACAATGTGAAACCTAGAGCCATTCCCAGAACTAAATGGTGGGTATGCTGCCCTATTGATTAAGCCACTAGATAAACAGACACTTGGCAAAATGTAGGGAACTTCATTTGAGGATTAAATTTAGGGTGAACCTTGGGCTTAATGACTGACTTACTAGAATTATAACACATTTTTGTTTGGTTGGTTGTTCCTTGAAATGGGGTCTCGTAGGGTTTCCCAGAACTGGCAGGTCGCACACTGGTCTCAGGTTTGTAGCAGTCTTTCCATTCCATCCTCCTGAGTATCAGGATTAGAGGGACAAGTAACAACTCCCAGCTACAGTTACAACTTTTTAGTTTTTATTCCTAAGTAAATTTAGCAACAGAAAGACATTCCTTGTTGTTTCTAATAGATCAAAGTAAGGACACTGCTTCAGCTGTCAATGCACTTGAAATGCAGCGCTGTCCTGGGCTGGAATGAAAGCGTGGAGGATGGGGACAATCGACACCCACTCCAGTTTACTCCTATGTACCACCTTTTGGGGAACAGAGTGAGCACAGTGCAGAAAGAGAGAGTGTGTCTATGTTTGTCAACTGTCTTATGTAAGTGATAAACAACATACTTTAACATGAAGTGTTCTTCCACACCCAACAACTTGACACTATTCGTGTTTTTGAAAGCCTGTTTGAGAATACTTAAGAAGATAAGGAATAGGCAGTGTCATTTGATGCAGAAGCCTAGAAATTCTTTTTAGCTAGCTACATACATACATACATACATACACACACAAACATACATAGATAGTTTTAGTTTCAGAGTCAGCATGTGTGATAGGAGTTCCTTAGGATAGTTCAGTATTGAAAACCATCATTATCAATATGAAATATAATAGTTAATCTCCTGTCTTCATTGCTTTGGGTAAAAGATAAGCATCCATTGTTCTTAGTGAAATTTTAAGAACTTTAAACTAATAAGTGCTACACTGTACACAGTCTGTGGTGGTAAGAAGTTGGCCTGGTCAGAGGGTCAGGCTCGCTCGTGCTCGGGGCACTGTTGGCCTTGGGGCATTCTGTTGTGTGAGAGCAGGACGGTCATTCTCGGGGTTGAAAACTAGAGTTTTTCCAATATGTACAGTAATGTTTCTGGAATAATCTTTTCCTAGTCATAAGAAACTATTGTTTCAGCTCGGATCAATTTATTAGCTGGTGTATAATATTTTCTATATTAGAGAATGCTAATGATTCTTAATTACTGTAAGATCATAAAATTAAGAGGAAAAAAGACTGATGTGTGGTAGAAATATTCTTTCTTGATTTTAATGGTAATTACAGGTCTAATCCATTTTTTTAAAAAATCTTGCTAATTGCACACTTAGAAAATAATGCATATTATTACATTTAAATAGTAATTATATTCTAAGTGAACTACAACATTAGCTATTTCACTTCATATTTTATTTTTATTTTATTACTGTTGTATGTTTTTGTTATACATGCATGCAAATATGCAGATGTGTAGAGACCAGAGCAGTTCATAGGGTATGTATCATCTGTCACTTGCCACCTTTCTGACTTGAGACAGAATCTCTCATTGACTGGGAACCTTACTGTTTCAGTTAGGCTGTCTGTCTGGGGAGCCCTTCATAGCCACCTGTTTCTGTACCCCAATGCTGGATTATAGGCATGCATAGTTATGCCCTGCTTTGTATGAAGGTGGTAGGGATTTGAACTCAGGTTCTCATGTCTGCTGGGCAAGTGATCTTGACCACTTAGCAGTCTTGCCAGTTCCTGCATTTCATATTTTATGTAGAAAAATAATGTGTGTTTAAATATATTTAGATAGGGCATTCTGATGCCTGGTAGTACTTAAAAGATAATTCATTGGGAGCTTACTAACGTGGAATAAAAAGGTAAAGGAAATATATGCTGCTATTCCTTTCATAGTGGTGAGAGTCATGACACTGCTTCTCCTCTTCCTTTAGCCCTGGAATGCGACCAGATGTGAGCTCTCCTCCATCTAGCTCCTCAACAGCAGCGGGACCACCTCCCAAGCTCTGCCTGGTGTGTTCTGATGAAGCTTCGGGATGCCATTACGGCGTGTTGACATGTGGGAGCTGTAAAGTCTTCTTCAAAAGAGCAGTGGAAGGTAGTGTGTGTTTTGAAGAGTTTCATGTCTGCTTTGTTTTGTTTCTGTTTCTCACAGTACATTTTGGACTGTCCATTGTATGCAAAGTCCACCAAAGCTAGACATCCATTTAGGGCCAAGCATGGCGCCTCTTATGTCCTCCATTGGGAAGGGGAAGGACAGGAGGAAGGAGCAGAAATAGAATAAACTGCTGAAAGTTCAGTCTGAGAGAGAACTGAGGAAGACACTGTGAGGAATACTGCTACGTGAGCTGACAGTCTGCTGAGTCTGAACAGTCAGACAGCAGTGGCTTTCCATTCCCCATAAGCAAGTGGGTTTCAAAGCTGCCAGCTCCCCCGTCAGACAAAAGTGAATGACACTAGGAAATGGGAGGTCTCTGCTAATAAGAGGTCATGCTAAGTACTATAAATGCCAGTAAGACTTGATCTGCCTTTGAATTAACAATTCCAAGTACAGAGATGATCATACAGAGGTAGTCTAGAACAGTGATGTTTTAAAGAGGGTGACTGCACTGTAAAAATGATACAGGATGACCTTGTGCTGGTGGGTACACACCCCAGAGAGAAAGATTAGTATTAGAGATAGTTTATATACCATTCCTAAAAGTTAAAACTAAATTAACCTCTGAAATATAATATCACTACAGTGCACTGTTCTTAATTCTTATTTAAAACTAACTCACTTATATTTAGGTAAAAAACTAGTATTAGCTGCACTATTTTTTAAGAAATGTTTATTATTTAATTATTTCAGCAGAGTATGGTGGCTAGATTCCATGATTAGCAAGAAAACCTTTAAATGTGTAATGGGTATATTAGTTGGCTCTCTTTCCTCTTTTATTTGAATTTTAGTGTTCTCAAATGCACTTCCCAGCTCTAAAATTCTATACACTTTGGTACTCTAACTCAAATCTTTATCTAGACTTGTAAAATCCCTATACACAGTTGGTAGCATTTCTTCCTTAAAAGACAGGTATATTATATATTTAACATCACATTTTAACACATACTAGAAATTATATTTAACCTCCATATTGGTATTATAAATACCCAAATATAAATATGAGTAAGTTTTAAGCACTTATTATTTATATAAGATGTATTAAGATGTATTGAGAGTAAATATTTTCTTTATTTCTTTCTATTTTTCTTTTTGGTTTTTCAAGACAGGGTTTCTCTGTAACAGAACTGGCCTGTCCTGGAACTAGCATAGACCAAGCTGGCCTTGAACTTGAGATTTGCCTGCTTCTTCCTCCCAACTACTGGGATTAAAGTGTGTGCCACCACCGCTGGGCACGATATTTTGTTTTGGAATTTAAGATCCTGGGAGTTCTCCATTGTTTTCTATGCTCCTCTGCCCTGCCAGTCCCTTTTTTTAAAATGTCATTTTACCCACAGTATCTAAATTTATTGTTAACATAAGGTAGACAGTTATCAATGACTTCATTTTCCACATGTGAAGTATACACATACCAAAACAGTTATGGCCCTGTGAGCACTTAGATCCTAATAGGATCTATGTCCGACAGAGGAGCAGTCAGGTTTGAAGAGTTGAAGTGGCATAGCTGGGATTCCAACAGTGGTCTCCAGGTAAGGTGTTTGCGTCAGGACATTGACTCTCAAAGACACGTATGACAAGCCTCTGACACCTGCCAGTTTATAATATAGGTGGATGCTGAAATAAAAGTAATTAACAAGAGATTTAACTAATTGCTGCCATGCACTGAGTAACTTCTGGTGTGTTGAACACGATATTTGCATAATTACCTCTGGGATTTACAAACTTTCCAACACTTCATCAGAGAACAAACTACAAAAGGTTAATGTTTTCAAGAACAGGATTTTTGTATTTTTTACTTTTTTGGCACCCCAATGGACCATACTGCTACTGAGAAATTTAACCTGATCAGATTGCATTACATTTAATCCCAGGACAAGTTTGTAGTCTGCATATTTTACATGACCTTTGTTGTGTTCCTATTTCCATACCAGTTTGATCTACGAAATATTTTATTGGTCACAGAAGTCAGCCTGGCATGATTTGGGAAGGGACTACATTACTGTGTATCAGGGGACAGAAACGTCAGGTATCTTTTAGTCTGAATGCTACTCCTATCATTAACAGCAAGCCACAGACACGTGCTAAAAGTAAATTTCAGCCAAAGTACCAGTACCAGCAGTATTGAGAGGCTTCGGCGATCTCAAGGCTCTTCACTTGGTATTGAGAAATTAAAAGGATATTTACCAGGTAGCAGGAAACAGGAACTCCAGATACCTGTCTTAAAGAGATGGTTGTTAAATTACTATTAGTAGTGCATGTTGATTCCTTGTGAGATATTGAACACCAGTGGAATCGCCCAGTTGAACATCGTACTTTTATTATGATAACCTCAGCCTATGGTGAAGAGTCACACTACGCTATACCCTGGACAAAGAAATCAGTATCAGCAGAAAATGCATAGCTGAGCCTTTTAGCTGATATAACAAACAATGGCTCTCTTCTACTCTAGAAGGAACTTCTCCCATAACTGCAGGATACTAGTGTGGGGAGATTCTGCAAGACAGTGATATGGAGATGTTCTTAAGGAGTGAAATTTTACTGTTTCAGCTGTGCATGCAATCTGTGCAGGTTTTTTTTCCTTTTGCTGCATGATGGGATTTTTAAGAAGGATTTAGTTTAATTTTATGCATATGAATGTCTGCCTGTGAGAACACCATGTACATGTCTGGTACCTGCTGAGGCCAGAGGCATCCGATTACCAGGAACTGCAGTTAGACAGTTGTGAGCTGCTCCCAAGTGGATGCTGGGAACTGAACTCAGGTCCTGTGCCAGAGCAGCAAGTGCTCTTAACTGCTGAGCTATCTCTTCAGTCCTATATAATAGGATTTTATTGGGTTAGTTCTTCCATTTTGTGTCCAAGAAGCCAGGAAGCTTACATAATACAGAAAGGATGTCAGAGAGCACAGATATTTGGCATGGAAGAGTAGTCCTGAAATAAAGCGAGATGTGTAGCCATAGTCAGCTCTGTAGCCTCATCAGTTAACTAACTGATAGTTAACTGTGTACTCCAAACTCGTATTTAAAAGAGCATCATGATTTATCATATCAGGAAAACAAAATACTTTTTAATCCAAGTTTTAAGTTGCCTAGTCGTTAAAGAAAAAGAAGCCTCTTATTAGACACCAGGACTAGATACTTTCAGCCTGGTGAGCTGACATTGCATTTCTTTAAATATGATGAGAAATGGCCTTCCTTTCTCAACATCTTGCCATCCCATCTAGCATAAGGAACATGGAATGTCAGTTATTGATATGTCTATGTTAACAGTCAAGTCTTAGGTAGGAAATTTCTACTCCCTCCGCATTTCAAGAGGACAAGGAGAATGTGGACGTGGGAGACAGAAACACATTTAGTCTTTTCCTTTTTAATGTTCTTTGAAATTTTTTGACAGGAGAGAATGACAGTTCTTCAATACTGGGTACCAGAAAATTTAGATGCTAGCACTATTTTCAGTCAGCATTTGGGGCCACAGGTGACTCCAAACATCCTTATATTCTAAAAGCATATTAATCTTTGTGAGCTTTCGTAGTTTGTGATTTATGTAACCAGTTGTTAGCAATTTGTAACATTTCACTTCATTTAAAATTGGGAAGAAAGCCAGGCGGTAGTGTAGCACGTCTTTAATCCTAGCACTCGGGAGGCAGAGGCAGGTAGATCTCTGTGAGTTTGTAGCCAGACTGATCTACAGAGTGAGTTCCAAGACAGGCTCCTAAGCTACACAGAAAGACCCTGTCTCAAAAAAAAAAAAAAAGGAAGACATTTTACCTACATGTGAAGGTATGTTTATTAAATTCATTTTTTCATAGGCATTCCCAAATATTTTTAAGCCTGCTTTCTCTTTAGTCACGTCAACAATAATGTCAGAAATAGTAATAAAGCAATCCCAGACATTGCAGACGCCATCTGTAACTGTTAAAGGAACTATATAAGCAGTTTTAAAGTGCTGACTTTTGGCACAGGGCTTACAAAATACAATTCTGTCTCTTAAAGTATATTTACGATTTGTACACATCTACCTATGAAATGCCTTAGTAAGGCTGGTTTTGATTAACTCTGAAATTTGTTGAACAGAACAAGTTCTCTTAACATTGGATTTCATGTAGACAAGCACACTGATGATACCTTCCTACTTCACTGCTTTCCTTAGTGACTTTGTATCTTGATCACATTTTGCTCAAAATAAAAACAGAGACTAGGCTCTTCATAAAAAAATACCCTTATAGATCTGTGTAATTTTAACGATGCCCCTTTTGTCTCTTTTAGGACAGCACAATTATCTTTGTGCTGGAAGAAACGATTGTATCATTGATAAAATTCGAAGAAAAAACTGCCCAGCATGCCGCTATCGAAAATGTCTTCAGGCTGGAATGAACCTTGAAGGTAATGGAGATACCTAAAAGGAACTGTCTAGCTACCACATGAAAACTGATCACTTTGATTTTTATAAAAGCAAGCAGATGTAATCTCTTAATGAACTCAGTTTATACATGCTTAATTAGCATAATGTTATATTATTGTCCAATAAAATATATTGTATAACATTTTGGATTTTTTCCATGATCATATCATTTATGTATTAATTCTTCAATTTTGTTATATACATTGAATTTAGGACAGCCAGAGTATATATTAAAGAAATTATATAATACTGAAAATTACATAACTTGAAGCAAGTTTGTTTTCATCCTTCTTACTCCTTTTTAAAACCATTCCCTAAGGTTGAAAAAGTATTGTGTATGAGATCTATTTCATGTTCCTCTCTTTCTCTGGCATTTCAAAAAAAGCACATCTTTTACTTGAAATGTATGTTTTATTACAACTCTACAAAAAAATTAAGGCATTAGTGGATGGTTTGTGGTTTAAGTATAAAAGAAACTAAAACTACTTGTAAGTTAGAATTTGATATCCGTGTTTATATAACAAGTTATATAATCAACACTTAATCTCACTTAGAAACTTTCCTCTGGAAAAGTTTGGGATTTTGCTGTAGTTGAAGTAGCAAACGCTGAAAAGTGGTGTCTTATAACTCACATTAGTGTTCACTGTTATTACGGTTCTTCATTTAACAAGTACTCAGCAAGTAGAAAGAGAACCAAATTCAGTGCCTGAGTTTGAGCAGCTTACTTTCTATTTAGGCACAAAGTCAACCACAAAATAGCCTGTCATGCCACAAAAGGAATAATGTTACAGGATCAAGAGGGAAGGCCATCAAATTCTGTCCTAAAGGTTAGGGAAGTCATCCTGGAAGCTGTAGACCGAACTGTAAATAAAGACAATGAGCAGGAATTAAATAAGCAATAATGACAAAGACTAGTCTTTGGGCTGGAGAAATGGATCAGTAGCAGAGGAATCAAGTTCATTTCCCAGCACCCACATTTGACTCACAGCTGCCTGTAACTCAATTCCAGGGGATCTGATATGCAATCATGTACTCATACCCTTTTCAGACATAAACATATATGAATAATTAAAAATGAAAAGAAACCTTTAAAAAAAGATTAATCTTATATTGAGAGACCAAAGAAGTAAGAGTAGCACTAATTTAAATGAAAGATGTTGATATTGAAAGAATGGTATTCAGTTCATTCTCTTTATGGAAGAGACTCCTAATGCCACCTTCCATAGAGTGTGCTGCTAAATATAAAGTCCAGGCCCTCCAGACCATCCCAAAGCTTTAAGTCCGTCCAAGTTGTTTAAAATGGACAGCCAAGTACTAACACATTAAACACTGCTTTAAATAAAATGATGGTTGCCTGTTTCTTGAAATTACAATGGTTACAAAAATTAATTCAAGTGTATATTTGTATTCAATGCAAAATGCTTAGTCCTAGATGGCAGACCTATAGCAAACTTCTTCCTCCCAAGACTCAGGGATCATTGCAGAAGAGAAGGTGGAAAAGACTGTAAGAATCGAGGCAGTGGATGACTACAAGAAACAGTGCTCTCCAGATGTGGCAGACAGCTGCACATAAGAACTAACAGCTGTTATGGCAGCATGCACAAGACCTGGGCAAGCTCAAGCCAAATCTCAGCATGGAGAGGGGAATGGGCACAGAAGCCCACACCCTAGCCAAGCAGCTACTGAGTGTGGCCCCTGACAGGTCACCCTCTCCAAGAGTGAATGGACAGCACACATTGTACTGGATGGGCCTTAAAAGATAATAGTGAGGACAGAGTGGGGAAGAGGGTGTAGATCTGGGAGGAGGTAGAAAAGGGAGTAAATATCATCAAAATACATTGTATGAAATTCTGGACAAATTAATAAAAATGAGAATAAAAATAATCTAGCACTTAGGAGTCAGAATCAGAAGTTTAAGGCCAACAGTAGACTACTGGCTCACTTTTAGGGGAAACAAATTATGGGAGTGAATTCCAATGGATCTTTCCCTTTTAGAAACAAAATTTCTCCATTTCCATGCCATCATAATTACTAATAAAAAATTCTGGAGCTAGAGAGAGGGCTCACTGGGTAAGATCACCTGCTAGGCAAGCATGGAGATCCACGTTTGGGTCCCATTACCCACATAAAAAGCCAGGCATGGTTATGCCCCTGCCTGTTAAACCCAGCACTTTGGGAGATAGGGTGGGTACAGGAGGATATCTGGGTTCACTCACTGCTAGTCTAGCTACCACTTCAGTGAGAGAGCCTGCCTCAAAAAGAATAAGGTGGGGAGTGAGAGTTGGACACCCAACCTCTCTGTATATGTGTTTTCTCCCCATACACATGCATACATACCCCACACTCACACTTGTGCATAACAAACATTCACAGATATATGCTGTCTTAAGGTTTCTATTCCTGTGAAGAGACAACATGACCATGGCAACTCTTCTAAAGAAAACATTTAATTGGGGCTGGCGTATAGTTCAGCAAGGCAGCAGGCAGGCAGACATGGTGCTGGAGTAGTAGCTGAGAGTCCTACATCTTACAAGCAACAGGAAGTCTACTGTGACACTGAGAGGAGATGAAGCAAAAGACCTCAAAGCCACACCACCTGATAGTGCCACTCCCTATAAAATTATGGGGGCATTTATATTCAAACTACCACATATGCCAAAAACTTAAAAATAGTTTTACTTCTTTCAATAATAGTTTCAGAAATCAAACCCCTCTTGTAATTGGAAAGTTTGAGCTACAAAGTTGATTCAGTACATTTCTATTTTTCCCAATATCCACAGCTCGAAAAACAAAGAAAAAAATAAAAGGGATTCAGCAAGCCACTGCAGGAGCCGCACAAGAGACTTCTGAAAATTCTAACAAAACAGTAGTTCCTGCGACATTGCCGCAGCTCACCCCTACCCTGGTGTCACTGCTGGAGGTGATTGAACCTGAGGTGTTGTATGCAGGCTACGACAGCTCTGTTCCAGACTCAGCCTGGAGAATCATGAACACGCTCAACATGTTAGGTGGCCGCCAAGTGATTGCAGCAGTGAAATGGGCCAAGGCAATACCAGGTAAGACACAGGATGGCAGGAGTACAGAATGAACAAAGGCATTCTGGCTTGGGCTTGGTATATTACTCAGTGGTATGCCATTTGCTTACCATGCACAAGACCCTGGG